>NC_043985.1:24041043-24395210 GCF_902150065.1 Myripristis murdjan
TGTCGTCAGCATACCGTGTGTCTGCTATGCCCACGGGAAGACACGGTGCAATAATGTTTTCAACTTATGGCTGATTTTATCTCCCAAAATGTGTCCCAGCTATACAGACTGGACTTATACCTGGCTGACTGGATCAGTATGCAAACAGGACCGAACCAATCAAACTGCATTCCAGTCGCAATGTGTTCTGCACGCATTTACACTATGTATTAAAATGTGTTTTTTTTTTTTTTTTTTTTTCTAAATCTGGTTAACATAACCAGATACAGATTGCATGATAATGCAACAATAAATGGGGCCTGTGTATCTCAAAAACTCATTCAAATATCGAAGATAATTGTAATTAAAGAATTTTTACCCCTTCCATCTGATGGAAACTCCGATTCCACAAAATAGCATGGACCTTAAAATATTATTATAACTCATTTGCAGATATTATGGCATTGTGAGTTACAAAAATAATGAAAACAGGGGTATGGAGTAACAAAAATGGGAGAAGGATACTGTGCTGTTTCCTATTCCTTGAGGTTTTAATCTAGTCTTATCTGACCGCAGACCACACAAACACACACATACTGACTGTGTGACTCACTTGCTGAGTAGGTTCTCCAGTGGAGTGTCCTCCTGGCATGCCCCCTTTGGGCGGTCACTGCTCACTATCACATTTGTTTGTGGAACAACACTGTAGTCCAAAATATAGTGGTAAACCGATAAACAAAACAACGCACTCCTGTGTATGCAGAACTTCTACTACAAGGCAATGACATTATGTTTTGCAAGTAAGACCTTCCTGCTGTTGGCATGTTATAACAATATAACAAAATGGGAATAAAATGACTTCAGTTACTGTGGCCGAAGAATAAGGCTTACACTAATCTTTGACATTGACTGATAAAATAATTATCTACTTGGTTCCTGGGATAGAAGAAAAAAATTAATATGTGCAAAATGTCATGGCATGTTAACACCTTCCAGCTCACCAGCGCACTTTGTTCCAGGTCTGAGTGGCTCCCTGAGGCGATCCTGCAACCATAGGTACCTGGATGGGACTTTTGGGACTGGGTACCATGCTGTCCAATTTGCGTCCAAGAGACTTGCAAGTGGCTTCCACTGCCTGTAACTTTAACTCAATACTGTCCAGTCGCTGGGAGATTGACGAGTTGAGTGAGAGCAAAAGGTTCTTGAGAGACAGAGAATAAGACGATAAGAACAGGAAAATAACAGCATGTGTAAATAATGAACAAATTAATTAATTGTGTAATAATATATATATATATATAAATATATAAAGATAGATATATATAGATAGATGATAGATAGATATAGATATATAGAGATAGATAAATAGATAGATAGATAGATAGATAGATACATATAGATATATATAGTGAGAAAGTGTCAGACTCTCAGTGCATGCAGCCAAAATAAAATAAAAATAATAATGTAATAATAATTTCCAACTGACTTTATATCAAAAACCAGCCAGTAAGAGCGAGCAGATGGTTTTAAAAAAAAAAAAAAAAAACGACCACTGTAGAGACAGTGAGAGACGTGATGCGAGTCGCGTCTGTTACCAATCAAGTTTAGCAGAAACTCTACTGACTATCAGGTGATTACAAACTGGGGTAAGAGCGAGCTGAAAAAAACCTAACCGGTACTGAAGAGAGGCGCGGCGTGAACTGTCAGACCTGAATGAGTGAGAGAGAGGTTGTCACTGTGTGTGTGAGCAGCGCAGCTGGAGTCAACTGTGTGTGTGTAGGGGAGGGGCACTGTGTCCAAGTATCCGGCTCAACCCTATGTATAGTGTATCACCATGGTCACAAAAGCTGTCTTTTTTTTAATAAACTATAAAACTATGTAAATATATGTGCAAGTTTATACAGAAGACAAAATCTATTGTGCGGAGCCAAAGTACCTTAATAAAAGAGAGATCTTGGTTGTTGTTGTTGTTGTTGTTCTCCTGGTTATTGCTCAATTTCCTCCGTTTCTTCTGAGGCTTGTCCTCATCATCTTCATGATTGTCCAGCATGTCTGACACAAATCAAATAGGGAGACAACCTTTTGTTATGCAAAACAGACTTCTTATTATGAAACACTATTAATATTAAGTCAGTGTATCACAGGTATTAGAAAAACACATGATATACACATTTTTTTTTAATTCTAAGAAGTGTATTTCAAATGCACAATACCTTGTGTGAATAAGACAGCTTCGGAGTTGCTGTAAGGCTTACTTTTTCACTTTATCAGAGCTAGGCTAACGACTCCCACAGACTTCAAATCTTTAAGTTAAGCTAACAGGGAACTACGAATCTCTGGACATACTTGTTTTCAGTCTGGGTATGTCAGAAAAGGGTATCCTGCCCAAAATGTTGGATTACTCCCTTAAGGTAATCAGCTGATGACTGACTTGTCTGTTTAAAACTGACTGATACAATATTATAAATCTTACCTGTCTGGTCACCCTGGCCAAATTCCTCCACTGTTATTTGTACAATTTCATCCAGGTCTTGCTCAGACATCATTCACAGCTGAAATTAAAAAAAGACACAATATTTTGAAACAATATTTTATCTCTAGAGGCTGTCCCTCTAACATCCACAATATTATTCAACTTGAGGATCACAGAACATCTTCTTGTTGACATGTTACCACCAGCCAAAAAATAAAATAGCCAATAACAATATTCTTCTGCTTTTACTATCTGCACGGTCCCTACACCACTAGAGATGATGCATTAAAAATTATAGTAATTTAATCAAGCATACAGTAGAATTCATCTGAAGCCTCAATGTATTGGATTTCAGCTTTTTGTAAGGTTCAGTATGGTTTTAGAAAGTCAAACAGTAGTTGTTTCCATGAAAACTGTCTTATGAACCACAAATGTTGAAAATGAAGTCTGAATTTTTCATTACTTTAGATAAGGTTTAGAAATGAGCTAGGTGTGCCAAACACATTAACAAACTTTCATCTCAATGGCTACCTTCTGAAAAGTAAGTTGCAATTCCAGAAATACATCATTATTTTTTATGAGGTGAGAAATCATATTATATGCAGTGTAGTCCTAAAAAAAATGTAATGTAAATGTTTTTTATAAGTGCTTGTAGTCATGACTTGTCATTTTTTCTAACATAAACTGAACTGACAACATGTAAATCGGGCAAAAATCAAATACCAAGGTGTGGCATTGTTACTTTAGCATGCTTCAAACATATGGTGCTTGGGTTTGCTTTTATATGCAATACTGTAATATTCATCAGCAGTTTGAGAAATTACAGGTCAGTCATTTCATGAAATAATCCAATTACAAATAAAAGCCTAGTTCTTTCCACAGATTACAGAACAAAATTTGTTAGAAGGCATTTAGTTACCCCTATTAAATATGTTAAAAGGGTATGCTAAGGGGAACACAACTCAATTTAAAAAGTGATTTAGTTTTAGAATATGATATTTCTATGGCATAGGAACTGAAAAGGACAACTGTCTCTCATGGAGAAGAGAGACTGAGACATTACAGCAGCACCTCATGTATTTCCTTGGTGGGAAACAGAGCTACTCTCGACCACAAGGGGGCGCCCCCTCGCCTGGGTCAGTTCCTCTTGTTAAGGTTGCTTGAGAATCTTCATCACAACACATTATTATCATTGTTATTATTTATCTTTTAATCCTTATTATAACAGGAAATTTTCATCAGAGCGACCTGCAATTGCTTGAAAATGAAGTAGAGCCACTGATAGTGTGGCTAATTATGACAGTGTTTGCATCAAATGGCATTTTCAACTGTGGAATAAGCTGTGATACAACGATAATGTGTAAAATTGGGGGTTGGTAACTTTGTGCTGTGGCCAAACCCTGTTTATTTTGCTATATTTGCTCTAAACCAAGTGGCATTGGTAAAAGCTTACGCCTTGTTGTGGTAACACCATCCTAGCCTTGCTAGCTAGCTAACGTCACACTGCTAATAACAGAATAACTACGGCTAGCTAACAGGGCGGGTGTCGGGGCAATTTGTCGAGTGGCCAAAATAATACGAAATGTAACGCTGCTGTTAACCCTAGCCTTTGCTAACTGTGTGTGTTCATTCACTGACATTTTCCCAAGCATCATATTAATATTTGGACGATGCTGCAGCGCTAGTGTTAGCCGGCTAGCTTGCACAGAAAACCAGCTTTGCACTTAAAAAGGTCGGATTTGCGAGCTCGGCTGCTAATGTTGAAGCCGAGGATCAGCAAAGACCTCATGGGGAACGCTAGCTCGGCAGTTAGCCTGCTAGTTAGGCCTAGTGGTCGTGGATATGTTGTCCTGCTAATAAGGTGGGCTGTCGGGGAAAAAAATAACACTACAAATATGATTTCGACACTGCTCTCTTTCCCCACTGCTGGCACACGACACATGTACCGTGTAAGATTGGGTTATATTACCGTGTGAATGATGAATTCTCGTGTTGTTTGTAGAGATTCCGATAACGGCGTCGTTCCTCGCGAGAGATGAGCCCGTGCTTCTTGTGTTCCTCCCACGAGCCCCACGCGAGGTCAAACCTGTTACTGCAGGTAACCTGAACACAGAGAAAGAAATAAAGGCACTTTGTTAACCCCAAACTGGGAAAGTCTTTGAGTTACAGCAGGAAACAACAGTAGACTGCACAAGATATACCTCACAACACCAGGGGAATATGATATATATCTATAGAAAAAAAAAAAATACTCAATATAAGTATGACTACGTGTATTAATCACAACAGTAACAAAATAAATAAAATGATCAATACAAAGAATATAAGAAAAAATAAAAAGCTTTGCATACAAAACCCTACCATACATTTAAGAGTAATACGTACATATATACATTGTGCAAGGCCTATACATTTTTAGATAGATAGATAGATAGATAGATAGATAGATAGATAGATAGATAGATAGATAGATAGATAGATACTTTTTTCATCCCGAAGGAAATTCACAGGGGAATTGTATACGTCTTGCACCTTTGAACCTTTGACCATAGACTATATGTACAATGAATAGATCTGTAAAATGTCTATACGATATAATATGTATAAAACTGATGTATACTCATAATTCATTCATATAATGCCCATGTGGAAGTGCCTGATGCCCTGTTGATGTTGGCAATTAATTGTTTCATGTGTGCATTTACATCGTTACCGTCTGTCTTAACCTTAATGAGACAGATCAAATTTGCCGTGTTTATAGGCTATGCGAGAGACCCTTAGTGTAATAATTCGTGGAGTCATAGGTTAAAACCTTATCGTTATTAGTATGCAACAGCAATAAAGGTTTTTGGAAGTCAACTGGTTTAAAAAAAAAAAAAAAAAAAATAGCGTTTAGGGATTTGAAATTTAAATTCCCTCAAAAATAGTTAAGCACTTAAATTCATTTGTTTGGCATGTAGCATTGACCGCATAAAAGGAAACGTGTGTGTTTCATGTAATGCAATTCGCACATTAAATATTTCACAGCCCCATTTACATTTATGTGTCGTCAAAGTTACAACAAAGTTTCTACCTCACCGATAAAAGTCAGCTAACTGCGTCATATTCCCAGGGGCACGTAAGCTGTGACAAAAAAAGTGCGTGTTTGTTTCGCTGAGTCATTAGGAATCGACTCTTTAGTGATTGGAATCGGTTCGGGCTAATCCATTCCCCAGATGGATCGGTATTTTCGAAACTTAAGTTGAAAAAGCGGAAAAGGAATCGAGCCAGCCAGGAGTCGAACCTAGAATCTTCTGATCCGTAGTCAGACGCGTTATCCATTGCGCCACTGGCCCGGTACAGGCCGCTAAGCATGTCGGGAACTTTTCATTTAAAATCCGAACCGCAGATTTTAATTTTAATTGTCTATTTAACACGTATTTGTGTTATTATTTTTATGCAAGCTTCTAACTTTTGCCCCCTCTTCCTTTAAATGGTTATTTTTATCTGTTCCAAGTAATTTTATATTAATAAATACCAGAGTCTTTGAGTATTATATGAGTTACGTCCAGTATATTATTTCGTAAACATGCATTTTACTTTGCGAATATAATATTCTGCGGCCTAATAAGTTATTTGTTTGTTTATTTGTTTAATGTAACTTGTTTGGACTGGATACTGCTGTATTTGTTTTTTATGCATGCATGGATGTGCCTGTTTATTTAATATGTATGTATGTATGTATGTAGCCTATGTATTCAACATGCACAATAAATAAAAAGGAGGATTATTGTGTGTACTTTACAAGATTTTGATGTTGACTGATTTCTGAAAAATGGAATACTGATATGTCTAAAAATTATTTTCATTGTAACAAAAACTTTTTTTTTTGTAAAAGCAACTAATTTGTCAGCTGAGTTTTCTGTTAACAAATTATTAAGTTTTTAAAAGTGAAAATTCAAGTAACCCTCCTTGACCAAATCAGTTTCAGCAGCAATTGCTGTGTTCAGCAACATAATCACAGTTAATGTTTTACCATTTTGTGCAGCCCTGTTATATGTGCATTATATATGTACAGTAGACAAAGAACAGTGAAGCATAATGACATCAGTTAGTTTAAAGTTCATTAGTGGCTAGATAATCATAGATAATTAATAGTCTAATGACTGGACAGAATAACCACCTACATGTTCTATCTTGATTACAGTGATACACATTACATGATGTGGTTTGACACCATATAAGTCAATAATTGTTGGCATGTATATTGAGTAACTCTATGATCTAATTGATCTAATTCTGTGACAAAATAAACTATGTAGTTATTAATATACAAATTTATACATAGTTTATATTTCCTGTATCTTGTGTCATTTTACTATGCATTTATTTACCACAATTAATTCATGAAATAAATCTCTAATAAACTCAGAGGCATTTATAGCATGTCAAGCAGTTTTCCTCTATGTTATCCTTGGATATAGTCTCCACCACAGTTCGCTGTGCTGCATGGGGATGCTCTGCTCACTCAGAGAAAGGAGTACAAACGTATGGTTTCCCCACTGACAAGAAAAAAAAAAAAGTGAGCAGGGGCAATCTTACTACTGATAAAGATTACAACAACAAACAAATATGTGAGGTAATCATGTTCAAACAATATCTTTTTTTTTTTTTTCACAGAGACCACACCATTGGCTAATTGAAAATAAGCAATGGGAAAGGTTTGCAAAATCCCCGGGGGCTGAGACTCCAGGATAAAGGGTGAGGGTCCTGTCTCATTGCAGGGAGTCTTCAAGCTTCAGGCTCCATTGAATCCCTGTGTGGGTTTTGTGCTGAAAGAGAGAGGGAGGGAGAAATACACAGAGGAGAGAGGCTTAGACACAACTATGTGGGCTTGGATGTGAAATTGTCTTGAGAGATGAAGTGTGGTCTTTGTTCCCCCAAATAAAGGCACTGGACAGACAGGGTTGAAATAATGGAGCAATGACACAATGAAGAGGGTGTTTAAAATTCGCTTTGCTGCTGGATTAGGCTTACAGCAAATAACACTGAAGCAATAATTCAAATGACGATAGGAAAGCTGATGCAGGTTTATTGTAAACTCTGAAAGAATACAACAAAGCCAAGCTGGTCCATGGGAGCAAACTGAATTAGAGTCAAAGAGCACATCTGTTTTTACACCCTTTGTAACTCCTCCTCCTCCTCCTCCTGTGGCCCTGCCCTTCATTACTCTATTTGTTTCTCAGATACCATTATTTTCAACACAGTAGTGTATTACAGTATGGTTTTTCCTGAAAATATCGGTCTCTTAGTTAACTACCTAACACTTCTGTTAGCACCCGATTCTTTTGTTGAAAGCACAGGAACAGACCGGAGTCAGTCTTCAATTTTCTGATGCAATATTTATTATGGTCATATATAAAGCAAGGCAGCGCTGGTCTCAGAGTGACAGAGCTCCCGCAGGATCTCAGTCAGAAAAGAGCCCCGATATCAGGAAATGATACACATTTATCTTCTTGGGCTGGGCCTGCCCCGTACATAGGTTGGACTTAAACGCAACCGAGAATAATTGGCCAGTTACCTGGACATGGACAGCCCAACCACTGTCGATGCCTTGTTCCCGGAATGTGTGATGCTAGTGTGTGAATGTTGACTGGGCGTGTATCTAATGCAACAGATCTAAATAACAAGATAGAGAAAGTACATCTGGCTTTTGCTTTGTCTGTCCTCTGCTTAGCAGTCAAGCTGTCCTGAACTATGTAATACATTGGATAATGCAAGAAACATTGAACTATAAGGCCAATTGTAACAATTCCCCCTTTTGACATAATACTAATGGCACCATTAAGTTTCCCACAAAAACTTAAATACTTCATTTACTGGTTCAATGATTATATCATTCGTAAAATGAATAACACTCAACATTAATCACAGAGCTATTGTTTACAAGCTCACTTCTCTTTTGTTTTCTTCAGTACTGTCCATGAGTCTCACATAAAATAGATAAACAGTCTTTTATCATCCTGCATAATTATTTGCACATAACTGGCACCCTCCTGGCTATTCTGATAACATAATCCTGTCTTTGACTGAACTAAGTGTACCTTCCAACTGTTATGTTATTAATCCATAACGCCATCTCCACAATAAGTAAACCTCTACTCTGCTCATGTATAGTTACACTGTCATTTGAACTCACTGGTTATGTATTTTGATTAATATGATCACACAGAATCGCTTTTATTTTGAAAATATACTTTGGATGATAAATTATGGATTTTAAAATAAGGGTTAGGGTTAGGTTGGTTATGGCTAAGATTAGGGGAAAGGCTGTAGAGAATGAATGCAAGTCAATTAGGTCATGGCTTCGCCATCCTAGGGAAAAAACGACCCGCCTGTACAGTATGCCGTTGCTTTAAAAAAAAAAAAAAAAACGGATATGACATGATCGCCTTGTGTAAACATAACCAATGTATGCAAATGCCTGTTTGTATTCAAATTCAATAATAAATAATTTTTAAAAAAAAAAAAAAAAAAAAAAAAAAACTGCAAAGTTTTCTCAGGGGGTGTGTCCTGCTGAGTGCTCAGGTAGATCTCCTTGGCCCCACATGGACCGCACCTTGGTGTCTTTAGCCTTTGGACATTAACTCCGACGGGCAGCCACAGCTCGCCAAGTAAGGTCAAAGGTAGTTGAAGTGCCTTGTTTGTTACCCCAGTCCTCAGTCGGCACTGCTTCACCGAGGCTGCAGCCTGACCTGCACCCAGAGAGGCGCCGTCCGTCATGAAGTTCTCTGCATGCAAAGCAGACCTCTTCCTCGCAACAATATTCTTACTTTTGCTGTGTACCACTGCAGACAAGGGTAAGTAAGGGGGGGGCAACGCCTGGACGCCTGGAGTCGTATGCACCGACAATCAAAATTTTGCTTATATCGATTTTAGATCTAGCTCAACATAATGCTTTGCAAAGAAACAAGAGTATGAGTCAAAATTTAAAACAAATTTTAATAAAAGACAATATTGGGGAAATAGATTCTATTAATATAAAATGGAAAATGCTGTTGATAGGGTTGAATGAGTTGATGACCCCTGCCAATGCAGCCGATCACATTTTGTTAAGCATATGCACTTTGACCCAGTCATTGCAGAGGCGCTCCCACGTTGCAAGGAATACACTCCTTTGGGAAACTGGTTTACACCCGAGTGAGTGTAAAGAGGCTTGACCTGTGACACAGTAGCTGTTTGCATGACTGCAACTGTAAAGAAGCAATAGTAATATAAAAACAAATCATTTGTGTTGCAGTGTTTTGATTGTACTGGTTAAAATTGCATAAAGTGTTATTCAGAGTAGCTTCCCGTTTCGTCTAGTTGCCTGTGATTCTGACTCAGCCTTAATGTTCAAACAGGTCCGTTAGTCCATACAAAGTTGGGGCCTTTGAGAGGAAAATATGTAAGTGTAAAGGGGAAGGAGACAGGAGTCCATGCCTACCTGGGTGTGCCGTTTGCTAAGCCACCTGTTGGTCCCTTGAGACTGAGCCCACCCCAGCCTGCAGAGGGATGGGAGGGAGAGAGGGATGCCACCCAACAACCACCCATGTAAGAGACGGAGCAGACTACACATCCACTAATACAGCTTAAACAATGTCTATAGCAAGCAGGTGAACCCTCAGACATCTTCACTGAATAATGGAAATTACATACTTTTTTTTTTTCAGGTGTGCTCAAGACCGAAAGATTAATGTTGAGTTTATCAAAAAAATCTCAATGCACATTGAGCTCCCAGACATATCGGAGGATTGCCTTTATCTCAACATTTACACCCCTGTCAAGCCCTCTGAGAAGCATAAACTGCCTGTAAGTGTTTGAGCAGACAAAAAACATCCTTTACTCTCATCAGTTATTTGTCAAACATGGGATAGATAGATAGATAGATAGATAGATAGATAGATAGATAGATAGATCTCATCTGTGCATTTGCTGAGAGAGGTTAAATGCTGCATGTTTGCAAGATAATAATGATGTCATGTTATTTTTTATATTAATTTATTTATTTTTCATCAAGGTCATGGTCTGGATCCATGGGGGAGGTCTGACCATAGGCTCTGCTTCGTCATATGATGGTTCTGCTTTGGCTGCTTATGAGGACGTGGTTGTGGTGCTGATCCAGTACCGCCTAGGAATACTGGGATTCATGAGGTAAGTCTATATTTTGCACTCGACCAACTTTGTGGGTTTGTGTGTGTCTGAGAGAGACACTGGCTACTTTAATTGTCTCTTAACCAAAAACGTCTCCTACACAGCACAGAAGATGAGCACATGCCAGGGAACTTTGGCCTGCTGGACCAGGTTGAGGCCCTTCGGTGGGTCCAGCAGCACATTCACCACTTTGGAGGAGACCCAGGTTCAGTCACCATATTTGGGGAGTCTGCTGGTGGAGTTAGTGTATCCCTATTGGTAAGGATACACACACATGCACCATGGTGTAATGATTTACATGAGACAAATTTCAAGCTCACCTGTTTGGCTATCAGATTATAGGGTAGTGTGGGCTAACAGAAACAGATACTGATTTTTTTTTTTTTTTTTTTTTTTGGAGAAGTGTATTAGCAGAAGTGTTTTGTGACAAAATAAAGCAGTTGTTTTTCAATGCTGACGGAGGGCTCATTGTGCAACTTAGATTACACAAGAATCTGAAAGCTTGACTTGACAGCAGCTTACTTCTCATTATTGCCTGTGAATTACACCTGAATTTCCTTTCACCAGTGACACAGTTATTAAAGTATTTTTCCACACCTCATCTTGTCAACACATAGGATTTATATTTAATTCCATGCAAATATTATTGCTGCAGTCTTACAAAAGCACAAGGTATCAACATCCTGGCTTGTAATTCTATGTAATGTTAGTGTATGTACATTTCATTTGGTTTTGTTAGATTTGTTTTGTGTGTTTGAGTGTGTATTGTATATGTTTTCACCCACCCAGGGACTGGAGATGAAAATAAACTTACCTGCCACTGTGTAACTCTGTATATTTCATAGCACCTAATTGGAGGTTTCATTTTTTATCATACATATTCCCTGTTAAACAAAAGTAATTTTGACATTTTTTTTTTCATTTCATCGGCAGCTCCTCTCTCCGCTGTCTGCCGGTCTATTTCATGGTGCGATAGCTGAGAGTGGTACAGCAGCAATGGACACAATGTTTGAGTTCAACCATTTGAAATCAGCCCGGGTGAGTTAAGAAGTGAGAGTAGAAAAGCAAATGGACACACTTCTGCTGCCATGTGTAATAAGTAGATTCCTTTATTTGTATTCTAGATAATAGCAAACTTGTTGGGCTGCAATAGTTCCACGACAGAGAAGATTGCTGATTGTATGAAGAAGGTGCCAGTTGATGACATAGTCAAGATTCACAAAGAGGTGACATTTACATAATCTTGGTTATAAAATATTGACCATAGGTGCACAGCGATAACCCGTTCAGGATTTTTTGCATGTAGCACTATGTGGGTGACTTGTGCTTGTCCAGTTGGCTTGCCTCACGTTGGGCATAATTGAAATGGCAGACTTCATATTGGTATTTTATTTTAAGAAAAATTATATATTACATCTTCTCAGTGTCAATCAACAGTTACAGTGCCACATTTTTTGAGATGTTTGTGTTGTTCACAATATAGGATGGGAGGATGTTGCTTGGACCGGCTGTTGATGGGACGTTCCTGCTGAAGTTGGCAGCGGAGTCTCTCAAAAATCACGAGATGCATAGACTGCCTGTCATGATTGGTTGCAATACTGACGAAGCCGGGTGGCTTTTTCTACACGTAAGTTTAGACTGAATTATTCAAACATTCATTCATTCATCTTCTAAACCGCTTATCCTCACTAGGGTCGCGGGGGGGTGCTGGAGCCTATCCCAGCGCACATTGGGCGAAGGCAAGGAAACACCCTGGACAGGTCGCCAGTCCATTGCAGGGCAGAAAGACAAACACTGACATTCACACACACAGTCATAGCTAGGGGCAATTTAGCTTCTCCAATTCACCTGCATGTCTTTGGACGGTGGGAGGAAACCGGAGTGCCCGGAGGAAACCCACGCAGACAACATGCAAACTCCACACAGAAAGGACCTCGGGTGGGAATCAAACCCAGGACCTTCTCCCTGTGATGCAACAGTGCTAACCACTGCACCACCGTGCCACCTTATTCAAACATTTGATTTGGAAATTTAGTTGTACAGATGAGCTTGAAAAAAGATAGAGGCATTTCCTATGTCCTTCATAACTGCCATACACACTTACTTGATTGATTTAACCTAGTATCCCTGTTTATGTATTACTGTTGAATTTGCATATGATTAATTGATTCATACTGTGATTGATTATTTATTCATGATTACACCATTCAAGTTGAGAGGTTAACAATGTGCATATGCAAAACATGGCCTTTGAAGTCAGGAAGTGATAAAATAGAGTTCTTTTCACTCAGTAAATTAATCAAACGGGCCCAACTGATGACTAGAGAATAGTCCAGCTATTATCTCTTGTAATTTTGTGTTTTGTTCTCCTCTCTTAGGAGATAGCCCCCCCTGGGTGGGAGGATGGAATGGACCGGGAAGAGAGCATAACCATGTTAACAATGTTCCTGTACCGTGATGTAAGTGACACTGTCAATCATGAGGCTATCTGGTGAGATTTCAGAACATTAAGAAATCAAAACAGAGTTTATGCTCCTGAAAAGGTGACAAAGAACGGTGACAAGAGAATTGTGTCAGCAATTTGCCTGGTGTTTTGATGCAAGACCATGCCAAATGTTCAGTTGTTGCACATCTATGACAAAAGCCACTCTCTACACAGAAACCTATGTGGGTTTAGTAAGACAGGCAGTGGGCACATATTCCAGCACAGGATACGCACTAAGCGGTACGGTGCCTCACATGCCAGCCATTATTAGGCTCCACAATGCAGTATTGTAGCCTCAAGGCTCTGAAGCACTTTCTCTTGGCACCAGTATTTTAGCTAATGTCTTAAATTTTGTTTTAATGTGAATAATATGATTAATATGAATACTTGTATGTCTTTTCTCATATGGCTTTTAGATAATGAAATTAATCTTGAATCATACATCTTGAATCTAGGCTAAAGACAGATGGAAGACTGACCTGCTGGCTGAAGAGTACATGGGAACCTCAAGTGATCGTCAGAAAATTAGAGAGGGATTCAGTGAGGTGATAGGAGATGTGCTATTTACCATTCCTGCTCTGAAGACCGCAAACTCCCACAGAGGTAAGAATTGCATTGCATGCATCCGTCATCGCACAGCTTAGATGTTTTTACTGTTATTGATTGTCATTTTACTGAAATTGATTGGAACTCCCAGTAACAAACGAATGTATGTGTCGTCAGTGTGTTTATGCATAGAGGACCAGCCACTAATCTAAAGGTGAACAACAGTTTTACACCACAGAAAGCAAAATATGGGAATATGTTTTTTTGTTTCTTTTCTTTTCTTTTTCACTCTCAATTAAGGAGTTGCAAAAATCCCGTCCATTCAAAGCCCTGCCATCAAACAATACTATAGTGTCTATGTGTATCTGCTGACATTAGATATACACAAAAAATTGAGTGGATCTTGAAACTTGGTACCCAAGTTCAAAGACTGTCCTGTAAATTAAATCACTAAATAAAAAACACTGTACATTAAAATCAGTTTTACACTAAGATACACACACACACACACACACACACACACACACACACACACACACACAGACACACACACACACACACACACACATGCCCAGTGCTAATGAAAGACTTTTATCCTCCAAACAGATGTGGGAGTTCCTGTGTACCTCTATCTGTTCCAGGAATCTCCCAGCATGCTCAAGAAGAAGAGACCTAGCTTTGTTGGCTCTGACCACACAGATGAGCTCTTTTTTGTTTTCGGGTCATGTTTCACAGAAGATCAAGTGACACCAGATGGTAAAATTCATAGTGACACACAATTGATCTGAACACTTTGTATTTAATGTGTTTTAGCACCAGCAAAATTCCTTCTCTTCCAGAATCATGCACGGAGGAAGACATTCAGCTCTGTAAAACCGTGATGAGATATTGGGGCAACTTTGCTCGTACGAGGTAGGAATCTAATGAAATGAGAAGAAAATGTGGGTGATCTTCAAGTATGGCCTTCGTAAGCTTTTATGAAGTAGCCTCACTGAATATCCCTTATTTCCTTTGACTTCAGTTTTACCGGATGAAGAGAATTTTTAAGTTTCCGTTTTCCCTCCCTCCTACCCAGCAGAACATATTTCCCTAGGGAGAGGGTGAGGGCAAAAAACAAGTGGTCAAGGAAATACAGAGCTATCAGAGGCAATATTCAGTCATGCCATTGAAGAGACTTGTATATATCACTGGGAGTATTAACAAGTGCACTTTCCTGCTCAAATTCAGTGGAGCAACTCAAGAGACCAGAGGACAGTGAGTCGGTCTTATTACCTTCAGCCCTTTTTCCACAATAAAAGCCTCTTTGCAGCTTTTTATTCTGTACAGAGCAGAAGGCAATTATGAGGTTATTACCAAAGGCCACTTATTTCCTTATAACTAATCCATATCTGACTAGCAGCTTTTAAAAGACTATAAAATAAGTGATAGCTGTGTTTTATGTGTCTGTTTCATAGTGTTACTGATACAACTTAATTAGTCACTGGCTACGGCTTGGCAAGGAAAAAAGAGAACTCAGCCAACAGATTTGCTCATTGAGGTCACTTAATGAGTGCAAATGACACAATGCTGCCAAGAGACAATCAACTAATAGTATGAAGCAAAATGCTTTTTTTTCTTTTCTGTATAGTGGTTCAACGTCCTCTAATTTGTTTATTTTTAGAGTTGAAGCAGGTCACTTAAGTAATATCTGAAGCTCTTTCTATGTTATTCAAATGATTTCATTACCAATCTACTCCCAGTAGAAATAATGTTTAAGTGTGTACAGACCAGGTGTATGTCACACCATTATTTGCTTTCAGTACTTAGATAAATTTTCATTTTCTCCACTGTATCATTTATCTTGTCTAAGGGCACTATTTAATTTAATTATGTCTTGACTGCCGGTAGCAGAGGGCCTTGCAACTGCAGTATTATCATTTTTTAAAAGACAAGATGTATGATACATACTGTTGGAAGCATTTAAAATAGGGACAGGATTAATATAGGGAACTTACAAAAAAACACATTTCAGCAAATGAAAAGATAAAGAGCCTAGCCTACAATTTAAAGAGAAGATGACCCCCTGTTTTACAAAGAAGGTGATGAACTATTGTACATTAAAAACTCTAGCATTCCACTGACAAAAGAGAGTTCCAAAAAAGTTGAAAATTAGTTTAACCTGTGGCATCTGCTTCTCAATCTATTATGGTGTGTGTTTGTATGTGTGCGTTTGTGTGTGCACGCCCAGGTCTCCTAATGGGGATGGCCTGGTCCAGTGGCCACAGTATGGAGCAGAAGGAGACTACCTGGCCATCGGAATGGAGCAGGTTCGTGGTCAGCACCTAAAGAAGGACCGCTTCACCTTCTTTACTCAAACCCTCCCAGAGAAGATCAAACAACACCAAGAGAAGATGGAGCTGTAAGTTACCGCTGCTTTCTAGTGTTCATCCACTCTGTCCTTTATTCTTGTGCAGATTCTATTGTTCATCCACAGAGTGGATGAACAATAGACAATAGAACAACATCATATTCACTGCATCAGATAATGCGGTGAATCTGATGCGTTTCATTCCTGTGCAGATTCTATTCATGTCACCACTCAGAAGTTGATATAAAGCTGAAGGTTCCCCTCATATCTCTCAAATCTCAGGCCTTCTTTGCTGGAATATTGGTAGCCACTGTATATTCACACAGATATGGCTTACCTTGCAGGTGCCAACAATTCATACAGAATTACAATGATTAACTACTTGAGTTGCATTAAAACTACTTTCTCTACAGGCTGAAAACCAAAACTGTTCATACAAAGCTTGGAGCTGTGAAAGGCGAGTTTGTGAGTGTTAAGGGGAGGGAGGGGGTCCATGCCTTCCTGGGTGTGCCATTTGCCAAGCCACCTATCGGCCCACTGAGACTGGCTGCACCCCAGCCTACAGAAGGATGGGAAGGAGTGAGAGAAGCCACCAAGCAACCACCCATGTAAGGCTTTCATGCCAGTGGCTGTGTATCTGGCTGTGTATTTGTATCCCCTTTATTGGTTATCAAACATAATCATTTCTTCCACAGATGTCCTCAAAATAGAGACCAACTTGCTGAGTTCATAAAGATGATTTCCAGCATCAATGTAGATATCCCTGAGGTTTCAGAGGACTGCCTTTACCTCAACATTTATACACCTGCAAACATGGCTCAGGATGCAAAGCTCCCGGTAAGAGCCCTTTGCTGCATTTGTGGTCATGTTGCCCAGTAACTTAGATTCAACTTTTGGGTAAGTTTGTTGTTTACAGTGTTCCAGGACAAGTTCACTGCACACCAATCTATTGCTTTCAGGCTTGTGCCTTTTGACAGTAAGAATAATGTTGTTTGTATTCATAAGCTGGCAGCACTCTGGTTAACACCTCAGCTGGAGGTGTCAGGTTAGTGTGTTAGTTTTCAGTGTTAGTTTAAGATCCATCAAGTTGATGTGAAATTCTTGTGATGCAAGTTCATTTTGAAAAATAGCAGATGTATCCAGTAAATATGCTTCTTGAAAAACAGTCATGTTTCTGTCTCTAGGTCATGGTCTGGATCCATGGTGGGGGGTTTATGAGTGGGTCAGTCTCAATATACGATGGCTCTGCCCTGGCTGCTTACCAGGACATGGTTGTAGTTTTGATCCAGTACCGCTTGGGACTACTGGGGTTTTTGAGGTAAAAATGCTTGTTAGTCCAGGTAGAGTGCACAGTTTTGAGACAGAATCCAGGTTTCCATAGGTTGTCTCTAAATGTATGATCTCTCCAGCACGGGTGATGAGCACATTCCAGGGAACTTTGGCCTGCTGGATCAAGTGGAAGCCCTGCGGTGGGTCCAGCAGCACATTCACAACTTTGGAGGAGACCCAGGTTCAGTCACCATATTTGGGGAATCTGCTGGTGGAGTGAGTGTATCACTCTTGGTAAGAATCAATTTACAGATTAACCATTTTTGACACAAAATGAAAACAGTTCCAGACAACATCACGCTGATGTCAGTGTACATCTATTACATGGATGTTTTCATACTTTCTGTTGCTTGAATTACCAGCTTCTCTCACCATTGTCTGATGGCCTGTTTCACCGTGCAATAGCTGAGAGTGGCACTGCTGCAATGGATGCACTTCTCACAAATGATCCTCTGTCATTTGCCCAGGTTACCTATCAGTGTGTTTAATGTATTCTGTAAATGATATATTATCAAACATAATATAGCAAACATCACATCACCATATTGTTTGTTGTTTTTCTCTTAAATTTCTTGAGATACATCACAAATATTTGTTCTCAGTTGGCAGCGAATGCATCTGGCTGTGACCTCACGAGCACAGAAAAGATCTCGGTTTGCCTGAAACACATGGACCATGATGCCCTGATGACCCTTGTCCATGTGAGATGATCAAAACTGATATGAGTAGATTATGCACTGACAAAAATTACTTGAGCAATTGTCATGTCTTATATAAGATACTGTCTAAATGTATTTGCCTTTTAACTAAATGCTCCACTTTCTCTTTTATACCATTTTTTCCCTTCAAGAACCAAATGTTGCGATTTCCTGTCCCTGTTGATGGACAGTTCATTACAAAACCTGTGGATGAGATGTTTCGAAACGCTGAACTTCTCAAAATACCTTTTATAACTGGTGTTAATAACGATGAAGGGGGCTGGCTACTTCCTACTGTAAGACTTCAGTCTTTTCTACCTTTATCCCTAATAGAAGTGAATTGTTTCAGACTAGTACTTGTCTCAAACATTTAGCAATACATAACTGGTGAATCAGCTACCTGTTCTTTTAGTTCCTTGGTCCTCCAAACTGGACAGAAGGAATGGATCGGGAAGAGGTCCTGAACACCCTGGCCATGTTCTGTCCTTTTGTAAGACAAACACTTTATAACGTATGCAGTATTTCACTGCTTGAGCATTTCTGCTGTCAGTCTTAATTGTCATCGTCCTTATTCAAACCCAAACAGGAACTGATGAAAGAGCTGGCAGCAGATGAATATCTGGGAAGCTCTGAAGATCGTGTGAAAAATAGAGATGGATTCACTGAACTGCTTGGAGACCTGTTATTTACCATCCCAGCCATCAAGACTGCCAATGCCCACAGAGGTATTCTTATACCTGCACTGCACAAGGTGCAAGCAGGGGTTATCAGTTTGCTCCTGTGTCTCTTAATGAAACACATCACCACCATTTGTGCTCTTTTAGATGCAGGCGCCCCTGTATACCTGTATGAGTACCAGCATGCTCCTAATGTCAGGCAGGAGAGAAGGCCAAGCTTTGTCAAGTCTGACCACGGAGATGAAATATTTTCAGTATTAGGATTTTGCTTCACCACTACCCATGTCAACTTAGGCGGTGAGTACGACTCAAAAAAAAAAAAAAAAAAAAAAAAAAAACCTTTAATAAAATTACCAGGTTCTGGATTTGTTTCTGAAGTTTTTCTAGGATGCAAAAGGATGCCTGCTTGTCTGCAGCTGAAGCTTGACTGAACTGCTACCCTTTTAGGTCTGTGTACAAAAGAGGACAGACAGCTAAGCAACATCATGATGAGCTACTGGGGCAATTTTGCCCGCACAGGGTAAGAATTAATTCTCAGTTTAGTTAATAATCCACATAAGAAAAAAAGATAAAAGTTCTTTAAAACCTGTTTTTATAGCTCTCCTAATGGGGACGGCCTGGTCCAGTGGCCACAGTATGGAGCAGAAGGAGACTACCTGGTCATTGGAACAGAGCAGGTACCTGGTCAGCACCTAAAGAAGGACCGCTTCACCTTCTTTACTCAAACCCTCCCAGAGAAGATCAAACAACACCAAGAGAAGATGGAGCTGTAAGTTACCGCTGTTTTCTAGTGTTCATCCACTCTGTCCTTTATTCTTGTGCAGATTCTGTTCATGTCACCACTCAGAATCTACAGCTATCCTTCAAAAACACCATCTTCATCTGAAACAAGTCCCAAACTGTGCGAAGATGAAATGGATGTTGTTTTTCAAACGCAAGACAAATGGACTATGGTACTTTTGAAATTCACTGTTGATAACACCTTGATAGAGAGATAATAGATACTCGGATCAATGAAAAGTCCATGTTGACATATTGTTGTCACAGCTGAGACTGAAAGTTGGCTTCCTTGTCAGAAATAAATATTTAATTCCTCTATTTTTGAAGGATTCAAGAAAAGGATTGTCGAAGCAGACTTCCTCTCAGTATTGCATCACGAGAGTGCGGTTTATTGGTGGGCTGTCAGTTCCTCTCTCAAACTTTTAGATGAAGGATATCACTTAACATTAAGATTCATTACTGGAGATAGTTATGAGACGTCTGCTTTACCAAACAAAAATACTTGACTGCTCTGTCCACAAGGAGGGATGAGCATTGGTTTTAATTTATTTATAAAGCTGAAAGCTCCCCTAATATCTCTCAAATCTCAGCCCTACATTGCTGGAATATTGGTAGCCACTGTATGCACACAGACATGGCTTATCTTGCAGATCCCAACAATTCATACAGAATTTGCAAGCTCTGTTTTCTGTTGCGATGCTACACATACTTGAAATATGCTTCAAAAAAGCCTTCCAAGATGACCTCATGAATACCACTTAGTTGTGTCTGGTCCTATTGTATGTCTGTACCTCGGTAATATTCTCCCTCAGTGTGTTTTCTGATGACTTAGATCAATCAATCAATCAATCAATAAGTAATTACTTACTGTTTTACAGCAAGTATAACACTGCATTACATTGATTAACTACTTGAGTTGCATTAAAATTGCTTTCTCCACAGGCTGAAAACCAAAACTGTTGATACAAAGCTTGGAGCTGTGAAAGGCGAGTTTGTGAGTGTTAAGGGGAGGGAGGGGGTCCATGCCTTCCTGGGTTTGCCATTTGCCAAGCCACCTATTGGCCCACTGAGACTGGCTGCACCCCAGCCTACAGAAGGATGGGAAGGAGTGAGAGATGCCACCAAGCAACCACCCATGTAAGGCTTTCATGCTTTCCAGTGGCTGTGTATCTGGCTGTGTATTTGTATCCCCTTTATTGGTTATCAAACAATCATTTCTTTCACAGATGTCCTCAGAATAGAGACCAACTTGCTGAGCTCATGAACAAGCTTGGCGGCATCAATGTAGATATCCCTGAGGTTTCAGAGGACTGCCTTTACCTCAACATTTATACACCTGCAAACATGGCTCAGGATGCAAAGCTCCCGGTAAGAGCCCTTTGCTGCATTTGTGGTCATGTTGCCCAGTAACTTAGATTCAACTTTTGGGTAAGTTTGTTGTTTACAGTGTTCCAGGACAAGTTCACTGCACACCAATCTATTGCTTTCAGGCTTGTGCCTTTTGACAATAAGAATAATGTTGTTTGTATTTATAAGCTGGCTGCACTCTGGTTAACACCTCAGCTGGAGGTGTCAGGTTAGTGTGTTAGTTTTCAGTGTTAGTAAGATCCATCTAGTTGGTGTGAAATTCTTGTGATGCAAGTTCATTTTGAATAGTAGCAAATGTATCCAGTAAATATGCTTCTTGAAAAACAGTCATGTTTCTGTCTCTAGGTCATGGTCTGGATCCATGGTGGGGGGCTTATGAGTGGGTCAGCCTCAATATACGATGGCTCTGCCCTGGCTGCTTACCAGGACATGGTTGTAGTTTTGATCCAGTACCGCTTGGGACTACTGGGGTTTTTGAGGTAAAAATGCTCATTAGTCCAGGTAGAGTGCACAGTTTTGAGACAGAATCCAGGTTTCCACTGGTTATCTCTAAATCTATGATCTCTCCAGCACGGGTGATGAGCACATTCCAGGGAACTTTGGCCTGCTGGATCAAGTGGAAGCCCTGCGGTGGGTCCAGCAGCACATTCACAACTTTGGAGGAGACCCAGGTTCAGTCACCATATTTGGGGAATCTGCTGGTGGAGTGAGTGTATCACTCTTGGTAAGAATCAATTTACAGATTAACCGTTTTTGACACAAAATGAAAACCATTCCAGACAACATCACGCTGATGTCAGTGTACATCTACTACATGGATGTTTCTATATTTTCTGTTGCTTGAATTACCAGCTTCTCTCACCATTGTCTGATGGCCTGTTTCACCGTGCAATAGCTGAGAGTGGCACTGCTGCAATGGATGCACTTCTCACAAATGATCCTCTGTCATTTGCCCAGGTTACCTATCAGTGTGTTTAATGTATTCTGTAAATGATATATTATCAAACATAATATAGCAAACATCACATCACCATATTGTTTGTTGTTTTTCTCTTAAATTTCTTGAGATACATCACAAATATTTGTTCTCAGTTGGCAGCGAATGCATCTGGCTGTGACCTCACGAGCACAGAAAAGATCTCGGTTTGCCTGAAACACATGGACCATGATGCCCTGATGACCCTTGTCCATGTGAGATGATCAAAACTGATATGAGTAGATTATGCACTGACAAAAATTACTTGAGCAATTGTCATGTCTTATATAAGATACTGTCTAAATGTATTTGCCTTTTAACTAAATGCTCCACTTTCTCTTTTATACCATTTTTTCCCTTCAAGAACCAAATGTTGCATTTTCCTGTCGCTGTTGATGGACAGTTCATTACAAAACCTGTGGATGAGCTGTTTCGAAATGCTGAACTTCTCAAAATACCTTTTATAACTGGTGTTAATAACGATGAAGGGGGCTGGCTACTTCCTAGTGTAAGACTTCAGTCTTTTCTACCTTTATCCCTGATAGAAGTGAATTGTTTCAACCTTGTACTTGTCTCAAACATTTAGCAATACATAACTGGTGAATCAGCTACCTGTTCTTTTAGTTCCTTGCTCCTCCAAACTGGACAGAAGGAATGGATCGGGAAGAGGTCCTGAACACCCTGGCCGTGTTCTGTCCTTTTGTAAGACAAACACTTTATAACGTATGCAGTATTTCACTGCTTGAGCTTTTCTGCTGTCAGTCTTAATTGTCATCGTCCTTATTCAAACCCAAACAGGAACTGATGAAAGAGCTGGCAGCAGATGAATATCTGGGAACTTCTGAAGATCGTGTGAAAAATAGAGATGGATTCACTGAACTGCTTGGAGACCTGGTCTTTACCATCCCAGCCATCAAGACTGCCAATGCCCACAGAGGTATTCTTATACCTGCACTGCACAAGGTGCAAGCAGGGGTTATCAGTTTGCTCCTGTGTCTCTTAATGAAACTCATCACCACCATTTGTGCTCTTTTAGATGCAGGCGCCCCTGTATACCTGTATGAGTACCAGCATGCTCCTAAAGCCATGCAGGAGAGAAGGCCAAGCTTTGTCAGGTCTGACCACGGAGATGAAATATTTTCAGTATTAGGATTTTGCTTCACCACTACCCATGTCAACTTAGGCGGTGAGTACAACTCAAGAAAAAAGAAAAAAAAAATTACCAGGTTCTGGATTTGTTTCTGAGGTTTTCCTAGGATGCAAAAGGATGCCTGCTTGTTACCAGCTGAAGCTTGACTGAACTGCTACCTTTTTAGGTCTGTGTACAAAAGAGGACAAACAGCTAAGCAACATCATGATGAGCTACTGGGGCAATTTTGCCCGCACAGGGTAGGAATTAATTCTCAGTTTAGTTAATAGTCCACATAAGAAAAAAAAAAAGATAAAAGTACTTTAAAACCTGTTTTTATAGCTCTCCTAATGGGGACGGCCTGGTCCAGTGGCCACAGTATGGAGCAGAAGGAGACTACCTGGTCATCGGAACGGAGCAGGTACCTGGTCAGCACCTAAAGAAGGACCGCTTCACCTTCTTTACTCAAACCCTCCCAGAGAAGATCAAACAACACCAAGGGAAGATAGACCACAGTGAACTGTAGGATGGGTAATACTCTTCTTTCCATTCCATCTGCATTTTTCAGTCCATCATTAGCCCATAATCACAGTCATGTCAATCTCATCTTGTAATATACTTATGTCGCCAAGTAGAGACATAACAGCAGCGAGGAACAATTCAACAAAAAACATCACACACGGAGCTGAACATGGAATGCAAAGTCCCTTAAAGGTTTACCCACAGATTCAGAACAAACACACACAGGAAAGATAAGGAGGTGCTTGTCAATTTTTTAAAAAATGTAGCAATGTCGTGTTTTGCTGTTCGTTTGATAGAAGTCCCCCATGCCTGCATGCACCGACAAGGAAACTGAACAAATCACTTAAAACACTTAAAATAACACTCATGCATACTGGCCAAACCCATGGATAACTGCTGCTGAAAGATTTTCAAAATCTCATATGAATATATGGTGAAATCTGAATACAAGATAAAGATGTTGTCTACTCAGGGTTGTGACACAGAAAATGTTTGTAATATTCTTAGGATGTTGTTTAGAAAATGTGGTGTGTGTCTTAAGATTTATCACAAAAAGCATTAACTGTGAAAAGAGTTGACATTTTTTTAAATGAATAAATACTGTGATTTCTTACTGTAGTGGTGTGGTAAAACTGTCAACTTTTAAATTTTGCAATTTGTGTAATTTGAAAATAAGGCTTACCACAAATAATAAATATACTAAGTTCTAATGTAGCAAATAGTGATTATTTACTCATACAGATTATCAGTATCAAACATTATAGAATATGGATGGATACATATAGACACATATACATCTACTGTACATGTTCAAACTAGGTTTTTGATTTTAATGCTTGGCCCACAGTTTAAACAAGTGAATTCCAGGGCTGGATGAAATTACTACAATTACAGCAGTATTTGTAATTAGCCTCGATTTTGTTTCTGCTTTCATAATGTCAGGAAAACTAAGGTGTGACAACTTTTTTATCAAGTGAAAAGAACCCGATATCCAATTGTAGGAGACACACAGTGGCCATAAAGACTTCATCAAAGTTTTTCCTCACAAAAGACACCAATGATGTAGCTGGTGGTTGTAATTGAAGTGTATTACTTGTGGAGATATCAATTGGGGATGTACAGAACATGAAAAAATATTATCAAACACTGGAATCGTGATTTCACATCAATTTTGGAGTAAAATAGAAGAAGCAAAGGTGATATGGTGGTGTAAGGAATTTCCTGAAAGCTTGCCTTAAGAACTTTAATGCTAAATGAACCAGAAGAGTGTTTAGTCCTAAATACACACCCATACCAGAATCTAGCACACTGAATAAAACCAAATCATGAATTAAAATTGCATTTTTCCCATATCCTACTGTAGAGGAATCAGACAGGCCTAGCTGCATCAGTGTATGTGGAAAGGTCAATAAATATGGTTCATGTTATTAAAATGTGCGTTGCCAAAAGGTTTTACCAAAATTCAAGTGTAGTACTGATAGAGGGGAATATTTTTTGGGTGACAAGGTGATTCTTATAGCCCTTCTAGAAATGCTTTTTTGTGTGTATGACCACAGTATGCATAACACATACACCATTAAAGAAAAATACAGATTTGACAATAAGTTTTTGGTTGGTTTTGTTTTTTTTTTTGTTTCTTTATTATTACTGAGAAGAGCGCTTAAGCTGAAAAGCTCCCTGAAGTCAGATGTGAGCAGTTCAACAGGTCAAACTATCTTAGTTTCCCACAAAATTAGGCCTTATGGGATTGAAAGTAGTACAAAGCACAACTTTTCAAAGGCAAATCATTCAAACAGCTGAGAACAGAGGGCTGACAGATCGAAAGGTAGACGTATAATAAACAATGGTAAGCAGAAATGAATCAAATGTGACAAAAAATTAAGTCTGTGACGCCTTAATAGACATTGGTTAACATTTATTATGTTATCTATCCACACAGTTTTTGCAAATGCTAGTAAAGCTGCAGTCTGATACAAAAGTGCTGGCCAGTGGTTTTGAATGATTCACAATACTGCCCAGAAAAGTGCACTTGGAGTAAGAGAGCTACTGGGCACCACCATCAGGCCATGATGAGACATACAGACACTTACTTGGTACTTTGAGTTGCACCTTGAGCTGCTTGGTTGGATGTTTATCTAGCCAGAAGTTCCAAATGAGCTGGAAAACTGGAGGGATTAGCTTTGCAGGTATAAAGCCAGGCAAACTTCATGTCAGCCATTTTAAATAGACAACAAATGGGATACATTTCAAAGATAAGGGTAGCTTCTGGCTTAACCATAAGTATACAAGCACAGAAACTTCATTATTTTCATACTTTGTTTAAAACCAGCTTCGTGTATTAGTTAGGTTACTCTATTGCATCACAACATTTTTCAAACTTATATAGTACTGTATGTGGTGTGGGGACATGAATTTTACATTTTACATGTAGTACCATGAGCCGACACACACCATGAACAAAGAAAACTTTCAAGTTCCTGTTCAAAGGGCAGTAAGCTACCAGTCTACCAAAAGCTGGCTGATGTGGCTACAGTGTCAGATAAGACAGCATAAGCTTACTTGTCAATGGCTGGAAAAGTGTCGAGCTGTTACAGGTTATTCAGTATTTCAGATGTACAAGTAATGAAAATGAATGTGACATTACTATGCACCTGGCCCGTTTTATGATGCCAAAAAAAGGGTTGTTTCTGGTTTACTTTCATTGACAGTGACTGACAGAAAAACACCTGAGATGCAGTATTTTTTTTTTTTTCAATTCTGTGATGTCCCTAAAGCAAACTAAATCCAGAGCAAGGCATGCTGCTTTACAAAAATAAAATCGTGACATCATGTCGTGATAATGGTTATAGGTATAATGCAGTTCGATCTAAATAAAATGCAGCATGCAGTTCAGTGTGTTGGGCATTAAAATCATGATAGTACCGTAGAGCAGAATATATAGGACACCTCTTTCTTCTTCAAGCACTATGCAGTACAGACATGGTGTACATTTCAGATTCAGAGGCACATACAGTTTGAATCATTAACAAGTGGTATGAAATATTCCTTTTCTCCTTCTGGGAATAAATAAATAAATAAAAAGCTGTCAAGGAGAAATCTGATATCATGTGACCTGTTATCATGCTGCACCAGAGATACTGAGGTCATAGTGAGTTGAGGTGATAAAGAGTGACTGAGGAGGCCGTTCAAAGTGCATGTATGGGAATACCAGTGCGAGTGTGCTGTCAGGGTGACAAAGCTACCTTTATCAGACAGTAAAACCACATGTTCAATAAGCCTATATAGGTGGGAGCTGGAAGATTATGGTCATCAGCTAACTTGGTAGTAAAGGTTATCACAAGGAAGGACAGAGGTGATTTGTGTATAATGAATGTATTATGCATTGTATTGTGGGAGGAGAATTTAAGCATGGTGCATCAGGATGTCCAGGACTGCATGTTGCGCAGCATGGCCTCGAAACGCTCCATGTTTGGGGCGTGAGCGTGGGCAAGGTGGTCCGTCAGGCGACTGTATAAGCTGAACGACTTCAACTCGAGCCAGATGAAGCCAAAACGGTCCTCATCAAACAAGACAAACAGCCCCGGGGTACGCTCTGGACTGGTGAACCCATGCCCAGCAATCAGGCCTGTCCCATAGAAACTGAAATGGAGGAACATCAACAGATCAGTCAAATTAGTACATGGTCGGCTTAAGCATGATGTGTAACTACTCATCTAACAAATCATCATAGCTTAAAATTATGTGTAATATTTCTGTCAGGGCTATGAATTTACAATACAAAAAAAAAAATGGATCATCTAGTTCCATGACGCTTTTTATGGATTTATGGAGAACAACTGTGTCAGTGATAGAACTTTAGGATTCCAAAGCCCAATACGATGGATGTGTTGAGAGCACACAGCCACTATCATGTACACACACGGATTCAACAAACGTCTTATCAGTAACCTAGATTTTAAGGGCTGCACGATATTGGAAAAAATGACACAACAATATCTTTTTTTCTACAATATATATCAGCTTCAATATGAAAAATACAGGAAATGTCACCAGATACATGCAGTGTGTTACTCATCTACACAGATACATGCAGTGTGTTACTCATCTACACATCTACACATGGTTTTCCTAGAAAAGACATACTCTGAAGCTGTTGGAGTTCAGTGACTGCCGGTGTTATGCCAAGTTTTGCATCCCTGGCGAAAAATTCACCCACCCCTGTTTACCCTTAACCTGAGGAGACCCCTGCTGAAGCTTAATCAAATATACAGAGTGGACATTTTTAGGTCTATCATTGGGGCCTTTGCACCCATGGGCAGTTCTCCATGGGTCAGCCCTCTGCCACCCTTATGTGTCACAGTTGAGTTATTTCAATGTAATCTGCCATTTCTGATGATGTCCAAATGTATCTTTAATCTGTGTGGTGGAAGATAAACAGGGGTCCCGGTGCGGCTGTGGATGGTAAAACTGTCAAACTCAAGCAACAGACTTATCTATATGACATAACACTCGTACAGGCAGATCTGGATACTGCAAGTTTTGTGCATGTGTGTGTATGTGTGTGTGCGTTTGTTAAGCATGTCCAGCCTTTGCCTAACTGTCTGGACAGTAACTTATTAACATTCAACCAGTGCCACAATGAGGTGCCGCTGATAACGGGAATACACACACTCAAAAGCCACCTCGCACCACTGAGCACCTGCCTCTACATACACAAGGTGACTTAATATGTGACAGTGGCCGCAGGCAGGTGACAAGCAGACTCTGCATGCACAGTGATCAGTTCACTATGTGCTCTGGTGAAGGAGTGAACTTGATCAGTTTATCAACCAAACCAGGCAGCGCTCATTGGTCAGTCAGTGAGTAGTGGAGCTTTGGTTGTTTTATAAAGAGATCAAGTGCACCCCCTCACAAGAATACACAGAAAACTGATCACTGTGCATGCAGAGCCTGTGTGTCACTAGCAACAAACTCTGAGCAACCAAGACCCCTTAAATCGGATAAAACTGTTATATCAGACAGAATTTTATTGTACATTAAACATGGAAAATGAGAACCTTGTCAGTTTTACTTTTGTGTAAAGCAACAAAAAAAGTCATACCATGGCACATTTGAGTTAATTTGCCTCGCCTGACTTCACACATCCCGAAATGTTACTACTGCGGATGTGCACATCGCAATATTGATGCTGAAACGATATATATTGTGCAGCCCTAAAAAAATAATTGTCAACATATTGCAGCAGAAGCATAAAACACAGGAACAGAAGATGTGGAGTCAAACTCCACCATTGTTAGCAAGTGGAACACATAATAGTCTTAGACAGGCCATGATTAGGCTATAAAGCCATAGTGCAAAAGAGGAATTCTCCTATTGTGTTGACTTTTTTTTGTTAAAGGTTATTTTATTGGAGGGGGGGCAGCAAAGGCTCTGTGTCAGATTCAAGCACAGGCAGCTGCAGCTAAATTAGCCTCAACAGTATGTGCTATGTGCTCTACACGATGAGCCCTTGAGTGCCCCCCATTTCCTGGTCATTTAGCTTTTATTACTCACCATTTCCTGCAGGTGCGGGGATATACCTCGTTGCGAGCCATAACCCCTAGTGGCAAGATGAAGGGCTGGGCCTCGGGGGGGCTGGTGCTGCAGCTGGGGCCGGGCTGGCAGCTCTCTGAACAGGCTCCGGAGCCTGTATCCACCCCCTCTGCTCCACTGGCATCACCACAGGCCCCTTCTGCTGCCCCTTCGGGGGTGGTGGAGGATTCCTTGGCTTGTTGTTGTGCCTCCCTCTGTACTTCCTCATGTACCCCCAGTACCAGACGGGACAGTTCCTCTATACTGCGCTGGCTCTCCAAGTCTGGAAGGACCACAGGCCGGCTCAAGTCCACATCCAGAGTTAGCTGCCCTGCAGGAACGTTGGGGTCTCCCTATTGGACATGGGTAAAATTACAGTCGACATCACAAATAGTTTGATGGGGTGAAGCAGTATCATATCAAAAATCAAACTATCACAGCTAACTTCCTGATAAATATAAATGTACGGGTTTATATTAATATAATATACATATGACCAGTAGTGGAAAAATCACCTCAATTCTTTATTTAAGTCAAAATGGCAATACCATAATGGAAAAGATATGTCATTAAAAGTGAAAGGCCTGCCTACAAAATGTTCCGTAATCATCGCAGTATTACTAGTGCAATCAGTATTATCAGAACAGGTATGAAAAGTACAAGTCTAAGTGCTCAATATACTGTTGGCTACTTTTAACCCTAACAATGATGTGTATATTGTTTGCATACTGTTTACTACAGTGATCGGATAAATGTAATGCAGTAAAAAGAACAGTGTTTTCTAAAAATTGCAAATGTACATTATTACTTTCCACCTGTGCCTATGACAAAATAATTTTGCAGGACTGGCATGCATAGAGATATTTTCCATTGGTTAGCAAAGTTTCTTTTTGAGACAGGACGCTCTCTGTTGCTGGTTATTCACCAGTCCTGCAACAACAACAAAAAAAAAGGCTGCAGAATTGTCCAAACTGCAATTTCATGAGTTGGTAGGTAGTGGGACTCACAGTGAGTTTAGTGGCTCTTGCAGCTGTTCCATGGAAACTGAGCATAACAATCTCCAAGCCATGGCTGCCATAGGTGCCCTTGAAAAGGCCTGGCTGCAGCAAGTCAGAGGGCAGCTGAGGAGGCAGGTAGATCCGCCGGTACGTCAAGCAGTTACTAGGAAGAAACATTTTTCAGAAATTAACAAGCATATCAAAGCCAAAGCCTCATCTATGCTGCTACGTCCATAACCTACACATATATAGCATCTACATGAATAGCTTATAGATTTATCCTCACTCTTAACTTTTCAAGAAGTCATTTTGCCACCTCTAAAGATTAATTAAAGCCACTGAAGCCTGTTAACATAAACTCCACTGACACTCTTGATAGCAGCTCGTATAGATAAAGTGTATAAGAAAGAGACATACTCATATTGGCTAGTGTAAATGAACTTCATGAGGATGAGCTCCTGCATGTGCTCATGGAAGATATCCTCCAGTGTCCGCCCCCATTCTTCCTCCAACCATGTCCTAAACTCCTACACACACAAATGCAAACACACACACACACACACACCACAGAACTGATAACATTGCCTAGATTTCGAAATTACCACAGTGCAAGGACTTTAAAATATGATAAAGCAAGACCTAATAACGACACCAGACTTGTCCTCTCACCTCCTGCCTGCCCCCTGGCATGCGGTGATGATCAGTCTGGTTACATTTGGTAGAGAACTCGTCCTTTTTCACTGTCTAAAAAAAAAAAAAAAAACATTACAGGCTTAATGAGACATATTACAAAATGACCTACTTTTAGAGCCTCAAGAGTGGCATCAGTTATTCCTGTCAAGAAATATTTCCTAAATTCTGTAGACCTTCACACTCTCATGCACAGGTATCATCCTTAATATTAACATATTAATTCCACAAAATGCTTTGTCCCATATACAGGCTAATCTTAATCGGCTCTTGTCAACAAGAGAGTGCAATGTGAGGACTCACCTGTATATCTCCTTTGTGAGGACCTTTGTGTCCATACATACACTCCACAGTGGCCTTTTTGCTCTCCCACATGTGGATGCGGAAGAGCGGCCGTCTTCTCATGGGATCCTCCACACGAGGGTCATGAGGTGGCAAGTACATCCAGCCAATGATGAACAGCCCATCCACCTGAAATGAAAATGCTTTCAGTATTTCCCCAGCTTAAAAGATAAATCATCCTAAAGATTATGCCTGGTTGCCTGCCAAAGTGGCCACTTACTGTCACAACAAAACCACAATGCATTCGTCAGGAGGATGCTGCTCATCTCTCATTTCTCTGTTATTACTTTTTCTGACATATGAAAAAAATCTTGATAAACTTGTGAAAATGTTTTGTTCGTACTTACCACAACATTGAGCAGCCCACCATACGGTCCTATGTCAGGTTGCCACAGGCCCAAGATATGTCTGTATGGGTGAAGCACTGCAACACAAGTGCACAAAACCATACCACACCAGTTATAACACAAGCCCAAATGTTACTACCCATATGTAATGTTTTTTGATGTGAGATGAGGTGATCATTTACAGTTCCATTAAGGGGACGATCTCTTTCAAACCCAAAGAGAACAAAGTGTAAAATCACCACATCTCCGCGCACACACACACACACACACACACACACACACACACACACACACACACAGGACATCAAGTTACCTGACCTCCCATTTTAGACTAACTGTGAAAGCAAATCCCACTGAGGAGAATCACCACAAATCCTTTTTCACACGCAGGATGCACAGTGGTGTTACATCTATTTGCATACAAATTAAATTGATGGAAAAACCAGTGCTTCAACTGGCTGTGAGAGGGTGCAACCCAAGGGGGACAGCAAACTATAGATGAAGAGAGGCATCACTCTTATTCACAATGGAAAAATACAATTGGTTTCTTTTAATATGGGCTACATATTAAAACACAGCTCATCTGATGACGTTTCAGCCCTGGTGAACAGATGGGCAGAAATGTCATGTGTTTTAATATGTGGCCTATAATAAAAGAAGACAATTTTTCGACAGTGTGTAAGACCGGCACCTCTCTTTGTCTGCATTTCAGTTAAATTAACAGAATCTCACACACAACCCCACATGCTTCGAGCAATTAACGCCATCCAAGTTGAGACAGTACATACAATACATGTACACGTCCCTATAGTCCATGTGCTCGTAGTCAGGAAGGAGCTTCATAAAGCGCCCAGACTTGACCCGAGGGTTGACACCTGGACAGTTACAACACAGGTATGTGTAGAGCACTCAAGATAACGGGTAACAGGTTCATCTGACTACAGTACTGTAATGAACGTTGCAGTGTGTCAAAAAAAAAATTCAAAGATCCAACAGGTGACACCATTAAACACGGTACGTCTTATTAAAGCTGGGATTCACAAATACAAAAGAGCTCAAAATTTATGTTGCAAAAAAAAAAAATCACATCAAAAAATGGAGCTGTAGCAACAACTGTCTGAGTTACAGCAGTGCAAAGCAAGTAAATCATGTTCAAAGATAAATTTCCCAAAATTCCTCCGGTCTGCTGCAGTTAGTGATTAACAGGGAACAGTAAGGAGATATAAAAATGGTCACAGTACAGTGACCAACACAGCTGAACCTCCATCCTTATGTGGCAGGCACAAACTTGCATGGAAATGGAGATGTAAACAATAAATAAATGTCAACATTCATTTATTGTCCACATCTCCATCTCCACAGGATTTAGATCAGGGGATGCAGTCCTGTAGATACTTTGTGCCTGTAAAGGTGATTAAGTGCTCTACTGAACTAGGATGAAATGGTGAAGTAGAGATTTGTGAAACACTTCATGGGTCACTTGACATCTTTTTTTTTTTTTTTTTTTTTTTTTTTACTGGCAGTCAAGCTCACGTTTTACGTAGAGGTCCCGGCTGGATACGCCTCCCACCTCCATCTTCCGCAGATCCTCCCTCATGCCAAACTCTGTGAAAGGAAACACAAACAGGAGGATTGACATGATGCAACACACAACAGAAGTACACAACCCAAATTATACATAGGTGTTGCAGAAACAAACAGCAGGCTTTGATGTGATTTAAAATCAAACCCATAAACAGTGTATCCAATTGGCTACAGACCCAATTTTCCAATAATGTATAATGGTGCAAAACATTACTGCAGTTCTGCAGTTAAGAGAGATTAAAACATCCAACATAACACCATGCCACATATTCTATTCAGATCTGCTTTGGGTAATTCAGGCTATCACACTGACCACCTTGTTAGTCATTATCTGGGAACAGCCGGCCAAGACATTTTCATAGCAGCCAGGGAGCCTGGCAGCCCAAACATAATCTCCAGTCAACAGAGGTGGGGAGGACAAGATTAAGTTAATGCCCTCACACCGTTTCAGCAACATGCCTATGTGCCTGTGGATGAAATGGGCCCAACAGTGTCAGGCCTGGTCTATTTTCTGCAGCAGTGACCGTGAGGCGCACTGGCAGGGATTAGCGGTAATTTCCTTCCGGGTTCCCGTACAGATCAATATGAAAGCTTTTAGGGTAATTCATTCCTGATGAGCCAGAGCACAGAGGCGATGCAAGCAACCTGTCGACCAGGCAGAAATTGCTCTCTCGACTTAGCTCCAAGCGCAATATCGTACCCAATCAGAAAAAAACACATCTAGTTATTTTGGTTTTGTTTTGGTAAATTTATCGCATGTCAAGTGACACGTTCATGCACATGTCACGTGGTTGCTAAATACCCTACAAATGATCTCCACGCGGAGTGACTGCTGCATTATTTACCCTCCATGCATCGCCTTCTCCAAATGGTTTCCGTGTTGAGGATTTGCTTAAATTTCTTGCAGACGAGAGCGACATTTGGCAGCGCCGTGCCGGGCAGCAGGGAGAATATCTCCACCAGTAGCTCCGGGGGCAAATCCAACAGGGACTGAGGGTTTGGAGGTCCTGTGTTTGCACGATCGACAAACTCTAGTCTGTTGACTGTAGCGCTGCCATAGTCAAGAGCGTCACTCGGCCCTGCAGCGGCGGCGGTGCTGTCCAGGCCTACGCTGCCGACCTCGGCTTGCTTGTGGCCCACGATCCGCTCCTCCTCTTCCTCGTCCATGTCGGAATCGCTTCCCTGGTCCTCTTGGTTATGTCGCTGTCGCCTCCGGCACCTCCGCGACTGACCCACTCCGCAGAGCCTGGCACACACCGCCATCCGTAGTCACCAAAGAGGCAACATTACATCACCACAACAAATGCATCAGCTGCAGTCTGGCAGGTCTCCTCCTGCCTTTCTGCGCGCATGGGCGGAAACGTCTCCGGTGACGCCGCAGTCGTTACGTAGCGCAGAAAGGCGCAGCCGCGAAATCTTCAAGAGGGAAAGCTTTACAATTTCTAGCGGAAAAGCGAACACATTATACCAGCGGCAGTGAACACGCATGAGAATCGTGGTCTTAATTTTCTGGATTTTACAATATTGAATAGTGCATCTTAAAATGGCTGGACTATATAAACTGAGTGACCACTTTATCAGGTCCACCCGTGCAGTCTAATGCAGCTCAATGCAACCGCTCTGCCATGAAACCTACCTTTGAAGAAAGTTTAGAATATTCAGTTTTTGTTGACATTGTGGAGAATGTGTGAATGTAATTAAATGTGTATAACTGAGGCTGTAGATTGCAGAGGTCGTGTACTGGACTACATTATAATGAGAGCTGTTTCTGTTTTTTTGTCCTCCCTATTTATATACCACGAGGGGGACAGAATAGTAGAAACAGCTCTCAATAAAATGCAGTCCAGTACAACAGCAGCACTATGAGCTCAATGCCAAACAGAATTGAATGAACACCACTATTGCAGTGACAAAAAGAAAATCTGAGCATTATAGGCAGTAAACTACAATGCAGAACAGTTGGATTGGATTGGATTGGATTGGATTGGATTGTGCAGGTGGACCTAATGAATTGGCCACTGAGTGTATTTTCTCAAATGTCCAGCCTCATTTTCGAATTTTCCAACCAGACTTAATATATTTCTTCCTAAGTGACTGTGGTAGTCGAAAATGTGGTTTATCATGTGACAACACTGACAAAATTCCATGTTCAGTTTTCATGAAAATAAATATTTCTAACTTGGTTATTATAATCTATAAACATGGCTGACACTGACAAATTCTGAATCTGGGGCAATAAAACATTGTATGAGGACAAATCTTTACCTTGCAGAAACCATCTACTCAAGCTTTTTCAGTGGATTTTTTTTTCTTTTTTTTTTTGTGAGGAAAGAAGATATTTACCTTTGAATTTGTAAAATAATTGCCTATATTACCCCCCAAAAATTCTCAGTAGTTTTGGGTGGCTAATGGCAGTGCAGAGTTTTTTTTCTTCTGGACTGAGTGACACTATTCACATGCCCTTTCAAATATAGCTTTTGTATTGGAACAATTAAAGTTAAGTACAACTTTGAATAATTCATAAGTTACTTGTAAAAGCTCCAAAAAGATGGACATTAAGTATGATTTATGTCAACAGACACTTAGGAGATATCTAGAAATTTGTCACTGATCATCTTTACCAGCACTTTTTAATTTTTGTGGAAACTGCTGTTTGAGTTTACCGAACAGATTTAGATACACAATTATGAATCAGCTTAGTTTTATTGATACCCATATTTCACAATCACAAATATAAATTTACCGATATAAACTCTGGTTCCATTGGTCTCATCAGTGCACTGTTGCACCTGAGGTCTTGTATAGGCTACTCACTGCTGTTTATTGTGTAAATAATGAGTGAAGATAATTAATGTGCCTATAGGCCTATGTAATAAGCAGAAATATGTAGAAGAAATAACCAGATAAAATTCACAGTTAAGTAGCCTATTTTTTGTCATATAGTCTCCACAAAATTATATGTTTTAAATCTCAGCCTTGAGTATGATGTTAAATGTGCATAATGACAGTTCTGTTTGAGTTGGATGTGAAACTTTGCTCCTAGACAGGCAGACGTAAATCAAGGCTTGTGACTGTGGCCACAGTGACGGAGGAGGGGCAGCTAATTAATCTCTGGACTGAAAATGTAATGAACAGCCAAATATGGAGGATTGCAGCAACAATGACAGGGAGACAGGATGTTACAAATTTAGTAGATATATATGAAGATGCTTCAATCAAAGCTCCTTTTTGTAGCTTCTTGCCCTCAATCTGAACAGCTGCACTGCCACCACACCACTGTTCTCACAGCAAACAATTCAAGAAATGAATGCCTTCACAGCAATTTTATTAACCGTGATAATGGACTATTGTCCATTATCACGGTTAATAAAATCCACATGTCTTTTTTTGTTGTTCAGCAGCGTGCTTCTTGTAAATGTGGGGTCATGGTACAGATCTATTCACACTGATGTCACGTACAAAGATGAATGTGAACAGTCAAGGCAAAAGCATCAGATCTGAGGGGGAAAAAAGTGTGTGAAGGCATTTAATGTAACAGAGACTTAATGAATCTGGCAGAGATCACACACTTCATTTCCTGTTATCCTTCAAATGATCTCATCCCTCACATGAGAGAATAAACAGAGATTCACACAGCAGCTGAGAGTGACCCAATTCTCTTTTTTTCCCCTCAGATCTGATCTTTTTGCCTTGACTGTTCACATTCATCTTTGTATGTGACCTGTATCTCACACCAGTGCGCACACATGTATCATGACTCCACATTTACAACAAGCAGGCTGCTGAACAACCAAAAAGATCATTTGCATGACAGTCCATCATTACAGTGAATTAAACTGTGGTGCTGACATTCATTTTCTTGAATTGTTTGCTGTGGTAAGACTGTCAGCTATTCAGGCTGAGAGCAAGAGGGCAAAAACATTGTTGGACTGAAGTATCCTCCTATATCTATTAAAACTGTAACCTCCTGTCTCTCCGTCGTTGTTGATGCGATCCTCAGTATTTTTTCTCCCACCACTGAATGAATAATGACAATTTGACTTTGATGTGCACATGCTCTGCGAAAAAAACACATGAATTCTGATCTCAGTATTCTCACAGCCGTCACATCCACAGGAATCACATATGCATATGATTTAGGACCAAAGGGAACCAAATTGGAGTTGAAAATGAGAGATTCAGTGTGATTTTTATTTATTTATTTATTTTTTAACTAACCACACTGGCATAATAAATCAGATCTGTGTCACATTTGAGGAAAAAATCACATCTAGGCCACTTTTTACTGGCTGCCTGACTGTCAGTGCATACAATAATAATATAATCATAATAATACATCTTATTTAAAGAGCACTTTTCAAGCAATAAGAACAAAGTGCTTAACAAGGTGATAAATTTCAGCACAATAGCAGCAGAACAATACATGGGGTTACAAAACTGTTCCTGAGCAGTGGTTTGGAAGAGACTAGGGCTGCAGCAAAAGCAAACTAGTCTTATCAAGTCTTGCTGATAAATGATATGTAATCGTTGCATTTATCTCAGCCTCCACAGTGGTTATCTGGTCTAACTACTTGTGAAAAAAAAAATGATGAAAACCAAAATAGGCTATACATTGCCAAGATTTCATAGGAATTTACTTGGATGCAGTTAATAGACACCCTCTACGTGATCAGGTGTATAAAAAAAAAAAAAAAAAAAAAAAGCAAGAAACTAATTAATTAATTAATTAAAGTAGTTTTTTAAAATCTTACAAAAGTGTCTTTTTTAATGGAAATCACATGAAAGAAACGGCCATTTAAATTTTACGGCTGCGCTGTCAAATTGCTTTGAATTTGCATTCTAAAAAAAGCTCACCACAGGACAGAGCTAAACAGTAACTGGCATTTAGACCAAAGTTACAAATTACACAAATTCATGCCTAACTACAGAACAACTGAAATAGGTTAGGCCTAACTAAGTTAACATTAGTTTTTATAATCACAATTTTTATAATTATTATTAAGTTACTGGTGTAAACGGAATCACCAGTATGATAAAACACGGCAAAATAAAGAGGAAAATCTAATAAGAAATACGTCATAAAAACATGAGCGACTCTATTAAGTTAAATAATTCACACATTAAACATTTCACACAGCCCCATTTACATTTGTGTGTCGTCAGAGCTCCAAATTTACAACAAAGTTTCTACCTCACCGATAAAAGTCAACTAACAGCGTCATATTCCCAGGGGCACGCAACCAAAACAAAAAACGTGCGTGTTTATTCGCTGAGTCATAAAGAATCGACTCTTGAGTGATTGGAATCGGTTTGGGCTAATCAATTCAGTATCTCCGAAATTTAAGTTGAAAAAGCGGAAAAGGAATCGAGCCAGCCAGGAGTCGAACCTAGAATCTTCTGATCCGTAGTCAGACGCGTTATCCATTGCGCCACTGGCCCTGTGCTAAGCTAATGTACACGGCTCCTATAAGTCCGTGATAGTTATGAAAAAATTGTCACCCCTCAAATTTGGGATATTAAATGTGTATATTTTGTTCGTTATCACTTCCGACTCATTCCTGCTATCTTTGGCAAACCATTGCTTTTATCTGTGAACGCTAGCTATCTTTTTACGATTAGCTCAACGATAACAGTACTTTGTTAGCTAGCTGCTAGCGGTCCGCACCGCAGCTACACCTGCCTGACGCCTAGCTAGCCGACACGTGTAGCCTCCGCCTTCCTGCAAAGTGTTGTATTTCTTTGATAAAATTATACCTAATGTCGGTCAAATCTTTCACAATGGCAAAAGATTAAATGTATAAAGAGAAAAGGAAAAAGTATAGGTTGTGATAATCAATGCAATGTGCAGTATTAGACTACAAGTGTGTAATATGCAAAGCACATCTGTGATATCGACATTTAATGGCATTAAACACAAACAGTAATCAAATTAAACATATTCAAACTAACACTGTGCTCATTAAAAATAAGTTGGCCAAAGCTTTCAAGATGATGTCAAGTGAAATCAAGCTCCTGACTTAAATTCAGTGTTTTATTAAATCTCAGTTTATGCATATACATAATAGAACAACAGCAGGACAAATGTGACAACAAACAGGAATAATAAAAAAAAGTTTATAATATGAAGTAATATCTGTCAGCTCTAGTATGCAGATCTTATAGAAAAGAAACAAAATAATTTATATTATAATGTTAAAGTCATGAGAACAATGCTGATTGAAGTATGATTATGTAACAAAGGTGACACGAAAATAGGTGTAACAAGTGTATGCATAACTCAAGACTGATCTTTCTTCTGCCCTCCTCTCCTTCTCAGTGTCATTGGAGGAGGCTTATGAAATGAACTTCAACTCTTTCGCCATAACTCTATCTTTGTATAAGGAGAGGCTCCATGTGACACCAAAAGTAGAGTCTTGCCTGCATGTGAGGCTCTGTCCCGCTCTCTGCACTCAAGTTGATGTTCAACACCTGCAGATACGGTGACCCGGGCTGTGAGCTGTGGACATTGACGCTAGGCTGGACTGCTCTTGGCTGTTGCCTCACATGTAAATGCCAAGCAAGAGGTCAAGTGAGAGAAAGGATAAAGAGAGTGAGCAGGAAGGAGATTGAGGGAGAAACCAGGACAATACATGCCAGCACAAACACCCATCATCACTGACAATAACCCAAAAAAACACTCACACCACAAGAGACAAAACAAAACAGACAAAGCCCCAGGGTCTGATAACACAGAGTTGTCAGATAAATGGGAAGCAATGTGTGATTTTTCCATTTTACATTAAAAAAAAAACAGAAGAAGAAAAAATATACTTACCCTCATTGGTGAGGGAATAAATTAATGAATCCTATTGGTTAGTAGGAACACCAGCATGCAAACACATCATTAGTGGAATGCCAGTCTCACAGAAAACTAATTTGTGGCACCGTTGTACAGTCATTCATCCCTGAATACAACCTGTTTGAGCTCTTAGACAAGCTTCTGTTTGGTCCTTGTCCATGTTCCTTATATTCCAATTGATACTTCTGACATTTTTGTCAAGGCGCTGGTCTATTTTGGTGTCTGTTGACATGCAAACCTTCATATGGTCTGTGTGATCTATGGTGAATGAAGATAAAAGTTAATCCTGGAAATCAAAATGCACAATTCCTCAGTTCCACAGACATTTTTACATGTTCTTCAGGTAACTGGACTTGTAAAAGTTGTGCCATAGGATTTTTGTGTACATAATGTCTGAGCCCTTGTTCATTTAAAGACCTTGTTCTTATGTTTTAAGATGACACAAAACTAAAATTGTCCCATTATGCCTTTTCATTGTTTTTGTTGTAGACTCATCATTTGCCTGGACAATGTCTTGCACAGCTGGCAACTGTTTTTGTTGAAGCCATCAAAGGTGGAAAGATGGACAGATCCCTGGAACTGTCTCCTCCTGTCCTCACTTCACCTGCAGCCTGTGAAAGGAAAGAGGGTCTTATGGCAAAGGAAAAACTTGACGCCCTGGCCGGGAATCGAACCCGCAACCTCCCTGTGCCGTTTCTGTGCGCCCGTCGCCCGAGGTTACAGCGCCCCCGCGGCTGAAAGGCGCATTACATGGAAAAGTGTTCACGGCGTCTCTCTCTCTCTCTCTCTCTCTCTCTCTCTCAAAAAAAGAGGGTTGACAGGTTTATAGAAAAGCCGCTTTTAAAAGCCAGACTCTGACTGACATTGACATAGATATTGCGTCAGTATTTTCAGATCCGACCATTAAAATGATGTTATTTTGTCGATCTGGCTACATACAACATAATATTTTTGATATTTAAAATGGCAAAGTTATTTATTGAAATACTGCGATTGCGGGATGCTGTGTGCTGGGAATCGAACCCGCAACCTCCCTGTGCCGTTGCTGTGCGCCCGTCAGTGAATGAGGGAGAAAGGAGCAGAGGCGGAGAGACAGAGTTGAAGAGGTTACAGCGCCCCCGCGGCTGAAAGGCGCATTACATGGAAAAGTGTTCACAGCGTTTCTCTCTCTCTCTCTCTCTCTCTCTCTCTCTCTCTCTCTCTCTCTCTCTCTCTCTCTCTCTCTCTCTCTCTCTCTCTCTCTCTCTCTCTCTCTCTCAAAAAAAGAGGGTTGACAGGTTTATAGAAAAGCCGCTTTTAAAAGCCAGACTCTGACTGACATTGACATAGATATTGCGTCAGTATTTTCAGATCCGACCATTAAAATGATGTTATTTTGTCGATCTGGCTACATACAACATAATATTTTTGATATTTAAAATGGCAAAGTTATTTATTGAAATACTGCGATTGCGGGATGCTGTGTGCAGGACTTGGCAACCATGACATAAGCGGAAGCGCTCACTGGCGGGAAGTGTGAAGCCTGCCTGGGTGAAGTGTTATGACATGTTTTTTCTCCGTGGCTGTTGTCATCGTCAAACTGGATGACTAACTTTAAACTTAGCTAAACAATCCACCAACACAGGTAAAATGGTGTTTTTGTTGTAGTTTTAGTTTGGTAGCTTCTCAAAAAGATGGCTCACAATAGCGAAACGTAATAAATATAAACAAAGATAGAACATTTTGCAGGCAGCTTGCCAGGGCTAACAGCAAATGTGGTTGTACTCTTGTTAATTTCTAGCTAATACGTCGGCACAGTTGCGCCTACAGCCTGTATTTGGTTGAAAATGAAGGCTGAGATGGAGAAAATTGTGTCGCTGTCAGATGGAGACAGTACAGCCGAGCTTCAGGAGTACCTCTCCTCGCTGACAGATGATCAGGTACTTTATAAACTCAGCTTAAATATCTAACGTTAGCATATTTTCGCTGTTTGAATTTCCAGTTTGATGGCTAATCAGTTTGTTTTCTGTCCCCTTAGTTAATAACTGTGATCACTACCAGCGCACTGAAGCGTAAAAAGATCGGTACAGTGATCAAAGGCATTTTTAAAGGTATGTTGAGGTATTTTAGTAATTGGTTTTTACATATTGTGGGCTCATGTCCTCGTCCTCTCACTGTGTTACTAGCCAGGTTTGCAAAAGTTAACATGATCTCTTAACAACTCGGTAAACATAAAATTGATTTGAGAACAGTTTTTTTAGATGTATAAAACATATAGGAAATATAAAAATTGTACACCAACTTGTTTTAGTTGTTGTGGATGGCACTGAGGAACTATAGCATTCCATTTATCATTTTCAAAAAAACTTCCCTCTGCTTTTGGGCCCTCACCTAACATAACCACACTGTGCCACAGCCACTGATAGTTCATGTGACATTTGGGAGGGAGAACATGATTCCCACAAGAAAAGTGGGGGAGGTTAAGTTGTATTTAAAGGGCTATTAAGACAGTCAGCAAGACACATGAAGTACCTGACACATAAATTTGGGTAATAATTTTATTATAATATTTCATGGAGGTTTAAATCACTGAGGTAAAATTTACCACAGTTGATAAAAAATGTCAGTAAATTTGAAGGAAACAGGAGGCGGAGGAGCTGTATATTAAAAGTGTGGTATCTCTCAGGCTCTCCGCCCAGCGCTCCTGAGGGCTGCAGCCGCAGACTGCTCCTGTATCAGCACTGCATCCCCCTGTGTGAGTCTGGCGACCTCCAGGCTGACGTGGCAGCAGATATCATCGGACTGCTGATGCTCGAGGTGAAAAAGCTTGATTAAACTACATAGGTTTCATCATGTCTATCAAGATTGTTTCTAATGTCTTCTGCAGAGGAGACTAATCGAAGTGGCTTTCAATGATAATGATGGCTCACCATCCAGTGGACAGTAACCCGTTATATCAGGCGAATAAACCAGTCAGTTGCTGTCCCTGTTGGGGATGTGTTTTGCAGGCATCACGGTGCATCTGCTAGCCTGTGAATGGAGAAAAGGAGAAACATATACACTATATTACCAAAAGTATTCGCTCACCTGCCTTTACTCATACTATGAACTGAAGTGCCATCCCATTCCTAACCCATAGAGTTCAATATGATGTCGGTCCACCTTTTGCAGCTATTACAGCTTCAACTCTTCTGGGAAGACTGTCCACAAGGTTGAGGAGAGTGTTTATAGGAATTTTTGACCATTCTTCCAAAAGCGCATTGGTGAGGTCACACACTGATGTTGGTCGAGAAGGCCTGGCTCTCAGTCTCCGCTCTAATTCATCCCAAAGGTGTTCTATCGGGTTCAGGTCAGGACTCTGTGCAGGCCAGTCAAGTTCATCCACACCAGACTCTGTCATCCATGTCTTTATGGACCTTGCTTTGTGCACTGGTGCACAGTCATGTTGGAAGAGGAAGGGGCCCGCTCCAAACTGTTCCCACAAGGTTGGGAGCATGGAATTGTCCAAAATGTTTTGGTATCCTGAAGCATTCAAAGTTCCTTTCAGTGGAACTAAGGGGCCAAGCCCAGCTCCTGAAAAACAACCCCACACCATAATTCCTCCTCCACCAAATTTCACAGTCGGCACAATGCAGTCTGAAATGTACCGTTCTCCTGGCAACCTCCAAACCCAGACTCGTCCATCAGATTGCCAGATGGAAAAGCGTGATTCATCACTCCAGAGAACGCGTCTCCACTGCTCTAGAGGCCAGTGGCGGCGTGCTTTACACCATTGCATCCGACGCTTTGCATTGCACTTGGTGATGTGTGGCTTGGCTGCAGCTGCTCGGCCATGGAAACCCATTCCATGAAGCTCTCTGCGTACTGTACTTGGGCTAATCTGAAGGTCACATGAAGTTTGTAGCTCTGTAGCAATTGACTGTGCAGAAAGTCGGCGACCTCTTTGCACTATGCGCTTCAGCATCCGCTGACCCCTCTCCGTCACTTTACGTGGCCTACCACTTCGTGGCTGAGTTGCTGGTGTTCCCAAACGCCTCCATTTTGTTATAATAGAGCTGACAGTTGACTGTGGAATATTTAGGAGCGAGGAAATTTCACGACTGGATTTGTTGCACAGGTGGCATCCTATGACAGTTCCACGCTGGAATTCACTGAGCTCCTGAGAGCGGCCCATTCTTTCACAAATGTCTTGTTTCACAGTCTGCATGCCTGAGTGCTTGATTTTATACACCTGTGGCCAGGCCAAGTGATTAGGACACCTGATTCTGATCATTTGAATGGGTGAGCGAAAACTTTTGGTAATATAGTGTACCTTAATTAATGAGGTCCTGAAGAAGGCAATATGTGCCAAAATGTTAATATCTAAAAAAAAATACACATTTTTGCGTCACAGTTATGTGTGAGTGTGTGCAGACTTGCTCTTCTTCTAAAGGCTGTGAGTGGGAAACAGCATATGGCCCTGTCCTGTAATTTGGCTCACATGTCACTGACCAGTGGCCCTGGATATCAACCATGGGTTTGAACAGCAGGTCACAGAATACATTGCAGAAATCGGTTGAGTGGTAGGAACATTACAGGAAAGAATTTAAGATTCAGTGTGGGAAAAAAATCAATCTTTTCAGCTGTTTGAGGTTCAGCCAGGTAGGACCCACACACTGGAATCTGAAAATGCAGACCGAGCATACTTATTCATAAAAGTACTTGATGTTTAATTAAAACACTTTGCACTGAGGATAGTCTACATGGACTAAAATGTTTGCACCTCCTGCATTTGCATTTTTTGCACCTATTACAGCAATATAACATCGAATATTTTTTGTAAATATGACTCCTCAGTCTGCTTTTTCAAATCCCAGTGTCTGGGTCCTATTTGGATGAGCTGTTAACAGACCTACTCACATGTGTTACCAGGAACACTTTGGACATTTTTTAAGACATTGCTCTGCTCTTGTTAGCTGTTAGTTTGTTGACTCCCAAAACCTTCTGAATGTCTGTCTGATCTATGGGGGATGAAGATAAAAGTTAATCCTGGAAATCCACATGCACAATTATTCCACAGGCATTTTTCCATGTTCTAATAGTAAAAGTGGGGCCATAGCATTTTTGTGTGCATGATGTCTGAGCCTTTGTTCCTTTAAGACCTTGTTCTTATGTTTGAAGATGGTGGGACAAAACTAAAATTGTCCCATTATACCTTTTTATTTTTTTTGTTGTAGACTCACAATTTGCCTGGACCATCTCTTGCACAACTGGCATCTCTTTTTGTTGAAGCCATTAAAGGTGGAATGATGGGCAGTGGAAAATCCCTGGAACTTTTTCCCACTGTCCTTACAGCACTTGCCGCCTGTGAAGCCGTGTCTTATGGCAAAGGTATCAACAAATACTTAGCTTTGGTGCCTTGTTAATTTATGCTCAATCTCCTGGTATTATCCATAAAGTGCAAACGACTTTGTGTGTCATCAGTGTGTCATCTTCCTGATTTTGTCATCATAAATTCAGGCGAACTCAGCGGTGAAGAATACAAAAAACAGCTGATCAACAGCCTCTGCTCTAGCAGGTGAGGACGTCATATGCACGGGGAGTTTTGACTTGACTGTACTACACAGAAACCTCTTTAGTCATCACAGCACATCAGCTGTCTACTCTGAGATGAAACATGTATACTTAAAACATTACTCCCTGAGCCCAGATCTTCAGCAGAGGTTTGAGCAATTGTTTGTGAATTATGGTTGTATTATTTTATGTTTTCATGCAGATGGGATCCACAGTGTGTGATCCACCTGACAACCATGTTCAGGTAAGATCTTTGACTGTCAGAGCATCATGTTTCAAACAGTATTCAGTTCCCCTCAGAGTTTCTTTGCCTAAATCTTCTCAATTACAGTTTTTAAATTGCTTCATGTTGTTATCACCCCAATTGTGTGTTTTGTGTGCTGCCCCCAAAATTTGTCATCAGTTTCCATTAAAATCACAGCTTCTATAAATAAAGGTGATACTACATCTGCCTCATTTCAGAGATGTACCCTTGGCACCAGAGGAGTTGCAGTTTGTGGTGGAAAAGGTGCTGAGGATGTTCCTCAAACTGGAGCTGCAGGAGATTCCACCACTGGTCTACCAGCTGCTGCTTCTATCAGCAAAGGTGTGTGTGTGTGTGTGTGTGTGTGTGTGTGTGTGTGTGTGTGTGTGTGTGTGTGTGTGTGTGTGTTAGGCAGATGATACAGAGGTTGTTGTAAATTTTTACACTTGCTATGTCACCAAATGCATATGGAACATTTCAAATGATGGTGCAAATCCAGTTCATGTTTTTCATTGGTTTGTCACGTAGTCCACAACATGGAGCTATAGTTTGCTGTGTGAACTAACAGCCTAATGCATTGTGTGTGTGTTAGGGCTGTAAGAAACAGATCCTGGATGGAATCATCAGTTATTTTAAGGAGCAAGACCTTCGTCAGGAGGAAGAACGGAAAGATGGAGAGTAAGTGACACATAAATTGCGTTTTAGGGATGGTGCCATGTATTACACATGCACGTTGTCTCTGTCTCTTATTTATTTCTTCATATTTTTCATGGTTTCTCCCTCAGAAGCATGGATCTAGAGGTTCAGTCCATTCCACAGGACCAGTTAAGGCATGTGGAGGGCACTACCATCCTGCACATAGTCTTTGCTATTCGACTGGATCATGAGCTCGGGAGAGAATTCCTTAAAAGTTTCAAGGTTACTGATGATTTACCTCCATCACTGACATGGAGCTACGTAATTCCACAGAAACGTCTATACACAGCATGACATACGGCACACTAAATCTCAAATTGTTTTTCTGCAGACATCTTATGGGGAACTGTGTCCTTTCAGCATTGCCCTGTTGCTCTCTGTGGCACGTATCCAGCGCTACGAGGAGCAGGTGAAAACTCTGTCTACATCCTGTAGTCCTACTTTCTTGGGAGTTTTACTGTCCTACTATATTCACACATTTCGTTTCCCTGGTTTGGGCAGGTGTTTGACCTTTTGAAGGGGGCGATCATTAAGAGCTACAAAGATGAGCAGCTTCAGCAGGGGTCAAAGTTCCTTCAGGACCTCCTGCCCGAGCACTGCAGTGTGGCACATATGATCCTGGACACAGTCAAGAACAGGTCAGAGCGTTAAATTTGCCTTTTTCAAATATCCAACATCTAGAGTTTTTAGGAAATCTTCCACACAGTTAACAGTTTGTTAATGAAGGCTACACTTCTACCCATGCAGTGTGTTTGGTTGGGATCATGTGACCCAGGGGCTGGTTCAGTTGGGCTTCTTCTTGTTGGACACGTTCGGGCCCCGACCTGGGCCATTTGGCAAGGCATCAGAAGGGTCTGCTACCATAGCCAAGAGCCCCACTCAGCAGGCATGTAAGCTGGGTGGCCGGATCCTGCTGGAGGGCTTCAAGGTAAAGCAGATTAGTTTTTTTTACTTCACAAAATGATTATAACCTAAAATTACCAATATTGATTTCTAGTGTACATATCCTGTTCTGTCAATGGAGGATGTGCTTACCAGTGCTTGTTTATTAAACACAGGTGCATGAGCCTATCAGAGGAGAGATACTGGAGCAAGTCCTGAATCGATTAGTCACCAAGACAGCTTCACCTGTCAACCATTTCATTGGTAATACAACCTCTACAGATTCATGACAGTTTCCAAGTGTGCTGCAGTTTCTTATAATTTTAGTCATTAAAGAAGAAAAAAGCTTGTGCACTCTGTCTTCTACACTTGAGATTGCACACAATGAACTCTATTAGAAACTATGTGTCAGTCCACAAGACCTTTGTCGGGTTCATGAGGTTAGGAATAACGTGATGAAGGTCTTGGGGACCAAAGCATGTATAATAAAGTTCCCTATACAAGCTTAGAAGACAATGTACAGAAGCTTTATTCTTTTCAGGACTGTAGTTTTCTTCTATACACATGTTTCCCCCAACAAGGTGTATAGAAGCTTCATGTTTATAATCATCTTAGCTGGAAAGCAGACAATGTTTTCAACTTGACTAATTTTTTTTTCCTGCATCTTCTGTGTTTTTAGAGCTGTTCTCAGATATTGTGGTCTCAGCTCCCATGATCCTTCTGGAGTCATCCTCCAAGGTGACAGAGACATTTGACCATCTGTCATACCTGCCTTTGGCTACTGTGCAAGGCCTGCTGAAAGCTGTCCAGGTACCCAGCACACAGACATGCACAATATAGAAGCTTTTCTATTTTTGCTTTTTAAATCTGCAATACTAAACTGCACAGTTCTGTATCAGTATCCCTCTTGTGCCAATAAATTAAATGCTGCTTGAAAAATACACATCTGGGTTGCTTTCAGTCTTCATGTGCAAAAAAACAAAACAAAAAAACAAAACAAGAATTTGTGCAAGTCAAGGAATCGTCAGAAGAGGTAATTAGCCAAGCTGTACGTACAACTCCAGTAGAAATGGTTTAGTGTGGGTGACCTAAAATATGTCACCAAATGTCAACTGTGCACCAGTTCTGCAGTGTTGGCAATAATGCAAAATGATGGAGTTTTATTGGTGGGTGATATGCTTCATCATCATTGTGTAGGCTCATTTGGCAATAGGTTAAACATAATGAATGTTTATTTGTATGTAAAAGTTACCTATTGTAGTCTTAACCTTTCCTCTGTCTTTGATCTCCAGCCCCTTCTGAAGGTCAGCATGTCCTTGAAAGATGCTTTGATTCTAGTTCTGCGTAAGGCCATGTTCTCCAGGTGTGAACTCTCTTTTGCATCACTTCTACTCTAATTATTGTTTATACACAGTTGTATTATAGTTAGGCAAAATAAAAGGTTATTTACCCTTCAAAATAATGACCAATTCTTGCACCTGTCTGCCCCTAACAACACGCTCTACTAGCCAACTGGATGGAAGGAAGTCTGCAGTGACTGGCTTCCTGCTACTGCTGAAGAACTTCAAAGTGTTGGGCAGCTTGGCGTCAAGCCAGTGTAGCCAGACCATCTCATCCAGTCAGGTAAATGTATATGTGTGGTCTGTCCATAGATGAGTGTGCATCTGTGCATTTGCTTTGTGGGTGCTCACGAGATATTAATGTCTGTGACAATATGTGCAATTGTGGATGTTCTGTGTTGCATTAACTATCCTTATGTACCCCTGAACAGATCCAAGTGGACGTTCACTCCCGTTACAACTCTGCTGCCAATGAGGCCTTCTGTCTGGAGATTCTCAGCAGCCTTCGTCGCTGCCTGGGCCAGCAGGCTGATGTTCGCCTCATGCTCTACGAGGTCAGACCGCTGGTGACTGTGACATTCACAGGACTACATCATTATGGCTAAAAGAATCATTTAGTGGTATATTGTGATCACAATTATTAACCACAAATGAGGAACTTTTTTTTTTTTTTATTCCAATGCCTTAGTTATATCTTAATTATTTTATTGGGTGCATGGAAAGGCAATATTCATGTTGATTAAGCAAATTGTTGATTGATTGTTTTAGGGCTTCCATGATGTTCTCCGTCGCAACTCGCAACTTGCAAGCTCCATCATGCAGACCCTCCTCTCACAAGTAAGTGTGTGTACTGTGCATGCATCAGTTTTTAATAATGACCTGCTTACCATGTTAACCACATGCATGAAGAGCTGTCTGTCATATCTGTGTGTTCCCTAGCTGAAGCGGTACTACGAGCCTGAACAAGACCTCCTGCCCCCAGTTAAGTTGGAGCCATGCATCACTGCTCAGGGAGACCAAGTCTTTCTACAGGAGCCCCTGGTACTTTGTCTGCATTGCAGCAGTTATGCAAGTGTGTGCGTGCCTGCTTATCCAGTTGTGAACATGCAAATTTTACTGTAGCGATGTCTGCTTTAAGTAACGTCTGTTCCCTGTCAGGCCCACCTGGTGAGCTGCACTGTACATTGCCTGTTGTGGCTTCAGAGCTCACGGCCATCAGCGCTACGAAACACTGATGACAGTGATGATGATCAAGATGAAGAGGAGGAGGGCTACCAGTCTGAACTACAAACTATCCTAGAGAGCATGACAAGACGGATGATCAAGAGTGAACTTGAGGATTTTGAATTGGTATGCCTCAGTGGACAGGCACACTCAGTGGCTTTGTAATGTAGTCTGCCTTTAATCCCCCCACTCTCTGGATTTGTCTTCCCATAGACTAACATTAGTAGCTTTGTGTCCACCCATGGAACAGCCTTAGTAACATATGTAGTAGTGGGCTGTATGAGGCTATAAAGTGGAGAAACACCAGAAAAATCTTAATTTTCTCAAAAAGAGTCATTTGTGGTGGCTGGGAGAAATGGGAAATGTGTGATTCCTTATGAAATGTGCAAATGCAAAGCACAGTAGTTATAGCTGATTGTGTTTCCACAAAAAATGCACTTGAGAATGTTTTCTGGTTGAGCTGAATCAAATGTAAACTGCCAGTGTTTCCCACCATGCTTGTCCTTCTTGCTAATTATTATTTTTGTAGTAATGGTCTTAAATAGGCCTGGGCAGATATCCAACAACAATATCAAATATAATGATATTTGAAGCCATAGGCAGTTTAAAAAAAATGTTAGAATCTTAAAAATAACAAATATCACAATATTTTGACATGAGAGTGTCATGATGTTACATTTTGGATGTTGCCTAAGCCTAGCTTTGAATAAGTTATCTGTGTGTGTCAATCAGGACAAATCGGCAGAGTTCTCCTTGGGATCCAGTGTTGGGGTGAAGAATAACATCTATGCTGTGTTGGTCATGGGAGTGTATGAGGTGCTCATTGAGTATAACTTCATGAAAGGCAACTACAGGTAACAGCCACCTGTCCTTCACTGATAAGGTTGTTGTGCATTATAAATCTTAATACAGCGGTGTATTTGACCATTTAAGAATATTACAGTTTGTGCATTTTCATGTGGTATTTTCAGTAAAAGCCGGTTTGAAGAGCTCATGGAACTGTTTAACCGCTACCATAAGCTGGCTGACATCCTGAAGGAGAAAAGCGGAAAGGGTCGAGTGCTTTCAAAGACTCCTCGCAGTCTGCTCACCATGGGCTTCGTATCAACACTACTCACCATGCTCTTCAGGTACATGCTATGGACAGCTCTGTTTATATAGGTTATGCATATACTGCTAATTATACTGTTAAATTTACCATTTCCATCGGAAGTTTGAGTTTTAATCAAGTTTCACACTTTTATATCCACATTTTGGATGTAACAGTGAATTAAAATTTGTTTACATTACTTGCATCTATTCTCCCTCTCCATGTGTTAACATGGCTTGTATGTCCCCAGAGCTGTTGCATCCTAATGCATGCTGATGATTTGATAATTAAATTTGCACCGAAACACGAATCACCGGCTATAGCAGCCCTATAGCATCATCATCAATAAAACATAAAATAGAACATAATTTTTTTTGCCTCAGATGCAATTATGGCATGCATATGAACTGAACGGTGATCATTCTACATGGTCATCTTTTTTTCCAGAGACAGTACTCTGAGCAGAGAGGAGGCTCTCTCAGTGCTGCGCTCCAGTGGAGAGTTCCTGCGCTACTCAGTTAGCGTGGCCCTGCAGAAGATCCAGCAGCTGGAGGAGACCGGACACACAGACGGCCCAGACGGACAAAACGCAGAGAAGACTTTCCGCTTCCTCTGTGACATGACGAGGTTGGAATCACTCTACTGTCTGTGATATCATAATGTCATATGTATTCGGCAGTATTTAAATAGACACTTATGAGATTGTTTTCACAGATTCTCTGTGACATCATTGACAAATTCAGGTTCCGAAACCACCATTTCAGCATTGGGGGGACAGATATCCTGAACATTGAATTGCTAATATATTCCAGCAATATTTTGGGAGGGGACATTTTTGGAGTGCCTGAACATTGGGGGGGACTTGTACCTCTCAATGTATATGGGCATTATGGCCTTGTCAGGTTGACACTCCAGTGTTCTTTTTCTTATCACATCATTGATTTTCCACTACATTGTGACTCAACAATGTGGAATTGTGGAATAACAATCATAATATACATCATTGTGTGAGCTCACAAAAGACATTAGACTTGTTCTTCATTTCCTGGTGTCTAGTACAATAGGCATCCCATAAACATAAAGAAAGCAGTTCTCAGTCGCATTGTACTTTTATAATAAATCAGATTTAGCATGTTACCTTGTGATTGATTGCTTCTTTTTCCACTGTTTTCCCCAGTGTGCTGATGTGGCGTTACACCAACATACCCAGTGTGGTCGAGGAGGCAGGGCGGAAGGAGAAGCGCTCCAGCCTGTCACTGCTGTGTCTGGAGGGCCTGCTCAGGATATTCACAACCTGCCAACAGCGCTACCCAGACAAGATGGCCCAGCTGCTCTCTGCTATGGGTTAGACACACACACACACACACACGCTAAAAATATAAAGTTTCAGAACACTTTAACTGTGCCAGCTCAACTTACCTATTAGTTTCCATTCATAAAATACTCATACCTAAGTTCTGGATTTTGGCCTGTAAAAGCAGTAAAATAAATCTGTGCAGTCATGAGGTTTTATAAATGGATACATTGTGTTAAATCCATTCAATTTTGTGTTTTTCTTCCAGACATCTCAGACGATGATACTGAGCCAGACAATGGAAATGTCACAGAGATAACCTTCTTTTACATTCGACAGTTTCAGGTGTGTCTCTGTGAAATGTATTTGTGGTTAGTTTGTTGATTTTTTTTTTTTTCTTCTACCCTTTAAGTGTCAGTTATGTATATTCATCCACTGGGTCAGAGACAGGTTAAAATATTATTTCCCCAATAATAAAACTCTTTGTCAACGCCCATGTAAGACATATCAGTCACAATAAACCTGATTTTTGTTGTAACAGGAGTGACTTCTAGTGGTCAAGCATTAATTATTGCATTTGGGCATCTATGTGAAAATCTAGTTTCTTTGCTTGAAACTTAGCTCAATTGTCTCTCTACTCCACATATATCTGTACCCCGTCCAGAGGGCACTGTTCACACAGCTGAGTGGAGGAGAGGAGGAATTCAACAGCAAAGAGGCTCAGCTGTTGGTCAGCATCTTGAGCGTGTTGTCACGCCAGCTAAAGCCCTCCTCCCAACAGGTCGGTGTCTAGGTGTGTTGTGTTTCATAGTACAAAGAAGGTCAAGGTGCCCTGCTAACGTGTCTCCATCTTATCAGTTTGTTCAGATGATAACCTGGACCGTGAAAATTTGTAAGGAGACCAGTTTTGGTGAGTTACACTCTCTTAGTCACAGTTTAATTGATCCTGATACCAAATCAAGAAGAGGTGAGTTTTGAGGTTTCTTTCTTTCTCTCTCTCTCTGCCAGAGGACTCTGCTTTCTGCAAAGGCCTGCTCTCCCTTCTCTTCAGCCTGCAAGTCCTCTATAAAAGCCCTGCTGGCCTGCTGCTAGAACTCTGCCAAGACATCCACAGCCAGCTGGGAGATATTGATCAGGTACACACAGTTACTGAGTTTACAATATTCAGAGCAAAACATACCAGTAGTCTAGCACAGGACATTAAAAACAGATTACATTACAGTACTTGGCAGAAGACCTGCACAAACCGGAATGATAACATGATAACAAGAAGACTTGGACAGTTATTTCTGTATGTCATCTTACTAATAGGGGTGTGTAATTTGAGAAATTTGCTTGATCATCGAAATAATCTTTTTCCAAGAAAAAAACAAAAACAAGAAAACAAACAGAAAATGTATCTTATGACACACAATTGAAAATACAAATTCTGTAAACACTTGAAACTCCAGCCTTTTTACACAAAGCATACTAAAATAAAAATGAATCACTTAAAGCATCTCGCCTTTTTCCTTTTGCCATAATTGCTGTCTTTGTGCATCATAGTTTCTCCTATTTCATCAGTTACTTTGCGCCCCCTTGTGTTGGAATTTAATTATTTCTCTATGAGTATTATTAAATATTAACGAGCTTGAACTGTTGAATTCAGGAGCTAAGTACAACTCTCCAGGATTAATTGAACTACTAGTGTTAACATGTCACTTAATCAACAGACTAACTTTCTGTTGCCTTCCCTCTCTGTGTGGACAGGATGTTGAGGTGGAAAAACAGTCTCACTTTGCCATTGTCAACATGAAGACTGCGACAACAACAGCAGTGAGTGTTGCTTTTACCAAAAACAGAAGCTTCTGAATTGTCAAGCAATACCAATACAGTCTTATGGTGATGGCACAGATACCTTTGAACCTTCCTGCTCGGTATCATCACCATCTACATCACTTTTGATCTGTTTTCCCAGCTGCTGGTCCTGTCTCAGGTTGACAGAGTGCTTGATGAGGTGGACTGGCTGATTGCCAAAAAGAAAACCCAACAGGCCCTTGAGAAATCTAGCGCTGGTAAGGAGCCATTGCCTCTAATGGTAGAACTTGGATTAATAGATTTTGCTGGGAGTGGAGAGGAGACATGTGAAAAGCCTTTGTCAGTTGTTGGTATTACTGTTATTTTTGGTACTCTGTGCTTTTTTGTGTGTAGGTGAGGCCACCCAGACAGCAGACCAGCAGGATCCAGTAGAGAAGGCCGTGACCCTGCAGCTTGGGACCCTTCTGACAGCACTTAACGAGCTGGTCCAGACAGCGCTGCTGCCCGGCACCTGCACTGACACACTGCTGAGAGAATTAACCCGCACGTACACCATCCTCACCACGCTGGTCAAATATGTACGTATTAATAAACTGTTTGCTGTCTCTAAGTAAATGGATAGTTCATATAATTTCCCTGGTGTGATGTATTTTTCCCCCCCTTATTTCAGTGTATTCAGTTGTGTTCTGGCCAGCAAGGGGTTCTTCCAGCACGCTTTGAGAAGCTGGTGAGTCTGAGGGATGGTTACTTGGTTGAATTTTCCTGTATGTTTGGCATGATCATTTTCATTTGACTGTTTCTTGTGTCATCTGTTCAGGTCAAACTATCTGGCTCCCACCTGACACCGCAGTGCTACTCCTTCATCACATATGCCCAGGTACTGCTCAGTTTCAAACTCTGCCATCTATGAGGAACATCACGAAATCTACATTTTAGCTTCATGTTTTCGGAGGTCAAAAAAGGAGCTGTTGCCCTGTGATTTGATTAAAACTAAAGGAGATGCTTCAAATGTAGACCCACTTTTAACTGTCTGCTCATGTCAGCCTCACCATCTTTCAGTAGGATCATAATGCATTGAAACAATACTGAGTTACTGTCATAGATAAATGTGTCTATTTAAAAGAAAGAGTGGCCTCAACTTGTATCACATAGGGTTGGTTGAATTTCAGGTGCCTGCCTTGTGTTCATCTTGAGTAGCGGTGGATGGGATGTTCAGAACACACATCAGCACAGGAATAAGATGGTGTAATGAAAATATGGACAACTTACAGCTCTGGAAAAATTATATTTCATTCCAGTATTTCAGTGACTGTAGCGCTGTTGTTATCTTAAATAGTGATATGTCAACACAGAGTAATCTTTGGCTACCCAAGTGATTAAGACCAAAATAGCTCGTATACATCATACCAAATAACTACCAAAATCCTTTTCCAGCTTTCCAGTCCAAAATTATAGTTTGGGAACATGGAATTGAGATGCTTATGTGAAGCAAAGTTAAATGCATTTTTTGGAGCAGAGATCTGGCCTTGTGTACAGGAATAACAAAGAAAAAGCTTTTGTGCACACTCATTGTAGTTTCAGTAATTCTCCAGTTCTTCAGTGCCTTTCTACCAATCTAAAGTTAATAAGCAGGACAGTATATGGAGTGCGGTGTTCAAGTGGCTTTCAAAGTGCCCCTGTTCCCATTTATTAGTTGTCTGTCCAACCCTAATTTGGTACACACACATACACACACTTAAAGACAAACACACTGACTAGTTTTTATGGCTTATCCTCCTGTTCCTTCCTAACCCACATGTCCACCCTTGTCTTTCTTTTTGGATAAAACTTAAATATTATGTTTCCTTGATGTTCACTTTACATGTTGTCCTCCATATATATAATAAAGACTTTGCCACAGAAGACTGAACCAAGGACACATTATCTCAACACCACTCTGTTTACACTACTGTGTGTCAGATTCTCCAGTTACGACTGTATTGGTTGGACACAAGTGACATTACCGCCTTCATCACAAGCTGTCAGTTCCGGACGTCTCAAAAACCACTCAAGTTGTGAAAACAACGCCTACGGTACTAATGTTTTCAATGGATGGGTTTTTTTCCCAGAGTGGAGAGTTCAGTGGTGGAGGTGCAGATGACAAGAAGAAGAAAAAGAAAAGGGATGATGTGAACCCTGCAGTCTCTGTAAGTACATTTACCTCCTGTAAATGCATAATTCATGTGACAGGACCGATTAAAATGTAAGAACACATTTACATTTTTTTGTTTTTATGACAGGGAAAGTAAACCAATACAATATGCTTTTATGCTTGTTCCTCACTGAAGGCCAAACTTCTTCGTGAGACAAAGGCTATTCCTAACTTGATCTTCAGCATTGAACAATATGAGAAGTTCCTCATCACGCTCTCCAAGAAATCAAAGGTATGCATGAGCTCACTGCTTGAGGTCATCAATAAAACATGGGTTTCATAATTCCAAACAAGACATATGTAACACTGTGCAAAATAAAATAGGCTCCCTGGACACTGTCATTGGTGTCATACATTATGTCACAAATATTTAAACAGACATTTCTGTGTGTGTGTGTGTGTGTGTGTGTGTGTGTGTGTGTGTGTGTGTGTGTGTGTGTGTGTGTGTGTGTGTGTGTGTGTGTGTGTGTGTGTGTTCATTGTCCAGGTGAATCTCATGCAGTACATGAAGCTCAGCACCTCGAGAGATTTCCGCATCAACGCTGCCTCTCTGGACGCGGCCCTGCAGGAGCAGGATGGCAGTCAGCAGGTAAACATCTTGTAACTTGCAGCTCCAGACTATGTGGCTCTCCCACATATTTCACCATCTTCTCACCTCGCATGTTAATGGTGCCTTTGCTTGTCTTTTGTGTTCCCACTTTAGTCAAACCAACTTGTCACATATTACCATAATGTTAAACAGTTAAAAATGTGTCCATGTTGTGTTAATGTTAACTTTTCCTTGTTGGTGTATGCATTTGCACCACAGATTTTTTTTTTAAAGCAGAGAGTTTCAGAACATGTATAGATAAGTATTTCACGTTTGAAGGCACTTTGGTCTGGAATGATGGAACATTTATTTCCTCTGAACAGTCTCCACACTGGTGGGGTTTGGCAGGGTGAGGTCTCAGTGCCGTGTCTCCTTCCACTTGTCCTTTCAGACCCCAGTGACACAGGAAGCAGAGGAGACCCAGGAGCCCAAGCACAAGAGGAGGAAACAGTGAAAGGAAAGGAAAGGAAAGGAATCAAATCCTTTAAGTTCCTCTCTGACCTTCAGCTTGACCAGCTGCTGAATGGCCTCCTGATGATGGTGTGCATGTAATGCTGCTTTGAGTTATAGTAGCTTGGTCCATACCATGCTATCGTCCTTTAGCTAGAGAGCCTTTAGTGATGTCAATGATCTGGTATATGTCCAAGGCCTCACCTGTGGAAAGTTTGGAAACTTTGTTTAATATAATTCAACATAATTCTGTCTACATCTGTTAGAAGGAAAAGGCATGCAAAACAGTCTGGATGTATGTGTTCCAATTGTACACTCTGTTTTTAGCATGTTAGTGTAATAAATATTTATGTTGTATTTGGACGTGTCAGCTGTCACTTGTGTTTAGAATTGTACAGTTAAGTTGCTCAGTTGTTCATGATGTGCAGCACAAATTGAATTTATATTCTGCCCTCTGTGAGATGTTATGTCAAGCAGTAAATCTTTCATAATACAACAGTGAAAATTCTTTTCCTGACATTATAATTGTTGCTCTGTCACCCACTGATAAAATAAGTCAGTGGGATGAGAAGGTTTAGCAAAGCAGTAAGTATAGCTGTTGAGAAAACTGACATCAGTCCCAGTCTACACTATGAGAGGTAATAGATCTGAGGGTAGCTGAAACCACAGAGACACAAATTAAAGACCAACCTTTTAGCATTTCTTCATCATCGAAACTGCACTATCCTATGCTTTTTTAAAAATCTTTTTATTGATTTTTATGTCTGCTTTATGCACTTTGCTTTTTTCCCTATCTCTCTTATGTGACATATTGCATTTCATTGCACAAAACCTGCTCTATAACTAAAGATTGACGGTGCACAGGACTTACCCTGTGGCAGGCTGTATCTGCGCTCCAAGCCTGTGGGGTTAGAGGGAGTTACACAGTCCATGGTGACCTCCTTCCTCAGACATTGGTCAATGTCAACTGCACTGAAGAAGGCGACTGACTGAGGGAGGTCCTGCATGTCTAACGCATGAGCAAACATACATCTGCAGGAGACAGGAGCACAGGGTTACACAGTACAATTTCTGGCAGGGGGGTGGGATAACTGAGTCGCTGCATACAGACCTGGTCAACAGGTTTGTGATCTGAAGGGCCAGAGCTGCACGGTATCGGTCTTCACTGCGCACCAGGTAGCGCACCTCATCGTGGATGCTGATACAGAAGCGTCCATCGATATTGTGCTCCTCAAAGAGCCACCTCATGGCCACCAGCATCAGGTGTAGGTAGTCCACTGCTGAGCTCTGGACCACCCAGTTCACTCGGCTGGTAATGAACTAATGCACATAACATGGCAACTTCAATTGTTTATCTGGATTTAAACTGGTTATGAAATGGAGAATGTAGTGTAGTCATTCTGTGTTTCAGAGCCATGATTTTCAGTAATAATAGACCATGTCCAGTTATGGCTGTCAAAATATGTGCTGTCATCCACTGTACAAGAAGATCCTGCCATACACAGCTAGTTTGCATCCATGGCAGACTATATTTGGACCTTAAAATTATAATAAACTGAAGCTATAATCTCTCTTTTTTGGCTGTGATTCTTAGGCTTGTTCAGCTTGCCTTGAAAAATAAAAAATGCAACTATAACCGAGAAAATCTAATGCTGGCAGTAGATGTTGTATTTTGTGCAAGCAGAGATACCAGAACTCATTATCAATGCATATGTGGCCTATACTGTTTTGATTCCCATTAAACTGAAAGAGTGACATGAGTAGCAAGTCCCATGTTGGGGATGTATCTCGTTACTGAATTGATATGCACATTACCATATGAAGATGATGATAATGTTGGTGGCAGTGTTAGAGATGACACCCCCCCAGGTCATAATATAGCCTGTATAATGATTTGTTTAAGGTTTGATAAGATCCTCAGCACATTAGGGTATATGGTCTAAACAGAGGGAGCATTTGTTATTCATTATTTATATCAACACAGACATTTTATATCCTAATAGTTTTCTCATGGAAATTGAATATTATGTGCACTTCTTTTGGTATTGTAGAAAATCCCTCTTTGGTTTGGCGCTTACAGTTATAGTCATAAAGCTGGCATCTGGAATAAGGGGCTACAGCTGATTTCAAGTACAATGGCCATTCTGCACAGCATGAAATCCATTTAACAAATGGTGGTTAATGTTTCATGGTCAGTGCTGCCCGTTACTGAGCCTTTATCAGCATTCCTAAAAGCCACTTATGAGTAATTTTCAGGAACAGCTCTTACAACAATGGATCTCCAACAGTGCTACTAATGCAGCATGTTAGGTTTTTGAAAAACAAAGCCCTGTTTGATGTGGACTTTGTTCCACTGCGAGTAGAATATCAAGATGTTGCATTTTCAAAGCCTCTTAAATGAAAGCAGTTTGTGGTCAACAATCTCACCTCATCTTTAACTGCCAAGGGCTCCAGTGCTCTGCTAATCCTGCAGCCTAAAACAGGAGTGGCTGGTTGAGCAGAATGGGCTATACTCTCCAGCTTGTTGAACATCTCCGACTCCGTACCTCCGGACCACAGACGATGGCCAACAAGATCCCATTTCTTCCGGGAAAAGCTGTAGGAAAAACAAACAAGGATGGGCGACATCTCAGGGTAACAGTAACTGAGAGGAAGAAGATGTGGGAGAATATCACTATGTTCTTGAAATACAAAACATGGGACTGATAAGGTTGTGGATGGTATTTGGGAAGTGTGGCGTTCATGTAAGCTTCACTTGCTCCCTCACCTCTGTGAAACCAGCCTGCTGACCCTGCGTAACTCCTGTAGGGAGATACTTTCATCTTCCTCCATCTGCACCTCCACACCCAAGTTATCGACCAGCTGCTCACCCTCCTCTGAGAGTTTATATCTAACAAAACACACAAACATGCATGAATGGGGTTCAACTTTGCTGTGGCCATCGAGCAAACAGCTAAACCTGCAGTATCCAGTGTTCTGTGTTCAGCTTAAAACACTCACTGTCTAATTATACAAAATTATGCATACCTGCGTATGCCTTTAGTTAGGGCGTACATCTGTCTGGCCTTACTGGCAGCCTCTGGCTGACTCAGACGGTGGTTGAACTGCATCAGCAGCCTCTCGGCGAATGGCTGTCCTGCACCATAGATGCGTCCATAATTGAACACTTTGGCATGCTCTCGGCTGATGCCCACTGTGTCTGCAGTGCGACTGTGCAGGTCAGTGCCCTGACTCTTCTTTCCCTGCAGGGTCATCCAGCCAAAGGCTGTGCAACCTGAACCCAGCAGAAACAAACACTGGCTGAGGTTAGAATGAGATCCTGGGACTTTGGACCGTGCCAAATTGGTACACATAATAGAATAATCAGCAAGAAGGGGGCACATCTCACCATGCATGCCAGCAAAGTGGGCCTCTCCAAGCACAGCTGCAATCCACAGCTCCTGAGAGTCAACATCTGCTCCTACCAGGTGGTAGCCAGGGGGCACCTGCACCATGGCCTTCAGCTCACTGCCCACCCGGTCCCGCTGTGGGGACAAAACACCATCCACAAAACTCAGCTTAATCTCTCTTAAAAAGAGACCATAAATCAATTTAGTAGTCTCTATTAGACTTCCTGTGATATCCTAAGATACATTCTTCTTGTGTGTGTTTGTTGCCTCCTCTTCTTACCCTTGCATTACTGGCAGTCAGCCATGTCGGCTCCACAGCCCTACGTGTTACCGTCCCAGCAGTGACGACCTGAGGTAATATGGCACCGTACCGCCCCTCCTCATCATACTCTTCATGCCTTTAAGAGATAAGATTGTAATCTTTTACTCTGATGATCTGGTGGCTCAATTCTGCTCCTCAGGACCCAAAGCACAGCTGGTTTTCTATTTTACCTGGAGGCTGATTACACTCAACTGGAGTCACAGGTCTCATTCAGCCGATGATTACACATGGTCAATGTAATTAAATATCAGTTAAAGTGAAATAAAAATGGGTCTCTGGCTCCTGAGGACCAGGACTAAGAACCACTGCTCTGACTGATTTGTCTAAGTGTGGAATTTATTAAAAAATACTGGAAAAATAAAAAACACAAACTTGTGTGTACTCAAGAGTTGAGGACAGGACATTATTGTAGACAAACCTGCTGACAGTTCGAGGAAGTTCTCCCTTTCGCAGCCACACCACCTTCTGAGAGCTATCGAGAGAATAAATGAGAATTCACACATCACCATCTGGCTATACCAAGACCACAGCTATAACTGTGAAGAGATTAAAGAGATTTTTATGGTGAAACTGATGGTTACCTTATACGTTTATGGGCATTCCTCCAGAAGGAGATCATTTTGTTGATCTCCAAAGCACGTGTGGCGTTGGTTCCTCCCCTCCCTGCTCGAAGAGTACCATCCTCCATCTTGGACAGGAAGTCCTTTGAGAAAGGACTCCCAACATTGTTTTCATTACCATCCTGGAGCACAAACACATACAGTTTAGCTGGAGGTCAATCTGGATTTATGCAGTCAAAATGTGGCTGCATTTTGTTATTAACCCACCTTATGAGGCAGTTTGAAAAACCAGCACCCAGGGATATCAACATCATTGTAAGGGCCATTTCCATGGTGATAATGTGGCTCTTGGGATTGTTGCTGACAGAAAAGAATATATAAGCATATCACACAACAAATAAAAGTTATCCATTTCAAATTTTTCTTCTTCCAACTATTCGACCAATTCATGTGACTGCACGGTAAAATGAAATTCAAAGGCAGGACAAAAAAATACAAAGGATGTGCAAGCAACACTAAACAGTGCCAGTATTAATAGTGATTGTATAAACTGATCTATGTAGACAATGCTATTAAAAGAATCTGAGATGTAGGTACAAAGTCAAAAAGGACCTGTGAGTAATAACTGTCTCCACCTCATTTTTCTTTTTTCTCATGCTGATTCCGTTTTCCTCTGTCACGCTCTCCAGGTGGCTCAACTCCTCCATCTTAAATGGGTTAAAGAAACACATCACTCTCAGGACATGGGATATATCATTCTGCTCTCCGCTATAATATAGATTTATGTTTATATTACTGCATTTAAATGATAAATTACTATATTAATTTCTTACCCAACTAAAAACTATACATGTGGCCTTGATGCAGGAAATAAGTCACTGAGACGCCTGATGCTGCCTGTATTGCAATAAAATTACTCCACCACTAGGGGGCTCAACAAAACAGAGTGAATGCAATATTACTGCAATATGTGTCTTTTAGTTCACCATGAGTTAATGCACCTTCTGCCACACTGTACTGTCTGTCAACTCGAGGTCATCTGCGGCACTGTACTCCGGAAACTCAGGCTTCTCTTTGCTGTTCTGCTCACAATACTCTCTGTACACACTCTCAATAGCTCTGTGGGACACAAACACAGGGTAATATAAGTATATACAAAATATGTCATCTATGTGTGAGCGTAAATAACTTAAAACAAATGTCAAGCTGGTCTCCCTTGCACTGTGAGCTGTGGTTTTATTACCTGTGTGGGCACACCGGCCCTGCGTTTTCCTCCTGGGAATCCAGATTATCCCTTCGTCCGGGTACCAGGTAGCCCCATCCATGCTTCTCAGCGTAATGCAGGGGGAAGCCATCCCATGTTAGTCCCATCAGCTTAGGAGTCACTCTCATCTGTAAACTGATCAGGCTGGCTCCAGGTGACCAGCTGTCCTCCTCAGACATCTTCTCACACAGCTTGCGATACCACCTGATGACAGAGTAAAAGGAGTAATAAAATGAAAATGGAAATTAGTGAAGCAGAAATGGAAAGATGAGAAAAGGAGAGGACAAAAGAACAGATGAACCAGGTACAAAGACAGGAGAAAAGATTACAAACACTGGAGGGCTCTGTGGTGCTTGTGAGGGATCTCACCCTGGATGCCCAGGCAGATGCTGCCTTCTCTTGGGCAGCTTGCTCACCGTCTCCTTCAGCTTCTCCACAGCCAACCTGCTGGGACAGGGACCCGCCATCTCCTCTTCAGAGGGTGGACCTGGGTCTAATGTCACAATATCACAGCTGAGTGGCCACATTTGTTGCTCATTTGACATCTTTGTGCATGGAGGTTAAAATCGTTCATCTACAAAGTAACATCAAGAAGGAAAAGGTATTTGTCCCAGGGTTTGAGGTCTTACCTTCTTCCCACTCTGGAAGAGGAGTAGAGGCTTGTGTTTCAGCTTCTTGTTTGGAGCGTTTCTTTTTGCTGGCTGTCACTTTTTTCTGTTTGAACTCTTGCACATCCCACTCAAGATCCCAAAGCCAGGGGTCCTCTTTGTACCTTACAGAAAAGGAACATGTCATTGGCCAGTGTTGTCTTCCGGAGACCCTTTAAGAACTGCTCCATTAGTATTACTGAACTACAGATTTACCATTAGGCTATAATAATTACATTGACTTGCTTACATAATTAGAATTATATTTTTTTGCATACACTGACATACATGAACAGCTGAAATAATCAAAAAGCGCTTAATATGCTGCATTCATTGGTTTGTGCTAACCATAACCATTGGGCTTCTTCCTTGCTATCGTACAACTACTCCTGGAAATGGGATGTTGAAACGGTGCTTGTCTCACCTGTCATCCTGCAGGAGCTGGCAGGCATCGTCTGCTAGAATCATCAGGGACTTCTTCATCTCTCTTTGCAGCTCTTCGAATGTGTCCTGAGAATCCTCCAGGTAGCGCTCCCAGTTCTGATTAACAGGAAGGTAGCTCACACCCATCTCCAGCATTCCTGCAAACGTCACCGGATGAGGACACCTTGTACAAGACAGAGAGGAGAAAATGTATCACTAAGCTCATGCAGTATTTTGAGCACTGGAGTATAATGTGTTGGGTTAGTGATTCAGTTTGGATTTGGGGGAAGGTGAGTGAGGGATTTCCAGACCTTTCCATGAAGAGGGGCAGCTGCTCTGTGAAGACTTGATGAGTGGCCAGAACATCCAGGGCACAGTACTGCATTAGATCCTGTAGGTGGCAGCAAAGACATAATTACTGGCCAAATCCTACTTAAAGACATGCTTAGAGGATGACTGTGACTCAAAAAGTACTAGTTGGTCAGTATGAATAAATTTAGCAAACGATGACTATAAAACAGAGGACTTATCAGAAACTTCTCACCTGGAAGTTGTTCCTGACATCCATCATGCTGCCCTTTACAAAAGTCTCTCTGGCCTCCTTCTGCAGCGGCTTCCCTCCCACATACAGGGCATGGACATCAGCCAAGTTATTAATGCTGCTAATATCCACCCAGTTCAAAGAGCCGATCTAAACACACAAACACCATGTTACGCTGGTTACACTGAGTGAAACAATAGCCCGACTTCTAGCTCCTAACACTTCCAGCAAAAGGGAAACTTGAAAGATTACCACAGCTCATGTTTGCTGTAGCTGAGAAACGCTGAGAAAATAAACACAAACCATCGGGCCCTCTCTTTTCTGTCTTGTTTTCTTCATGTGCTCCTTGACCTCCTGGATGCCCCGCCTCCTGCCCAGCTTACTGGCCATCCACAATGTGCGCTGGAATCCGGTCAGCCCAGAGATGGCCATGTGAAGGCTCATGGTGTCCAGAAAGCGCACCTTGGAACCCTTAAGGAAAGACAAGCATATTCTCGCTTAAGCACGCATGTATTCTAATGAAAGACATGGACAGACACCCGCTGTGCAATGCTTCAAAATCATGTGAATCATCAACGAGGATGCCACTAAAATGAATGAAAGTAAATAATGATGGTAAAAAGTAGATAGGACAAATTTCACCCCATAAATACTTACCTTTAACAGATACTGCTCCTTAATATGTGCTCGATCATAGCTGACATTATGGCCCACTATGAGCCTCTCCTTCCACTGACCCCCTAGAGGGCGGAGAGAGTTGACAGCCGTCTCCAGTGGGATGAGATCAGTTAGGGTCAAGTTGCTCGACCAGGAGTACCTCTCTTCAATCAGACGCTTACTGCACCAGGAGTACCTTGCAAGAAGAGATAAACACAAGGGAGGAAAGAAACTTCAAATCAAACTGCTGAGCACTTAATATCTACATGCAATTTGGCGGACGCTGCAGACATTTTCAGCAGAGATAATGTTGTGGGTGAGTGGGTGGTAATAGTGCCATCCTCTATCCATTAAGCTTAACACCTGATCTTACAGAATTAACAACACCATGAAGTTTTACTCTCTTTCATCATGTTTCTTCCTTGTTGCTCACCAAGCGGTGGGAGACATGGCAACGGCCAGCGTGGGACTCTGTCCCTCCGTTATGCACACCTCCACATCAAACACCAGTGCTGACTCGTCTGGGAAGTCCACTCTCCGGCTTTGCCCATCTGGCTCATAGCGTGTCCAGCCAACCTCCCAGGCCCATTCCTGAGGCATGGGAGGCAGCGAGGCCTGCTGCAGCTGAATGGCAGCCTCAAGGTAAGGAAGGCTCTGTGTCTTGGCCAGCACCCGGAAATGTTCATCAATGTTTTTGCCATACATTCGGGGAAGCTTCAAGTCCACATCAGGTAACAGTGAGGTCTCTTTACCCCACAGCTGGTGCGTCTGCAGGTGCCTGATGCTGCGGTCCACATCAGCCTCTTTGTAGTGTGGCTCCTGCCCTCTAAAGATCTGTTTGTGCAGATTAGTGGACAGCATCTGAATGTTAAGGGGGTTCATGCGGGTCTCTGGAGAGTCCTGGCCCTGCAGGGAGTGGGGCTTGGTGGAGTAGAGGGAGCGCAGCCGCAGCCATTGGACTGAAGTGGGAGGACACCGCAGGGGACAGCGCAACATGTGCATCATCACCTCACAGGGACTTGTCACAGGACACGGACAGCACTCACTGAAACACAACACAGCATTTAACAAGCTTACCCAAACATCAAGTAGTTCAGGTGTGGTTGCATACACAGCAAAACGTAACTAAGTTACTGTTAAACATGATGCCACAACTAAACACTTTCAAGTGAGCATTTACTACCACTTTGACTCGGTTACCCAGAGATACTGGCTGCACAAGCTAACGATAATAACAAAGCCCAAGGTGTGAGGACAGAATAAGAAATAAAGCTAAGGCACGACCACAGAGGCAATGGGAGTAAAAGAGAGACATTTCACCTGATTGGTCTTAACTGAAATATTCATTTTCAGTCAAAATACAGCACTCTGTGCCACAATGTGACAGTTATCTGCGCTTAGCCATGGCGTCATAAGACCCAGCAAGTTAAAGTGTTAGCGCCCCCAGGCGGCACGGAGGCTTCCGATTTGGTTTGAGCATAACGATTAAAAGCAAATGATTAAAAGGGTATGACTTAAAGTTTACATCATGGTAGATAATACAGAGTCAATATCACAACACTACCACCTACATATGCCATTGTATTTTATGTTAAATACCACTAGTTAATGACTTGATAACGTGGGCCGCGTGGCCTAATGGATAAGGCGTCTGACTTCGGATCAGAAGATTGCAGGTTCGAGTCCTGCCGCGGTCGCTCCTTTTGAAAATGCAATGACTATAATGTGAGTATCACAATCAACGCAAGCTTTCCACATTACAGCAGAATATGCAACCCCCACATTTATTTTCCTCTCACCAAATTTGCCTTAGATTGTGGCCAGACGATAGACGTTCATGTAGCCGCAAAAATAAGCGTACCCATAAAATCAGTGCATAGCTAGTGAATATGAGGGACACTGTCGGTGTCGGGCGTATTTCATTGCAACACCTGGTTTATTGTAGCAGCACCGCGACGCATCAATGGTACCCCGCTTTGCCTTACACGTCTAAAATCGTCAAAAATGAAACGGGTGGGAAATCTTTGCATCTTTGATTTTTATTGTGACTGGCTATGTTGAGAGTGTCACAGGACCGGCTGGTTCATTCGGTCGCTGTGTTTTGTCCTTGCTTTATTCCAGGCGATGGCGGATGACACCGAGGATGTTGAGTTGGACTTTACTGCTGATGAGGAGGAGAGAGCGCGGAGAAACGCAGTGATACGGTACACTGCAAAATACACATCGTTACATGTCATTTACTGTATTTCTAGGTCTTAAAATCTTGATTAAAAACAAGTGTCAGTCCGGGGAAAATAATTTGACTTGTTTCCAGTGTGAGTGGACATGTGTCAAGATAGACATGAGCACGTTTTGTCTCTTAAATTACATGTTCTGCCTTATTCTGCCTCGTTTAAGGATGTTAAGGCTTATTTCTGCAGAATACAGTAACTTGAACATGGAAGAAGTGAAATTCCAGTTCATCAGTTGTCAGAAGGTTGCATTTGTTTTAGGCAAAAAAAGAATTTAAGATAAGATGACACCAAGGAAATCCTCACAAGTTTCCTCCTGGTGTATTTCTGCACTGTGGTATCTGTCTGCACTAACCTCATCTAATTCACAGCCATTTTTATGTGACACTGTTTAACTGTCGTCTTCTCTGACCATAAATTCCCTGTGTGGTATATTCCTTATGTGGTGTATTGAATCCTCATATCTAAAGTAGATGCAAGCAGGGCTGAAAGGCTCCTCATTCGTCATGTCTAATCATGTGCGTTTGCTTACAGACACCCCCTAGCCTCCTTTTTCCACCTGTTCTTCCGCGTGGTTGCCATTGTAGTCTATCTGCTGTGTGACTGGATCAGCAAGAACTTTGCATCGTGTTTTGTCCTGATCATCACTCTGCTCTCTTTTGACTTTTGGTCTGTCAAGGTGAGAGGTCAGAAAAGCTTCACTACTGTTTCTCCTCCCCTTCCTGCCTCTGTATTTCCTCTCTGTTAGACTGTCTCTCTCTTTCTCTCTTTCTCTCCCTCGCTCGTATTTGTGCGCTCACACACATTACATCAACTTTTTTTTATTATCACCTCTTCACCCCTGATTGGCATTATTCATGCTGTGTTTCAGAATGTGACTGGCAGGTTGCTGGTGGGGCTGCGCTGGTGGAATCAGATCGACGAGGATGGAAAGAGTCTCTGGGTGTTTGAGGCTAAGAAAGTGAGGCACCATCATATAGCTGATTTGTGTGTGATGCTACCAAATTAATCTAATTTAGACTACTCCTTGTTGTACCAAAGTTAGTGTGTGTGTGTTTGTGTGTGTAGAACTCCCAGGGCCGCAGCATTGGCACTGAAGCTGAGGCCAGGATTTTCTGGCTGGGTCTGATCGTCTGCCCTCTCATCTGGACCTTCTTCTTCTTCACCTCCCTCTTCTCCCTAAAGATCAAATGGCTGGTGAGGAAACACGCTGCGGTACATGCATGAACTCAGCATACGCAATCTGTAACTGCCTCTCTTTCTCTTTCACATGCATATCTACAGATAGGTGATGAATTAAAGAGAAAAAAAAATAACCTAAAGTGTCTTAGTGATGTGTTGGGGCACCATGAGCCACCAGAACAGCTTCAGCGTGTCTTGGCACAGATTCTCAGGAACTCCACTGGAATGATGGAAAACCAGGCCTCCAAAGGATACTGTCCCATTTGGGATTTTGATGACGTCAGTTCAAAATTTCCCATAGGTATTCGACTGGGTTTAGATCTGGCATTGTGAAGGCTACGGCATATGATTTACATGTTTTTCATCCTCCCTGTGGATGGGGGCGTTGTCATCCTGCAAGAGACCACTCCCATCAGGAGGGAAATGTTTCACCATAGCATAAATCACTCAGAATAGCTTTGTATTGATTTGAATTCCTTCTAAAATGCCCCCCATATTGTAACAGAGCCAACATTCAGGCCTGTAGCGTTCTCTTAGTGGACGCCATGTCCAAAGGTCCAAATGTATCTTTGTCTTTGTAATGAGGGCTTTAATACTCTGCAGCCCTATGATAATATCCCTCCCTATGTACAATATCTTTTGGAGAAATGGAGCTCCATGTCTCCAGTGGAGTTGCAGAGAGGGAGCGCTGAAGCTGTCCTGGCTGCCCAACACCTTACTTAGACACTGTACCCATCTGTACCCATCATCAGCCTGTCTGTCTGTTTCTCCTCCTGTCTTTCTCAGGCGCTGGTGGTAGCCAGCATCTCTCTTCAAGTGGCTAATCTCTATGGTTACCTACGCTGCAAGGCGGGGGGGCAGGAAGGCCAGCCTGCAGACACACACTCATTCATGGGCCAGCACTTCCTGCAGCGTGTGAGTGAGCGGGCGCAGCTTTTAGCACGAGCACATAACATAACGTGTGTGTGTGTGTGTGTGTGTGTGTGTGTGTGTGTTCATTACTACATGCTATGTAACACTGACTCACTGATCATTTCTCTTCTTCCAGCCAGACATCATCTTTGGAATACTGTGAGGAAGACTTCCTGTACCTAAACAGCCCCTCGTCCGTGTGTGTGTGTGTGTGTGTGTGTGTGTGTGTGTGTGTGTGTGTGTGTGTGTGTGTGTGTGTGTGTGTGCATAAGAGCAAGAGAGAAAGAGAGAGTGAGGGGCTGGGACATCTCCAAAGTTTCAACATACTGCATCTACTTGAATTGCTTTGTGCCTTGTGCATGCCTTTGTTTGATGCTGCTGACTGTACTCACATGTTGCCCATGGATTGGTCGAGCTATTAATCCTCTGTTGTCATTGCCTTTCTCTCTGATGTCAATAAAAGATGAGTGCATTTTATAATTTCCTAGTTGGTGGGTGAATATTCATGTGTAGTATCACAGTAGTTTGATGCATTCCACATTTCTGCATTTTTGTAGGAAGGAACAAAAGACGCAACACAGTATTTTCTTGTATTTTTGGCACATTTCCTCTCACACACTTCTCTCTCTCTCTCTCTCTCTCTCTCTCTCTCTCTCTCTCTCTCTCACACACACACACACACACACACACACACACACATATACACACACACACACAAGCCCTGGCCCCTTTTCTCAGAGAGTGTGATGTACTTGGTCTATCTCTTAATTTCAGTAAAGCACTTCGGCAACAAACCTGGTAATTGCTCTAAAACTTGACTCTTCATAAGCAGCACTGTATGTGATGTAACCGTCCACTGTGTTATTAAAATAAAGCGAGTGTCGGTGCAGAAACCTGACCGGACTTGATTCATTCAAGTCATAAAGGTGTCCCTTCCTGCGCCCGATGCTTTATTGAACAAAGTCTACTGCACCTCCAGGAGCCTCAATTACTCAAGAGTCTGCCAAATATTATTAATAACTGAACATGTTTATCATCATAATAATTTGTCAGTATTTGTATTCTGCAGTGTATATTTTTCATGTTTTTATGGACATGAGGAAGAAGCCGGTGTTATCTAGGGAATAATTTATGGAAGTCAAAATTAATTAAATGAAGTGTGGGAATTACACCACACTATATACTGCAACCTGAAAACATGATTATTAGTTATTTAATATCAAATATTTGTGCAATCTGTGAGGCAGTAGTTAAAAAATACTGATTCTCACATCATCAGGTCATATTCACAGGAAGACTGGGAATGTCTTTTTTTCCCCCCATTTTCCCTTGTGCATCATGAGAATGAAGCTGTGAATAAATGGGCTGCAGTCTGAATCTAAAGGTTTTTTGGTTGACTTTGGCCAAGGACTGGACGAATACTAGGGTCTGCCTAACTTTGGTACATTTATAATGCGATTTTTTTTTCTCAAGAGTACTGTCCTTGTCAGATAAACCAAATAAATAAAATAGGCCTGAATAAATGAGCTCTTTTCACCGGTCAACACAAGCCAATCCATCTTCAGAGGTTAAAAAAAGTCTGGCTCAAAATGAATAAACAAAATTCAACGTTTCCAAATACTTTCTGGCAGAAATGTTAACATGGATGAACCGGAGCCCACTTTTGCAGGACTGATAGCAGCGTGTGATCTGCTGCAACCTGGAGTCTCTCAGGTTTTTTGGTTATTTTTCAAAACGCATCCCAACAAAGGTGTGTTTTTCTTTAATATGCATGTAATGCATTGGTTTATCTCAACTCTTTAGCCCGCCTTATCTTCTACTCTGCGATCATTATCAACTTCTGCGCTTATTGCGTTAAAGACGAGAATACTGAGACCTATCATCCTAATATTTTGTCATCTTTGTTGACTCAGTTTCGTGATACCCTGCAAAAAAGGAAAAACTGGCCTCTTCCCATGTTAGTTTTCCAGATGGCCTACACGTTCACAGATTTGGAGGGAACTCGGGAAAATGAGGAAAACCGACACATCAGTGCTCAAACTGTTGTAGGTTATTTCTAAGAAAGACCCCCAAACTCCTGACTGTGTGGCCTCTGCTACTCTACCATTTGCACGTTTACAAACGTCAAAGATCCTTTAACAATCAAGATAGCTCACATCTTCCTCTAGTTTGAGGAAAACTTTTGCGTGCAGCACAAGAGTAGCGTAGGAGCGCGAATCACTTTACGCACGTCTGGCCTATAGAGGCTCGGCAGCTAATTAATGCAAAAACCTCTATTATTCATCATCAGCCGCTATAATATGAATATGCAAAGGAAACTAATCTGTTTTTCTGCCTGAGTCGATATCTCGAAACATTTTATCTTGATAAACCTGTAAACACTCAATAAAATAAGCGTCTCCTATAATTAAAAAAAAAAAAAAAAAAAAAAAGTCCAGTTCACGTAAAGCGATTGATGGAAAAAGGCAGGAGTGAGAGCTCTTGCTTGGCCGGGATGCTCACTGCTGCTGCCGGATGCTGTGATTGGTCAGTCTGACAACCTGCTCTTGGCATGACGTCAGTGCAGGAGCGAGTTGTCGGCAGAGGAAGCGCGCCGCGCAGGCTGGAGGAGCGGCAGAACCTGGGAGACTGGGGAGCGGAGCGGACTTAACTGGGAGCAGCGCGGCAGCGCACAGGGGCCCGGTGAGAGCGCTGAAATCTTCATCTGGAAAATTAATTGAGACACACACTTGAGGACATTTCTCTGCACATTGTGCGCGGGCTCTCAGAGCAGGTAAGGGCGTAGGGACTGAATGTGTGGACAGCATTTGCACCAAATGCATTAAAATGTACCAGCAGGAAATCTGTTCCCATGCCATGTCCATGTGTCTAATGACGATATATAATCTATACAGGGAGACAGATCATGCTTGCTAAGTGATAGTTTTTATTTTATTTTATTTTTAATTAAAAGCGAGGGATCTGGTTATTTAATGGTGAGAAATCTGTGTGCATGTATTTTAAGATGAAGGAATAGCTACTTGTGTCCCCAAACGGACAAAAGCCCATGTTCTCTGAAGTGCCATAACAATATAACAGGCTGCTCGGCCTTTTATTTCGATCAGTAACAAATTGGATTCTGAAATAGCTAATGGGGGCTATCCTTGCGATGTGAAACAGCCTAGTTTTGGAAATAGGCCATTTGCAACTCTCATTAAAAGTAGGGATACATTGCCCCCAGGGGCATTAAAAAGCCAAAAGCAAATTAAAGGCGTATAATCAGCCTCCTAAAACCCAGTTCATTCTAGTTTGAGTGGGTTTTCAACAGAGTCAGCTGTTGATCTTGGGATAGGCTGTTATCATTTACCTGCTGCAGCATTTCTTTACCTCCTCGGTGCTGCCTGTGGTTCATGGCCATGTCTCCAGGCCATCCCAATTTACTCCTTGGACTTTAACGTTGCATGATCACCTCTGGTTTGTCTGTGCAGCTTTCGGGTGTAATGGCTTCAACATTTAGGCCTATCAATCTATTAAATGAGAATTTTATTGCTTAAGATTGCCAAGTTCTGCTGTGTGTATTAAGGCTATTTTTGTATGCTTTGTAAACGGGCTTTGTCAGCTATATGTAAAATGTTCTCAACATGATCTAAGGCCGGTGTTTCTATCATTCATTATCATTTCTAAAGATGTCGTTTAAGTGCCATTTATTTTGCAAAAGCAGGCGGTGGATAGAACATTTTATCCTAATATTTACACCAAAATACAGTCCTAAAATATTGCCTACAAAAATGATAATTTCTCTCTAAAGTGGTAAATAGGTTATATTCCAGTGGGCAGGTGGCTATAATTTATCATAACCTGCTGGTTTTTACATAATTTTCAAAGAGGACATAGTCAGTTTAAAACTATTTTTTTTTTTTTAAGTAGTCCAAGGAGTTGAGATAAATAACTGCTTTATTCTTTGAGCATTGTAAATGACAGATTACTTCCCATTTTCCTTTAGAAAGAATATAATCGGCTGATGATGATAAATGATAAATGATAAATGATGTGTCTCGACTTTTTAGCAGAGCCCTGATCTCCAGCAGGCTTGTAGGCCTAATACACGTATGTGCATGGAGAAACTAAATAATTGGCTTCCTCACAAAGGACTGTATAATATACCAGCAGTTTTTTTTTTAAGGATACAGTGCAAATTTCATTGCATTATAGGAATTAGGCCTGTAAAGTGCGGTAAGGTCACGAAAAACTTGCTATTTAGCAGACCTGCTGAGGCACTTATAGCCACGTTGTGAGGCCCTGTAGGTTATTATAATAATGTTTTTCTGAGGGTTTGAAGCTGTGTCGTGTTTGGTGACGTTTAACATCAAAATATTTCCCGATTCAAATGCAACACATCCAATCAGTGAGACAGAAGATATAATCCATGTGACCCATTCTGCAAGCCCTGTCTCATGAGTTGTGCCTCCCACAATAATGTTATTCTCCACGGCCTCTCTCTCTCTCTCTCTCTCTCTCTCTCTCTCTCTCTCTCTCTCTCTCTCTCTCTCTCTCTCTCTCTTTTAGCGCTAACTGTAAAAATGCTGTAAAATGAGCTGATGAAATATGCCCACTAATCTGCTAATCCGTTTTTTACGTCTTGTAGATGTGTGATGGGGCTCGCCAGCAGCACAGTAGGCTACAGCGTGACAGTGTGAAAAGGGGGTCGGTTTTTGTCTTTGGTTATCTAGCTGTATGAGTGTTAAATACCTGTCATAAAGCTAGATAACCGAAAGTAGAAATGACTTCCATGACGTTGTGCACAAATGAGCTCCGCCAGATTTAAGATCACCGGGATGCTTTTTGACTTTAACCCCAAAAAGGTAAGAAAAACATTTGATTTGCATCATCTTTTCTACTGTTCCCGCCCCCAGAGGTCTTACAAAGTTGATTCAGAAATACAGTATTGCATAAAGGCTTAAATTATAAAACTTCAAATATTCTAAGTGATTTTGCCTGTTATTATGAGTTGAAACATAACCCGCATGCAGTGGCTAGACCTTTTTACTTGCAAAATACTGTTAACCAGCCTTTTCAAGCTGAGGTAAATCATTAAGCAGTAAATTAAGGTATACATCATAGTTAGTAGTATCATCCTGATGTCAGGTAAGTCAGATTGTGTCTTAAAAAATAATAATAATAGTGAGATAATGCTCTATTAAACAGTAAAATAGTTTTACCCACCTTTTCATTTACCACTGTATCATTGCTTGGACCTGCAGACCACTCTTTGATCTCACTCCAGTTTATTTTGAGGTGTCACATCATTCCTGACTCAGTGTATGAGCTGTGCTATAATTCAATAAGGCCTACAGTCCACATGCAATTTGCCTTTTTTGGGGCAGTTGTCCTTTGAGGCTGCCCATGCTGGGAGCTGTCCATTCAGGCCCTCTACAACATGGTGCTGAATGTTAAACAGGTCACCCACTGGGGGGAAAGAGCCCAAAACTCACCGCCTGGCCACCACGGAGGGACCCAGCCTAAAGCCCAAAGCAGGGAATCCCAAACTTTTTCCAGTTCAGCAGCCCCCAAACGTTTAGGAGGCACCAGTGGGAACAATGAAGGCTGTAATCATTAGTAGTCATTTTTACATAATTATACAATCTTGAGTTGTGCTAGACTTCTAGTGAGTGAAATGCAGTGGAAATTAAACTGCTGCTTTTGCTGAGAACCTTCAGGAACCCCTTCAAGTATCCCTGGAGGTCCTCAGACCCACTTTTCGGAAACCACTGGCCTGAAGCTGTGCTGCTCCAGCCAAAACTGTTTCTCAGATACAGCACATCCTACTAAAGTAGATCATCCAGATTTATATACATTTTTTTGATTATTATTGTTCATTTTTATATGAAGGAATTTCTTTTCTCTTCTTTTGAGAGTATGTTTTTCCATTTATTCGCAAGAAAAACCATCTATCTCTCTTTTTTATTTAGAAAATAATCAAGTCTATAACACTGAGGCCTCATTTATAAGTGAAAGAAAGGCGTAACTACTGCTTTGTGCAGGCACTACTGTCCACAGGACTGTTGATAATGAAGTTGAGTGGTGTAGTACCCTACACACACAGGGTTAAGAAAAACACTTGGCGACTGTATTTAAAGCTGTAGCGAGTCTCAGGGCCTCTGGGATACATTGTGTCCTGCTTCAATGAGAAGGGCAAGGCCATCCTGAAGACAGGATCTGAACTTTTCAACTTGGTACTTCAGCGCCGTGCATACGCTCCGGCTAGAGAATGCCACCCTGATTGTAAAGCCTAAAGAGCACTAAAGTGAGATGAGTTTTCATTCACTCAGTTAACTACCTATTGCAGTAGAGCTCACTGTCAAACCGGGCTAATTGCTTCGTTTCAGAGGGAGATATTGGATATGTGAAAGGGCAGTTCTCCCAGTCCTTTCCCAAGCTTTCCCTGGTATAGGTGGTGTGTGAATATGGCATGCCCTCCTATTGAATGGGAATAAAAACATTTGAGAGTGTTTATTTATAGGATGGTCAGAAGCATCCCTGTTTTTCTCATCCTGTTTCACCTATAATGTGAATGATTCTTTTTTCCCCTGATTACTGTTATGTAGCACACACACACACACACACACACACACACACACACACAAACACATACACATACACACACATAAAGCTGTTGTTTAGTCACATAATCAAGTTGTCAACTGTTAAATTAATCGGCGACTATTTTGATTTTTTTTAAGTCATTTTTAAGAGGAAATTGTCCACATGCTCTGATTCCAGATTCTCAAATATTAATATTTTCTCGTTTCTTTAGTCCTCTGTGTCAGTAAACTAAATATTTTTCGGGTGTGGAAGTGCTGGTTGGGACAAAACAAGGCATTTTAGGATGTCACCTTGGGCTGTGGGAAATTGTGATCCATGTTTTTTACAATTTTCACACATTTTGTGGACCAAGCAACTTATGAATTAATCGAAAAAATGATCCACACATTATTCCATAATGAAAATAATCGTACATTACACACATATACACACACACACTCACACACAGACAAAAATTCACCACCATCATCAGGGTATTGTTTCTTGAATGAGAAAAGCGAGCCAGAGATTTGAACAAACCTGATTACCAGCTGGTTTATCAAAATATATCAACCACTGCTCTGTTTTATGCAAGTGCGCGTGCATCTGTGTTTGTTTGTGGAAAAACAAAAACAGAACCAGTTGTATAATTGATAAACTCCAGGATTCAAAGACCACACTGTTTTGAAGAGCATACTTTGATTATTTCGGTTCAACTGCAGTGATAGCTGCCGTGCAAAAATGCGCTTTTGGTGTTTTATTCCTCTGTTTTGTCTCCTCCATCTGCTCTTGTTACAGACTTCCTATTCACAACATTGAGTGATCAAGGATCCCTGAAAAGGGGGTAGAACCATCATTAAAAGAAAACGAGAAGGGAGGGGGGAGCGGTCCGGAATCGCCACCTCCTCCTCACCCCCACCCTTTTTGCCCAGGAGCACCTAATGCCATCTGTACCGCCAACGGGAGACACTTTGCCCATGCCAGGAGGCAGACAAAGACCCTGCCAGATCCCTGGACTATGGGCGCGCTGAGAGGAGCCATCTTGGGAGATGTTGCCGCGGCACCTAAGATGGCTGGGCTGGCACACGAGGTGAGTTGCATCATGGTTCTCTGTAGGGTACCAGTGGTGGGGGGAGGTGTGAGCAGTGGGCAGAAGGTAGGGGGGACGGGAGGGTAAGGGGAAAGAAGAGTTTCCCATTTCCTCCCCAGTCACACATGGCCTCTCCCTTCTCTCTTCTATCTTCTGCTTCTGCTAATTAGCAGTTAAGGGGTGATGTGAGGGGGATGGTGGTCGAGGAGGGGGCTGGGTAGCAAACAAAATTAATGAGCTGGCACTGGTTGAAGGAAACCTGCCATCCTCTCTTGTCATGGTGCTTCTTTTGCTCCTCAATGTACACTGGGCAGCGCAGAGAGGTGTAAGGTGGGCATATTCACTCTATATAACGTGCTGCCACTCGACATAATCGTTTGATTAATTAACACGACACAGCTTCGTTATGAAATTCAGACCGGGACGTTTAGTACAACACGGTAAGGCGGTTAGGTGAATTTTTGCTGGGGGATGATAGGGGATGCAGAGCTAATTTGAATATGGGAAATGGCAATGTTGTTATTACCGCTGGAACAATTACGATCTCACATTTAATTGTCTATATGAACAAAAGGTGTTTTCTTTATCCATCTTGATGATTCGCTTTGTGAAATAATGTCAAAATTGAATATTGTTTTGGTTTTCTTGCCATTGAAGTAAATTATCATTGAATGCGTGGCTAGTAATTCCCTGTCTCTGTCTTTATTGTTATAGATTACAGTCGATGATTGGGTGTATACGTGCACACGTGTGTACATGCCTCTCTATTTGTGTGTGTGCAGTGGATGGGAGGTGCTGTAATAATTTTTTCTTGCAATATACAATTACTAGAGCGTCTTAATTGCATATAAAAAAGGGGCAGGGCTAAACTGGATTTGTCACAAGTTGGATTTCAAATATCCTCTCATGATTTTAGTCTCCGACATTAACGTTGAGTACAGCTCTTTGCTTTTAATGTAGCCTATTTGCAAATTGCACTAATAGCCAGCCAGTGACATCAAATCAAACTCCGCTTGAACAGTGAAGCACACATGGTTAGGCCCTTTATGTGAGACACACACAGTCAAATATTTCATACATAATGTAGCTAACGCAAAATTGTCACCTCTAGCTACGGCCTGAGTGGGGTAAACGGAGACAGTATGAAGTTGACCGCCAAAAATCAAAGGCGCAAATCTTTTCATTTCCATCCTTACACACACACACACACACACACACACACACACACACATTGAGAGCAAGCTTTAGTATGGCATAATGCCGCTCTGTACCCCTGGCGGCTCTAGCAGCAACCTGAAGCAGAGAAGAGAGACACGTGAGCATGTGTGTTCAGGGCCAACATGTGCAGCTGCAGTCCTCGTGTATTAATGAACAGTGCCCTGCGTTTTCACATTATCATTCAGACCCACTCTCTCTCCCCCCTCAATAGCTGTTTAGTCTCCACCCCCGCCCTCCGAAAAAGCCTGCTTTCCCACCATTGTGGGAGCTGGTGCTGCGGCGGGCCTGGGCCGGGGGGCAGGGTGGGAAAGACCCTCCAGACTAGACATGAGCAGATGCCTGAGACATTAGACTGTCGCGCAGATCACCAGGGTCGGGTGAGCCGCTGAGTTTTAATGTGTGTGCGAATGTATGTGTGTTTGATATGTGTGTGTGATGGGGGGGTTTACTTCAGGCCCTAGAGTGCCACCTGACTGTTCATTAGTCTATTCAGCCTCCTCTGCATGTCTGAAAGGCATGGAGATGCTGATTTCTGCTAAATGAGAGGGATTTTACAGGCATTAAAGATGCATTCATACATGATGTGCATATGGAAGCGTATACTCAGGCATATAGCATGCCATGCAGTCGACTGCGGTTTGGCATCATACTGTATCAGCGATATAAAAATATACCCTAACACTGCATGGAGCACATTTAAACTTTTTTTTGCATAGAGAATCTGATTTCACTGGACATTTAAACTTTTGCAGAACGCCTGTCATCTGGCATGCACCCCTTTACCGTTTTTTTCAATTTACCAGCTAGACACATTGGTGGACTTGTTAGTGCAAACATAAACTGGCCATTTCTATTGCTGGTAGGTTGTAAAAAGACAGACCTCATGACCATGTTATAAGACAGTTGGTAGTACAGTATATCACTGTGAATGACTCAGCTAAGGCGATGGGTGTGCCTAACAAGCTGAATGATGTAACCAGCGGATAATGATTATTAATGAGCCTCATACTGTACGTGCACCTCTACAATGATATGTAAGGCATGTGCAGCCCACATGTCAAAAGACTATTCCCTCTCTTTATTCATATAAAAGACTTGGAGCTGTCTTTATAATTGCATTTGTGCTGCTCATCTGTGATATACAGCACATTGCTTCAGGCAGATTTGATAGAAGAGAGAAAGCAAGGTGAAGGCGAGGAATTAATCTTGAAGATAGCTTGCTCCATGGTATGTCTCTCTGTTGGAGAAAACAGAGGAGGAAAGGGAAACATAATGACTCCTTTTGTAAAGTAAAGTAAAGTAAAACTACACCCAGAGTGAAAATTGCTGGTTATCAAGAAGGGGTTAAAGATAGATAGTGGAAACGTGCACGTATGGAGAGGAGACAAGGGAGGCAGATCTGCAAAGGGAGAGGAGGGATGTGGCACACAGAAGCACATGGGCAGCCATGTTTGAGTTTGAGCCCCTTGTGCTACCTCTGCAATCGCTGGTGAAGTTGGAGTCCGACGAGTGTGAGCTCGTGTAGTGCCATGCTTACGCAAATTGCAGATGTGAAGAGCCAGGGATGGAGGACTGGTGTGTGTGTGTGAGTGTGTCTGTGTGAGTGTCTATGTGTGTGCATGTTGGAAAAGAGTATGGGGGAGGTCAGTATGCAACTGCGTGTGATAGCTGCGGCAGTCGACAGAGGCGGTGTGGTCAAAGACAGGCGATGACCGAAGCAAATTCATCAGGCACCTAAATGTATTCATACTCAGTATACCTGCTGGAAGAGGAATGCCATTCGCCAGCATTTAGAAGATATAGAAATGAACGACACTCATGCATACACAATTACGCACAGAATATCGCGTCGTCTAATGATTGCCGGGACTTACAGCTGTCATTCTCACTAATTGCAGTACATGGAGGAGATAATAAGACCACAAACGAGTGAGAGGGATTCAACACAGAATTAAAATGCGTTATCAAAGTGAGCTCATCATAATGTTGACATTATATGGTGTCATAAACATAGGAGCTTAATCTGCTCCGAAACAAAGAGAGGTTTCCATCAAGATTGTGTGGGTTGAAACTGGCTGGACAATGAGACGCTGTCAGGTGGATTTTGGATCTTAATGTGTGCAGATTGCTCCTCAGCACACCATGTATTTACCTCTGATGGGGTTGCTGACTTTGTTTAAGGATGAACTTGAACATTTATTCATTACTTCCTTGTACTCGTGCACGCCTTTAACAGAAAAATGCACATCCTCCTAAGAAGATAGCAAAATATTGACAATTAGCATGATGCTTCTTCCCTCTGGGCTGCAGTAGTTTGCAGGATTGTTATTCATTATTAACTATATATTGCTTTGGCTTAGTGAAATGGGATATTTTCAGTGCACGGAAATTCCAGTGTGTGACATGATGAAGTGACAGTCGCCTCTGTTCAGTTCCCATTCTGTGTGAGTGAAGCAGCGTAGCCATAGTAGCGATAAAATGTTAATACAATATAGCTCCTGGGTTACCTCTTTGGATTCTCCTCACTCTGTGTGGACACTATTAATGTTTTAACGGCTCTACTGTGATATATAAAGCCCAGCTCACGGGCCGCCCATAGTCTTGGATGAGGTCCAATGTGGGTCAAGCAAGCCTCATCAGAGCTCTTTAATGCAACTTTGGCCGAGACTAATCTAGTACAAAGCCCAACGTTAAGTATCTTAGAGGAAGATGGAGAGAAGTTTCTACATCCCAGGCTTTTCAGATTATGTCTGTTGGCTATGGCGTCCCTGAGTAGGGGTCCTGTGTGCTCCAATGAAAGTAGAGGAGAATTAGGTGACTGAGCCTTTAATACAGCAGTCCTTTGTAATCATATCAGGAGGAGATGAGGTTTTAGGGTGAAGAGAATTAGGGGGGAATCCTTGGCGTGACCTCTTTTTTTTCTGTGTTTCAGTGTTCTATACAGTTTGTGATTACTGTGCTTGCACAACAGCCGGCTAAGATGAGAAAGAGTGAATAGAGCAGAAACTGAAAGCGAGTACAAGATATGTTTAACAAAAAAAAAAAGCTTAAAGTTCAGAATTTACTTTTAGCTCATCCTCATCTTGCTCTCCTGCTATCGGATGGACCTCGTCAATGTCAGGAACCAGTCAAGTTCAAGTTCATGGCTACAGCCGCTCTGTCTGTGGCCGTTCGGAGAGTTGAGAGTGTCTGTGACCACCCTGGTGTACAGGGGGGGTGTGTAGCCTTTGACCTCTGTTAGGGTTGCTAGGGGAAGGAGGCCAGCAGGCTCAGTAATGTACGATTGAAAAGGCCGAACTGTCAGAGCTGTCCAACAGACGTCAACCCCCCACCACACACACTCTCACACACACACACATACTCGCAGATGGCACGGGCCAGCTTGGGAATGCTAGCAGTGAGAAAGTGCTTTATGTTCATCAGACAACTATTTACTATGACTCTTGTTTCTTGTTCCACCGCTCCATCCCAGCCGTACTTTAGTCTGCACCACCTCTTCAATACAGCCCCTCCCTCAGTCGGCCCCTCTACACCCCCTCTGTCCTTTTGGGCATGTCTAGACTCCTTCTCAACCCAAGTCTACAGTCTCATCCTACACATCTGAACCCCCAGCCTCTTCAGCCCACACCCTCTCTTTATATTCTGCTCTCCTCTGCTGTTACACGAATCTCTATTCATAAAATGATAAATATTGTCAAATTTGTTAAATCGAGCAGCCAGCACCGGAGTTACACCATATAGTTTGTGTTTGTGTGTGTCTGTTCATTGTATACGTGTCAGTGTTCGATGTTTGCATCATTGTGTGTCAGAGTGGGCATGCAAATCCACTGATTGTAATATGTGCATGTTTCCATGCCCCTCTCTAAATGTGTGCAAGTGTGGCCTCATTTAAGGTTGCATTCATTCAGGGGAGGGGTCTTAAGAATAAAAGAGTGTGTATTTGCATACGCTGCATGCTGTCTGCAGAGAGGGAGCAGTCAAAAAAAGATATCAGAGGTGGACAAAGAGAACGAGGACAAATCCTTCATTGTGGGGTTGGTGGGAGAAAGGGGTTGTCTGAATTGGGGAGTGGGTGAAAATTGACAGAGAAAGAGTTTGGGCTGGTTCCCTGTGGGGATAAAAGCCTTAAGATCCCTCCATGCATACAGCCTGAAAATGGGAGAGAAGAACAACATGCAGAGCATAGGGGCCTATCGCTACTGAGCATAAAAAGGAAGTTTGTATTTCTGCAACAGTGTCTACAATTTTTAATGCATAATACTGAAACTTAATGCACACAATTTTTTTTTATTTCTATATTTTTGTGCATTCGTGCATTCACCACCACACTCAATATTCTCATTGTACTCATCGGCATTGCAGGAATGTTTTTGTGTACTTTTTGACAAAACTAATTTGCTCTTGCACCATCCCGTGGATAGTCTCCCTCCTGTGTCTCAAAGAAATTAAATTCAAATATTCAGTACATACAAAATTATTAAAATATCCTCACAATAAATTTGTTACGACTTGTCCTGCCCAGTGCGGTAACAGTAAATGATCTATGAAAGTTTACAGAGGATAAGGATGTTAGTCTACGTATGTTAGAGGTCTTTCATTCTTTCTTTCTTTCTTTTTTCCTTTCAAAAATGTTAAATTTTACCACTGTCCTGACTGGAAGAGTTTATGGAGCCAAGTCTAATTCTCATGCTAATGATTGCCTCCCATCGTTTATTCTCAGGTCTGGACGGGACAGGATCTGCAAGTACATCTACAATCTTTAGGAGCCTCCTTGGCACCAGGAGTGCATGGACCAAACCCAACAAAATGCCACCATCAAACAACTCCAGTGAGACTCCAGGGTGCTGACCCATCGAGAAGGCTTTGTCTACTGCAAAACGAGACAGTATATATATATTATTTATTTTTAAGATGTATGTGGAAAGATATGTCCATTATCTGTGAAAATACAGAAAATACAGTCTCTTTTATTTTAAGATTTTAAGTATTATTGATGAAGCATGAGCATTCAGAGTAAGGCCATTTTACCCAAATTGTGATCTATATTCATAAGTGGCTCTATCTGAAAGCTTTGAAAAAAATTGCTGTAAATGAGGATTCATTGTTTCTATTAGCCGTTCACTAAATACTGTATGTGTGTGTATGTGTGTTTTCAGATATTCTGCTGAAATAAAAGCAAATGTATGACTTAATTTACTTAATTTACTTTTTTTTTTTTTTTACGCTATACTTTACTTCATTAATTCTCATTGTAATAGTTGTGTTTTAACAGTATCCTAGAACCTCAAGGCTCTAAACTAAAAGAGGCTTTTGGCGAACATGAACCTTGCTGGTGAATTTTGTAATTTATTGAACATTTTTAAAATTTTGTAATTTATCAAAATGAAAGACATGTTATTTCTCACTTTCATTTGAATAAAAATAACCTTTTTTCATTTCTGTCAGTATTATTTGTTTTCCATTTTCAATAGAAGACACTGGCTATTTTAGTTTTTAATTTAATAATTATTAGGCATCTGATTAGTAGGTACACTGGCCATGTTGGGCTGCATCAGTGCCTTGGACACATGCTAAAAAAGCCTTGACTTAGGCCTTGGTTACTTTTTTAATAACGATATCAAATATTTTTATCATTTGGATTGTCATTTTGGACATGTGGTCTCACCAGCGTTTTGTCTTTGGCCTTAAAAAGGGAATTAAAACTAGACTGTGTTGGTTGAAAGAGACAAACCGGCGGTGTGTTTAGAAGTCATAGCCTGTAGGCCAGACCTTGTCTGGGTTTTTTGATAGATTCAGATGGAAATGTGCGTGGATCTGTGAGAAAGTGTATCGGTGACCCTGCATTAAGTTTTAATTAGGCGGAGCAGACGGAGGGACGTGTGTTGAATCAGTGTGGGAAAGTTCATCGTCCACACAACTACGAATAAAATGACCCTGCTCACTTAAAAAAAAAAAAAAAAAAAAAAAAAAAAAAAAAAAAAAAACTGAATGGTTTCGTCCCTTGCCTTCATATTTTAATTAGGACTGAAATGAGAACGGGACGCTGCGGCTTCTTTTTATTGCATGATAAGGTTAATGCACATTATTTGCTGTGCTTTGCAAAAATAAAGCAATACAATAACCCTATAAAAATAATAATTAAAAAATACGATACAATAGAAATAAGACAGAAAATGAGAGAACTATTATTTTAAAACTGGGTTGTTTACTTCAAATGAAGGGTGCGCAGGAGGGCCCGCTGGTGACATTTAATCAGGGCTGAGGATTACAGCCCTCGGTGGGCTCAGAGCGGAGCAGACCCGGACCTCAATCAGTGTCCGTGTGATCTCGTGGCCGGAGTCAAACAACAGATGGACACGAGCAAGGTCAAGAGGGGATTATTTCCGACTCTTTATAGTGGCACAATCGAAACATTTAAAGTGACAGGAAAAGATGGCCATCACCTTTGAAAGAGTCCAGCCTCTCCAGCAGTGCTTTCCCTTTTTAAAATTAATTACTTTTTATGAATCACCGACTAAACTATTGATGAGTCATGCTTTCTTTTCACTGTTTTGTGAAATTCTTTATTTAATTAGAGAAAACTATTTAAAGACATAACATTATGTAAAAAAAAAAAAAAAAAAATCTGATGATAAGATAAAAAAAAATCAAACTTCGTGCTGGATAATTGCATAAAGGTGTATGATTGCTAAAAATAAAAAGGTTTAAGTACATAAGGTAACATGAAAAGATGAAAAGGAATATTTTTCTTAATATCCATATGAGTAATGATGTGATGTTGCTTTGTTAAAATTCACAACAGTTTTGTTTGAATGAGGTGCAAAGGCTTGACGTTAAGAGGGAGAAATGACTCAGTTGAGGTTGAATGGAGTGTAAAAACACTGTGGTTGTACATTTACGTTTAACAGAAAAAAAAAAAAAACATTCTGTAGCAGTGGCTCAGTCATGATGGAGGCCCAGGAGCCTGCATGTTTTCACTCCATGCAAACACTGCATGCATTTGCTAATTTCCGTGATTACTTCCCTTTCTGCTGAATGGGAACCAATAAGAGAAACCAGCTTGTAGTGTTTGGTAGGATATTATTAGGCTACAGTGACACATGGCCACTGATTTATTCTTTTTTTTTTTTTTTTTAAGTATTATTACCCTATTGTTACGTATTATTATTTATTGTTTACACTTAAATTATATTTTTTAAATAAATTCTGACCATGTAAAGTGAAGATACACTGCTTTGATGGTGGCATTTAAAAAAAATGTATTATATTCTGTGAGATGTATAATGTGTGTATGATGTGATCTACATTTTTTCCCTCCAAAAACAAAGTCAGAGAAAAATATCCCCGCTCATGTCAGTGCCAGCCCCACTTATTATGGCCATAACCACTCAGCTATGGTAAACTCACAGTCAGTGGACCTACAATGGCTTTATGTATTCAGTATCCTCTCGTCCCTCTTCAGGAGTAATGGCCTGAATCAGTGAGTTAGGTTAAGGAGCGCTTTTTGATGAGTGTCTTATGAGGCGGGGCAGCTGGTCAGGGACCTGTTGGGTTTAGCCCCTAGGTCAGTAGGGTTCAGGGGTCATGGTCTGGACAGTCCCCCAGAGGACAATAAACAGAGCCAGAGAGATGCTGAGGTCAGGGGCCATCCAAGACAGAGCCAGAGGTCAAGGGCCACTAATTAAGTGGCTATTTCCTGCTATTCCCCAGTGACTAGTGGACTCAGAAATGGACAGGCAACAGCACACAGAGAGCTCGTTTAATGGCAGGTTAACAATACCTGGTTACTCATAAGAATTACAATTAATGACTGGGTACTTAACACAAACAGCAAGACGATATGGCGGGAAAATACAACAGCAAGTGTAAGGCAGGCACTTTTTACAAGAGCAAGTTATTCTAAAAATGAGATTGGAAAACAGAATGCAGCTCTGACTGACACTAGGCAATTTTATAAAAAAAAAAAAAAAAAAAAAAAAAACACCCAACACCCTAATATGATTAAAAATAATGAATAAAAACAGACATTTTTGACATTATTTGACACTGATGCAAGGGCACAGATAATAATATAAACTGCTGGAAGTTTTTTGTTGCTGTTTTTTGCAAGCTTGGCGTTAGCAGACTTTCTAAAAAGTCACATCAACACAAATTGCCAATTTCGCGGCCGAGAGAGAAACGCGGAGGCAGGGCCTCTCAACTCAGCCGAGGAATAAATGTTTTGGAGGGAAAGTCAGTAAGAGCTGTTTACGCCTTTCTAGCGAGTGAACTAGTGTGTGTATATGAACCTTTAGCATAAGAATGGGGATGGGGCCTGTGAACTTCTCTGACACTGACCTTTCTCCCAGGATGTGAATAGTATCACTCAAGGCAGCCTTTCACTTAGACCTGAGCCTTGCCCTTGCCTAAATTCCTAATCAGGCTGATTTAATGTATCCTGCTCGCCCCTCCTCAGCACCCACCGCCTCAGAGTCGGTCTTCAGCCATTTATTGAAGGCACACACACTCCACAGCCCTGCCGCTGGGCCCCTGCGCCCGGGGAAGTTAGAGGAGCTGCTCTGAAACAACAGGGCCCCCTTTCTCTCCCCAAAGAGTCTGGGTCTCTTCATAATCAATTGGTTCCTCCTCTAAGGCGCTGATGGTTAATCCAAACGGTTTTTGGGAAGATTTCTGAGATAGTCTATTTGTAACCTGATGAAGGAAAAAATAATCTACTGTAAAAATGGTCTAGTCTAACTTGAAACGACCCCTAAATACGAGGCGGCATATGGAAAAAAAAATGTAGACAAATGTATGAAGACAAAGAAACTACATGAACTGAATTGTTTAACGTGCATTATGGGGCATACAAGGCTGTGGCAAAGTTAAGGTCCAACAATGAAGTGCAGCAGGACAAAGCGAGTGCTGAAAGGACAGCGCCACGTGGGACAGACAGACAAAACACACCTAAACTCAGTTAACACCTTTTTTATTTTTTCAAATCAGGCTTAATCTCCTTTTGGGACATGCATTTTTATGACTTTAATTGTTAGGTAGCATGGGGTTGAAAAAAAAAAAATAATAATAATAATAATACGAAAATCGGTTCTCCCCTTAAATAACATCCCTATAATATTACTTCAGGGAATTATTGTGTGTTTCTGCTGCTGAATTTTGCAGTAGCCGTACTTTTAATCTCCTCTTGTATCAGTATAATATGTTATTCTTATTTTGTCCTGTAGAGCTACTGGTTATATAGGTGTTGTTGTGATATCTGTATGCTAACCCCATAATTAGGCCTATAGGAGTACTGTGTTAATTTCTGATGTGCACCTAATTTCTGAAAATATAATGGATATTATTTTGTTTATATCTGTGGTTCTTTGCATTGTGCTCAACACCGAATCGAGGTCATCGTGTGCTCACCTTTTTATTTACCACTACATCACTGTTTACACCAGGGGTATAAGAGCCCCCCCTTGATTGGTGAGTAGTGCCAACAGGGCAGCCAATCGTGCCTGTGCCCCGCCTCCTGCGTGCAGCTCGTTCCCGGCGTGATAACCGGGCTGTAATACAGTTAATGGACAGCCAGTGTGATGCGGGTCCTCAGAGGGCCCACCTTTTGGCGCTCTCCCCAGGAGCGAGGAGCGCGTCACCGGCTTTGCATCACCTATAAATCACCTGTTATATAGGTTACACCGCGCGTATATAAATTATAGTCGGTTCTTATTTTTAACAGGCAGGCAATGCAGTCTGAATTGAAAATAAAGATGTTAAATGCTAAATGTTCGAGCACGGTGAAATTAGTGTTTAATAGGTTTCATTTTGCAGGCTTGACATCTGCAGGAAAGTCATTGCCAGCCTTATTAACAACTTGCCTTTAACATTAAAAGAATTGATCATTTGTACCTTATAATAGAATGAACTGCCCCAGATAGTCGTGCTAAATTTAAAAAAAGAAAAAGAAAAAAAGAAAAAACATATATCTATGAAGAGAAACTTTGGTGTGTAGAAGGCAGGCCTGCATATATGTGTGAGAGAGCTATTACACAAATCAACATTTAGCGGGATTCAGACTCTTTCCCTGTGAATTTCGTTGAGACACTTTTGGGTAAAATCAGCAAGCCGGATTCCTGATGAATTCACGGCGTTTGAATTTGTTTTCAAGAAATGTGTGAACGAAAAAATCTGGTGCAAACTTGAGCGCTCTGAGTTTTAGAGGCAGCCCGCTGTGGCAATCATTAAACCTCTGGAAACTGCTGGCAGCCCTGACATTAAGGACGACGGTATAAGCTATTAAAACATCTGATGGAAATGAACAGAGCCCTTTTCTTTCTTTCTTTCTTTCTTTCTTTCTTTCTTTCTTTCTTTCTTTCTTTCTTTCTTTCTTTCTTTCTTTTAAATCTGACTAGGTTGCCTCTCAAATAGAGCAAAGACAACTAACAGCTTAAGTAAAATGAAGCAATGCACTACTGTATAATGATTTGCCCTAATTAATAGGTCTATAGTTTAAACAAAATCTTAATTTCAATAAGACATTTCAAGTAAGAATTTGAGCAAGTAAAATAAAACCTGAGCAAGAAAAAAAAAGACAAATGACACACAAATCTAACACAATATCCCAGGACATTTTTCATTTGCAGCATAAAGGCTAAAAGGCATAAAAAGTCTGTGTGAAGGATGATAAGCTGCAGGTTCAGCTTATATAAGGAGGGTTTAATGTTGGCACAGGGAAGGCACCTTGTTATCTGGACTAGTAGAGGCACCGTTATCCTGCTTTTGTGTGTGGCCAGTGTAAAACCAAAGTGATGCACTTTCTGTGTGTGTGTGTGTGTGTGTGTGTGTGTGTGTGAGAGAGAGAGAGAGAGAGTGAGAGAGAGAGATTTGGCTTGTGTGCTGTTTGCCAGTGTGCTTACATGTTACACTGTGTTCTTGCACATCACTGTCCATCTCTGTATCTGGGCACAATGGGCACAATGAAATAATCCTCTAATTCTGCTGCGACTGCTGGCTTTGTCCATCCAGCCCTTCCTGCGGTGCAGCACTTTGCCCTCCCTCGTCCAGGGTGCCGTGTAGATTCAGAAAAATCACAGCAAACAGTAAGGGAACAGGTCTGTTATCGTGAAAAATGTCTAATTCAGACGTTTGCTGATTTGCAGTTGTGCATATCTGTTCAGAGAGAATGACGAAGCCTCTCAGTGAGAAGACCTTGTCGTGCTTATTTTGAGGACTCAGATGCCAGTCTGTGTACTGATACAAAGACAAAGGGGTTAAAAGAAAGCAGGCACAGAATAAAGAAAGAGAGTAATGGGGGAGAGATAGAGAGAGAGAGAGAGAGAGAGAGAGAGAGAGGGAGTGATGAACACATATTGAGACACACAATCAAATCTACGCGCATGCTCACAGCCAGGCGTTGAACGGCTCATCAGAGCTGCACACTCTGCGGGTTGGCATTTTTCAAAAACCCATGTGAAGCTAAAGCCAGTCCCCTCTCTCACAAATCTGTCACGACATGCTGGCAGCGTTGCTGTGATTGGCTGCAGATGGCATGAATCAGCAGTCAAAGGTAAAAGGTCAAATTTTTATCATGGCTGCTCATAAGTGGCATTTATTGATTCAAATGGCTAAAAAGAAAAGGTGTTGTGCATTTGTGCTTTAAACGTGAAAACATAAAAGCTGATTGTTGCCAGATTGCACGCAGTACACAATCCCAAAATACTACCAAATGTGTTCATATGTCAGGTCAACCTCTGAAAAACTGATATGCTGTTTCTGGTTTTTAATCCATTTTTATTTTATATCCCTATTCTGTAAGGAAAAGCAAGAAAGGACGCAAATACAGTTAAATCTAAACATTTGTTTTAAAAATCCTCAGATCCAGTTACAATCACTTCTAATAACCCCCATGAGGTCCTTGAGTCCATCTCTGCAGGAATTCAAAGGCACATTCCAACAGGCTGATATCAGGGTGATTTACCATTCAGCACTCACACAGACACAAGGGACTCGAACCGTGTCTGATGTGTGGCTGCTGTGTTAGCCTTTGACCCCAGACTGTCTGGAGGGCCACTGTGACAGAGAGTCAAGGTCAAGGCGATGGGGGATGGGTGCGGGCCGCATCTGAGGGCTGTAAGGGCTCCCTGTCTGGGAGTGCAGAACCCAGACAGTCCCAGACGTCTATCTGAGGGGACACGGTGCTGTGTGTTATGCAGCCCACAGATCCCCACATCGTCCCATGTCTGTCCCCGCTCACCTCCGTGGCCCGGGGGGGGGAGACTTGGGGAGCGCTAGTGTCTAGAAACTGGCAGCGCCATGGTTCCCAGACATGAGGGTTAGACAGGAGTCAGACAAAGAATCTGAAATACCACAAAATCCACTAGACACAATAGTGCAGCTAAACAAGAAACCAACGCCTTAAATTCCCTTTAATTCATGTCCCACTCTCTGGTTTGCTCACCCTAAAGCTTTAACCAACACAGCTCTCATGGCACAAAAAAAGAGGCCAGTTGTGATCGAAATTCCACAATTACATTTTAATTCAAAATGTACAACCCCGTCTTTGCTCCACTGCACTTTATTTTGAAAGTACTGCACATTAAAGTGACATTCTGAAATTAGTCACTGATAATGCCCCACAGAGAGCTTTGCGCGCAGCTCTGTGAGGGCACTGGGTTTTAGGGCAGCACAGAGCAGTGATGGATGTCCTGGTGGGGCCCAGGCACACAGGCAGACACATCAACACATGCAGTAGATTATTACAGGGAGATTCAAAGTGTAACTGCAAAAGTTAAGAAGGAGGAGCTCCCCCTACAGGTAATAAATGGTGCCACTCTTGGACAGCTGATAGTCTTGAACCTACTGTATGCCCCCAATGCCCCCCACCCCTTTTCATCCTGCCAACCGACATAACCTGCCTCTACTCTTGCTCTGCACTTCCACACACACATACACATACACACACACACACACACACACACACAGTCACAGATATAAGGCCCCCAGACCTCCCGGGTGATCCGCACTGGAGCGTGTAGCCACCTGTCAATCACCAGATCCCGCCTGCCTTAAGAGAGACATTTCGTCTGGGACAACGGCAGCCCGTCCCTCCCCATACATTCTGCCTCCCCTAGCAACCATGGTCGGATGACTGAGAGGCTTTGTCCCCTCACAACAGGAGTCCACCATTGAGCCCAGGAGCCCGTAGCAACCAGAATTAGAGAGTGCCAGAAAGGGCCTTTTCTGTGAACCGGGTGAAAGCCCTGTTCTTGTCCCTGCGTCTGGGATTCATATCATGGGCCTGAATGGCGCTCCCTCCTACTTTTAAATGCTGGTGTAACGGAGCGTATGAAGGGGCTAGCGGTGAGCGGATAGGATCATGGCTAATCTGCTGTTCCTCTCCACTGTGGTCCGATAAGGACACTTAAGCAGCCTCTGTGGACAGTTAGTGGCGTGGGGAGGCCCGTGGATTCCTGGGGTGGGCAGAGCAGTGAAGTTCATCAGTGGGTTGTTAACAGAACAGAAAAAGGACAGGATGGACAGCGGGAAATTTATTATGGATTTTGTGGCCCTTGTGGCTGTGAGGTTTGGACCATAATTTCCCAAAATTACAGTTCAGACCGGAACCATCTGAAATGTCTCAGGGGTCAGATGCACCTGCTAAGAAATAACCTTTAGGGGACACTGAGGCTGCATGAAACGTGTGCAGATTAAGTATAGAGGGAGAAGAGCATGGGCTTGAATAGTTTATGAACAGCTTTATGGACTTGTGGATGCTTTCAGCTGTGGCTTTTACAAGTCTCTTTATAAGGGAGCGAACATAACGTCACTGAATACTTCTCTTACCCCTGTAGATCCTCGAGCATTCTCTGATAATTGTAAAGTGAACTCAATGGCGTTTTATTAGAGAGTGACTGACAAATATCTTGCACACTGCAGGATTAGAAAGGTTTCACGAGTAAGGAGGCTTACACCATAATCACCTTCAGGCACAGTATTATGTTTTTTTTTCTTATGAACAATGGTTTCATCTTAAATCGAGTTAAATAGCAGAGACGAAAAGCCATATACCCACAATATGATTAACAAAAAGGGGCCATAACACGACCTCCCACATAGCAGTTGGCCTTGTTGTGCTGTGTATGTACTACCTCGCCACGTATAGCCGATTACAAACTAATCTTATCTCAGAGCCAACATCACTGGCATGCAGAGAAAACATACAGTTTCTGGTATGTTCTTTATCATTAATGAGCGTCTTTCTGGCCCCCTGTATGGGAGTATGTTTTCTATAGCTTCCATTCTGAGCTCTTATGCTGAACCCTCTTTCCCACCCTTTCCATCCCAGGACCTGTCAATCAAAGGTCTTGATTGAGCCTGGATGGCAGGCAGTCAGTCATCAGCAGTGAAAGTGAGGCCTCATTCTGTGTCCGTCCCTCCCTCTTTCATGCCCTCTTGCCTCCTCAGGTTCTCCGTCGCACCTTCCCTTGTTCACTGTGGACTCTGGACGGCCCTCCCCTGCTCTTTCAGTCTTCCTCGCTTTCTCTAAGCCATATCTCTGGTCAGTATCTGCCCAAAGGAGGGTAAAGTTTGGTGTTCAAACACTCGCCCCTGAGCCCCATCTTATCCAGGGTGTCATGATCCCATACGGCTTGCCTCCCTTGACCTCAAAGGGGAAGGCCTAGCATCACAAAAAAAGTCTGATTTAGCTTTAACAGGCCTCTGCATATGCCCTTTAAGTGGCTGATGAATAAACATGAGAAGAGTTGGGGCGGGAACTGGGGGGTTGGGTTGGGTTCAGAAGGGGCCCGGTGTGTGTGTGTATGTGTGTATGTGTGTGTGTGTGTGTTGGGGGGGTGGGAGGGTCGGGGGCAGGGAGGCCCTTTCTTCCCAGCAGGGCTGCATCTCGTTTAATTGGAGCACTTGTGGCACCATTACCTCCTTTACTCAAACACGTTACTGATGACAAAAGAAAACAGCACTAAGCCTGCTTTTGTTGGGAAGAAGACTAGATGAGGAGATGGATTCCTCGCTGCTACTCATGTGTGGGAATCATCCACACTCCCACCATGAGCTGCTCTCCTAAACCAATGAAATGCCACAGCCAGGTGAACTGAATACAGAGTTCATGGAAATTTCATGTGGTGCACCTGTCATTAGAGCATGATGGACAGAGTGATGTACAGAAATAAACTACATGATGACACATATATGGACAAACTAGGAACCGCATGAAGTCACCCTATCTGTTAAAAGTTTCCCTAAAAAATCTACTCCTCCAAAATGTCTGTCCATGCCTCCATAAAAATAAGAAGAATAGCACCCATGCTCAATGAATGAATGCACAGGAATTTATCATACAGGACTCTCTCAGGGGGTCTTTTTTTTTTCAATGATTGACTCCAGCATACGTGTGCAGCCCTGACAGTGACCTTGCTCTTTTCCTCCCCTCTGACCCGAGGTCACCATGATGAGGCCAGGCTCTACTTTGTTTTGACCACCCGGGTGTCCCAAGAGAGGAATGCGGGTGTGACCTCTCCCCTTGGTCTGACCTCTCTGGAGACAGCGCTGCGGACGGCCTCTGCTGAGACAAACCTGAGGACTTTTGTACTGCATCGTCTTTTGATTTCAGTAGTTGGTTAGTTGAAAAAAGTTACTTAACAAATACATAATCAAGGATACTTGTAAAAAAAAAAAAAAAAAAAAAAATCAAGGAAAGACACAAAAAGTCATTGTGGTGACTTACATGAAAGATGGCAGCAGACATTACTAACAATCTACAATGTAGATACCTTATCTTTAAATGCTGTCTTATAATTGTAATCCATTTTTCCCACAAGTTCTTATTCTTTCTTTACAGATTGATAATATTAGGTATTTCATCACTACCTTTAAAAAAAGACTTGTTGAATCCAAATTAAAAAAAAAATCCCCAAAAATAATTTTTTAAAAATGCAACAAATACAATTCTTTAAAATAATTTTCACAATTTATTTTCACATTTGCCACATTATTAATTAACTTAACAAAATCACTTTTCAAAAGAATAGCATGAAACCATTTAACTGGAAATGCACAAACATCCATAGTTTCAAATTAATAATGTTGTAGCGGAAAAAAAAAAATTATTGCATAACATAACAACGCACAAACATTAGAGACTTTTTTCCCACAGATTCTGTAAGATGGCTGTAATTACATCTTAGCGTAAAATTTAACCATGTTTTTCCACAAAGACACACAAATCATGCACTTCATTCACCGAAGCTGTTTTTCCCTGAAAGTTTTGTGATACAGGAAAAAAAATGATAAATCAAATAAAACTATGCAAACATACATATCACAAATGAAGTCAACACATTATCATACTTGCCTAGATCTTACAGATTTTTTTTTATTACTTTACACACACACACACACACACACACACACACACACAAACACACACACACACACACACACACACACACACACACATACACATACAGTTATTTGACAGACACAAATTACGCTATTAAAAGATGACAAATGAAAGCTCCATCTGAACAAGCTGAAATGAAATGAACACAAGTGAGTCTAAAGCCTGTGTAATACACAACCATGATTTAAATATTTTGTGTGACAACCACTGAAAAGAATCCTGTTCACCTTTCTGAGAATTACAACAATCATTACTATATGTTCCCTTTATGTTCCTAAATGCCACAGTCATTTGTTTTAATTCTGGTGAGTTAAAGTCACACTGACTGTCCTGGCAAAACATTTGAAATTGGCCTTTATTACTAAGGAGTATAAAATAGCTGTGATTCTACACTGCAAAAATATCTGTCGTATCACATCATACACAAGCTAAGCCTCAAAAAAAGCTAAATTACAGCAGAAATATGGAAATTATCTCATTACATTGTCATATTCTTTTACCTGGGTTAAGAAAAAATATATATATTTTTAACATTCAATACTAGACCAAACAGAGATATTTATTTTAGTGCATGAATAGCAGCTATTCTGATTTGTTTCTGTCCAGCAGGATGAAATAGAGAACAGGTGGGCCTTGGGATTAAAGAAGGAGAGCCATCAGGATCAGGAGCTCCAGCATCAATTCTGCTCCACTGTGAAGTTTGACTCCACACTGGAAAACAAGAGGATATAAACATTTAAATATTATCATATCAAATATGTCTTAATATACAGTGAAATATCTTTTTGGCCAAATTATTTTTCGTTCTATACATGAAGAAAATCATTTTTTACTCATTCAAATGTGGGTTACAGCAGTCTCATTGATAATGCGATATCAAAAGAATAGGCAGATGACTCTGAACACATTTTACCATTTGCTGTTTTACCAAAAATCTTAAGAAATCCCACAGTGCAGCTATGAATTTCCCTTTCTGTCATAATATCATTTCCATTTCCATTTAAGCATGACTTGTGCTGCTCAACTTCAAGGTCACTTTGAACAGCCACACGTGCAGAGCTCAGAAAAACCCCTATCAACAGCACAGGTGAGCTTCCCAGAACACGGCGGCCAGGTCAGCGTTTCACCATCGACACTCAGAGGCTCAGAGCAGCAGCGCGGGCCTGTGTGACACGGGTGCCATGCTGCCTACAACCTCATCCTCACAGCCTGTTCACACTGTATTCAACACGACGGATGCATATTCCCAACCAAGGACAAGAATTACAATGAGACCCATGCAGTCACTGCAAATTGAGATCTGCTGCCACCTTGAGGACATTTAACACAGTGCACTTCATAACAACAAAGGAACTCGAATCAGCTGCATGGCATGAGAGCAGCATATATCACCATGACCAGAAATCCTGTTGTTAGTCGGCCAGAAAAGCAAAATGGACACTTACATGTCTTTATTCCTCATGTGGTTATTATACTCCAGGATAGGTGGAATGCTCTCTTCATCCTCAGGTAGCTGTGAATAATTAAAATTCAAGCATTTTGATTCAGGAGGGAATAAAAACAGCAACAAAGAAATGGACAACAAAATGGAAACAAAGTATGTGTTAAAATTCACTGTGTATATAGGTTGTGTGTCCTTGTGCATTTATTTATCCTAGTAAACCATAAAGTGCCACCATCCAAGACTGGAAAACCATGAACTGTTTCTGTGTAAATAGTGGAGGCAGGCGGTGTGCATCATTTAGTCAGGCGTGGGTGAAAGACAGCCTCAGGTTAAGGGAGGCCAAACTTCAAGACAACATTGTCTCACACTTTCAGAATAAGAATACCATTGTCATATAAACCTAAAAATATGTCTGCATTATTAGTCAAATTCTGGCCTGTATTTCCAGATTTGAAAATAAATAAGGGGTCCTATTGTGAGATTCAAAATTTTCTAATCACTTTACACACATATGATCAAAGATGTCCAGCATATATAACACTAAAAATCAGATTTTGTTTCACTTATGACATTTAAAGTAATTTATTTTTAGAAGTCCACTGTTGTACTTGGTCTTGATTGGCTGCACTCACTGAACAATGTCCACCATGCGGCAATCAGGCCAGTTTGTAGCATTTGAACTGGAAATCCTCTGCGTAGAGGGTTTATTTCAATTTAATTAGAGGAGCTGCCACTGTCAGTTAAACAGTGTCCAGTATTGTAACCCTTTTGAGGATTTAGTCTTTATATTCAGTCAGTAACTAAACTGTATGTGTTTGCAAGAAATCATGAAGATTTTTTTCTCTTATCCTGAGCCACTGTATATTTGAAAATAAAATCTGGAAAACAATAACACGGGACCCTTTTCCAATCTAGCATTAATACAGCTTCAGAATTTTTGTGGAATGAAATACTGAATGAAGAGTGAATTACTATCGAAATTCCTCTTTCAAAAATGAAAAAACCTCCTCTTGACTTTAAAGATTAGTCTCTCACCTCCCAGTAGGGCTCATCATCAAAGCAATTGTCATCAGCAACATCTCCCCAGATAGGCAATCTTAGGATACAACCTGAGGAGAATACAAACAGGTCATAAAACTCAGCCCTACAAATAGAGTCCCACATATACTGTAAGTAAACACATCCATCTTATTCAAGCACATTTCCGCTATAACCCAAACCACTGCAGCTTTCACTCTTATTTACATATATACATTTTGATGATGTACATGAGCAAGCTGAGGAGTGTGTGTGTTATCAATCTGGCTGAGCTTTTTGTGTTTCTTACCGACAAAGATGCCTCCGCCTACACCAAAGCAGATAGCCACACAGATGCCAGCAGCCTGGTGCCCACCCTGACGAGTGGGTACCATGTCTTTGAAGTCACCCTCAAAGTCATAGGTGTTGATTAGCCTTCAAAATAAAGGTTTCGCTCTTGACTTTTTTTAAGTGCATTATAGTTGAATAAAAGTCTACATTTGGCCACAGGAATAGCATTAACAGTAATTTCAGCTTAATTCAATGAGAACGCTTGCAGATTATTTACCAATAGTCAGCTCATGACCTCTGCAACAGTTGTCACATTTTATTTATTTATTTTTTTTTAAGCAAGGAGCACTCACCCCTCCCGGCCATAAACTGATTCAGAGGCAGCTGCGGCCGTGATGGCTCCCACGATGCCACCTATGACTCCAGGCATTGCATGGAGGTTGTGGATGCCACAAGTGTCCTGGATCTTCATGTACTTCTCCATGAATGGCTAAGGGAAGAGAGACATTAGGACGAGCTCCTCTTATAATGCAATCTTAACTGTGTAGCTTACTTCAGTTTGATTTAGTTCATAATCAGATAATCAATAGAACCGGGATAAAAGTAATGAGTAACATAAGTTACTAAGATATAGGTAACCAATTCCACTCCACCAGAGAATGGTTCGTTAACAACATACATCTTTTACAGCTGGGTTACCAAGTTGATTAATACACAATTAGAGATAAGAGGAGGCATTACAGTTTATGGCTGAATGCAACAATTTAACACAAAAGAGAAAGTTATCACGAATCAGCTGGAACGTTACAGATGAGGAAAGTGCTACCGTACTGTGAGGTAGATATAGCCCAGCGTGGACACAATACCGCAGCAGAACCCTACAATCAGAGAGCCATATGGCATCAGCATGAACTCTGCTGCAGTTCCCACCGCAACACCTCCAGCCAGAGTGGAGTTCTGGATGTGAACCTGAGAAACACAAAATACCGTTTGCTAATAAGACAAGAAATCCAGTGTGTCAGCTTGATATTTCTGAAACAGCTATTTGGTGAAGGATCTGTTCAGGTATACTGATGTCAATTAGATAATGAACAGTATTGTCTCTCAGCTAAGAGAGTTGAACAACAGTGTCAAGTACCATGTCTAGTTTGCCATGTTTCTGGAAGAGGCTAGAGACGGCCACAGTGGTGAGCACAGTGGAGGCCAAAGCCAGGTAGGTGTTGATGGCTGCCCTGTGCTGCCCGTCCCCGTGGTCTGTGATGGCTGAGTTGAAGCTTGGCCAGAACATCCACAGGAAGAGAGTCCCTAAACAGAAAGGCGGGTGGAGGAAGTGGGAAAAGCACTTCGTGAACATAATTTCATAATGACACAATGTCAGTTTTGACTGTAAAAGCAGAATATCACTGGAATAATGGGAATCACTAGGATTTTAATGAGAACCAAGAATGACATTATCAAAGATAATACCATGTGCTTTGAATAACCATTGTTAAATCACACCCACCAATCATAGCAAAGACATCTGAGTGGTAGACGGAGCCTTGTAGACGACTGCTCTGGTTCAGATTGGGCCGATAGAGCATCCACGAGATGGCAAGTCCATAATAACCTCCAAATGTGTGAATCACCATGGAGCCTCCTGCATCTCTGGCCTTTTAAGAGAGAAGATACAAAACTAGAAAGCTGTTTTTTCCTGTAGAAAATGCATGTGTCAGCTGTAAAGTACAAGAGAAAAGGCAGCAGTAGTAGCAGAAGTAGTAGATATAGTGGTAGTAGTGCCAGTACTAGAAATTGCTAAGTGGTTACTAAGTGGTTGCTAGGGAGGTACTAGGTGGTTGCTAAGTGATTACTGGTGGTGACTAAGGGGTTTTTAAGTGTCTGCTAGGTTGTTACCAGGTGGTTGTGAGGTGCTTACTGTGTTTTCACGGGGGTTACTAAATGATTGCTGGGGTTTACCAGGTGGTTGCTATGTGATTACAAGTGGTTGCTGGGGGCTAATTTGGTGGTTGCAAGATCATTACTGGAAGTTGTGCAGGTTTACTAGGTGGTTGCTAAGTGATTATTGTGATTGCTAGGGGCTTACTCAGTGGTTGCTAGGGGCTTATTTGGTGGTTGCAAGATCATTACTGGAAGTTGTGAGGGTGTATTAGGTGGTTGCTAAGTGATTGCTGTGGTTGCTTGGGGTTACTGGGTGGTTCCAATGTAATTATTGGTGGTTGCTAGGGGGTTACTAAATAGTAGCTATAGAGGTACTAGTTGGTTGCTATCACCATCTAGTACCTCCTAGTGAGTGTGTCTGATAAGTTGTGCAAATCTTAACTATGCAATGACTACAACAAACAATGGCAAAACTGTTGTTCTAACTTACATGTATGAGACTGAGGATGATATACTCCTCCACAGCAAACAAGGTAATCCCAAACAGGGTGAGAACCATCAGCTGGACTGGACTGACCTTACCCAGCACTGCCCCATAGGCAATTAAGCAGCCCGCCACACAGAAATCTGCATTGATCAGACTGGAAGCAAAATAAATACAAGCCTGGATGTAATATACATGTTATCAACATTACCAAGAGGCAAAGTTAACACAGTCTACACACATGCACACACACACACACACACACACACACATTTACTTAGGTCACTTTGGGAGACATTACGTAGACATTAATTTCCTGGAGACTTACCCTAACTGGAGACTTACCCTAACCCCTAACCCCTAACCTCAAACATAACAAGTACGTGCCTAACCTCACCCTAACCCTAACCTTAACCTTAACCTAACCCACTGACCAAAAAAGCTGCTTTTTCCAAATGGGGGCACGACTTTTGTCCTCAATTGACCAAGCTGTCTCCAATTAACTGGTCTTTAGTCTAGTGTCGCCCTCTAGTGTCACCACCCACACATACCCCCCCACCCCCACCCCCCACTTCACCCGCCCACCCACCCACACACACGCACGCACACACGCACACACACGCACACACACACACACACACACACACACACACACACACACACACACACACATACACACGTGCACAGACATAAAACACATGTATCTGCTGACATATAACTTGGCTGTGTTTCAACAATATTACAGTGCTTCCCAGACACATGGTAAGTTTCTGTTTACCTTTTCATTGCCGTGTCCACAGACAGTAAATCTCACGTGTCTGGAAATATCTATGCAGGATAATGTCAGACAGACTGGTTTCTCCACCTCCTGTCTATACCAACACATTATTTTTAAAATGTCTTGTCTGCCAATAAAAATGTTGCCATATAATCAATTCCAATTCCAATCTGTCTATTTTCATAGTTTACACATGATAATGTGTATGAATGGACTTCAGTAACTTATTCATTAACATTACAGGTGAAATGTCTCTTCTTCTTCACTTTACTGTTTTTGTATGCTGTATTAATTTGAGCACTCTCCTCCAAATGTTACTTTGACCTTATGCACCATTCATGATGAAATGAAGCAGAAAAATAAGAGGGGATTGTTTTAACACATTTACCTTTCAACCCCAATCTTGATCTTTCCGTCACTGTAGTCCAGGGAGTGGAACCAGCCTTGCATCAGCAAAGCCCATTGGAGGCCAAAGGCTGCAATCAAGAAGTTGAAGCCCACAGCACCGAAGCTGTAACGTTTAAGGAACGTCATCAGGAAGCCAAATCCCACAAAAATCATCACATGAACATCCTGGAAACCTAGGAGAAAACAGAGGGAGGGAGAGGAGGGGGGAGAGTGACAGGAATTGAGACGAGACACATGGGACATAAGGTAGAAAAGGGAAAGAGAAAGGAGGTAAGGGCAAGCAAAGGGGGGAATGGTGGCTCAGTGGTCAGACCTGTTGCCTCACTGCATGTGTTTCCTGAGGGCGCATGTGTTTTCTCCCACATCTTAACATATAAAACTAATGAATCAATAAATGTGAGCAGTGGGAGAGGGGAAGGTGAGTGAGTCATGAGAAAGGAGTTTTCTGAAAAGTGATGAGGAGCTTATGTCTGTTCAGGTCCAATTAAACTGGAGGCAATGAATTATAGAAATAAAATGTACAGCTGTGACTAAAGAATATAGAAATTACAAATCATATAAAAGAGGCCCTCAGTTACTCAGTGTCAGCAGAATATTGAATGTAGTTTTACTGGATACATAAAAAGACTTCCATTATATGTTCACCTCTTGTAGCCTCTTGTCTTCTTTCTTTCAATATTGTGGAGTTCTTTTAAAATTTAACATAAAAAATCGTCATATTCTGTTGACATTTGATGTCAATGGGGCATGATGTGATGATGTGATTTTACTGCATGATCAAGACATTGTTGCTTAAGAGACAAGAACTTAAAACTATAGATTAAAAGTAAACTAAGGTGGTGAATCATAAAAATCTTGGCCACACCAAACTGCCACTTACACCAAATATTGGTTGGCTGGGGTTTTGTTTGATATCAAATCAGGGCACAAGAACCAAACACAAAAATGAATTACTTTGTGAATAAGGACTAAATTTAAAGAACATACTGTCAGTGAATGGAAATGCTGGTGGAAGGATAAAGTTTGGCCTCACAACATAACGCGGCAGTGTTGGGTAACATGCAGGAATGAGGGATGGAAAGAAGCAAATCACATAAACATGACTCAACGACATCATGTAGTAATAATGCACTGTATGCTCTAATAGTATTGCTTGATGATTAAGTGCTGCTGTTTTATTTTCAAACAACATAATATGACAGCACAGCATCTGGCAACAATACTTTATGGAGTCAGGTGGAAATACTGTACACATCTCATCTGATCTTGTGCCTTCAAAGAGTTATAGAAAAACTTGCATATATTACAGATTTGTATCTGTAATAAATAATATATAAAAAAAAGTCACTCCAAAGGGCTCAGGGCAAACTCAGTGGCAAATACTTGGAGAACAGGTCAGTAATAGATGACAATGACCTAGAGAACAAAGACAAGACTACAGGTATAGATACAGACGATACTAATCACGAAGACAAGACACAGCTTGTGAGGATGCAGGGACAAATACTGGGGGAAAACACATTGGATAAACTAAACCAACAAGGCACAGGTGATAAGACTAAATGGCATGGGGAGAGAGCAAGAGAGAAACCAAGAGAGAGAAAGAGAGAGAAGGATAAAATATCAAAAACAGACAGGCAGGACTAAAAATACACAAAGGACAGTGTACGTGGATACCAGCATCAGTCAGCCAGTATCAATAACAACACGAAGCAATCATAATAGTATAACCGTCTGATTTCTCAGGGCACAATAGGTGTACTGTTCCCACTGTGCACTGAAACACTAGCTTGTGTAGTAGAATTTTGAACAACAGCCTGCTTTAATAAATGAGTTAGATCGCATCAGGTTCAGCTAAGGTTTCATAACCACACAAACAAAACTACACTTTGGACGTAACAGTGCACTGATTTCACAGTGTCCCGCCGTCTAAACAGATAGAGGTAAGTCCGGTGATGTACTCGTAGAGGTGCCACAGTCGCAGCCAAAGAAGCAATATCTGATGACCTTATGATGGAGCTATTTAGTAGTATCCAGACAACAAACAGTATCATTAAACACATTATCTGACATCTAACACTTTGTCAGAGATGGCATCCTGATAGCATGACATTGACACCATGTGCTGATGGGGAGTGTGGAGTTCAACCACACCCATACAAACGTGCGTGTGCGCACACACACACGCACACACACACGCACACACACACACACACACACATGAACGCACACACATATGCACGCACTCACACATACACCAAGCATTACGACAAAATTTGCAAACAAATAGTCATAAAATTTGTTCATGTAGGATAAGGGCTGACATGTGGGGTTTATATAGTTAAGCTATTCAAACAGTTAAGCTGTTTGAGAGAAGAAGAAGAAAATAGATTCAAAACTCCTGTGGGAAATATGTATCTGTGTGTCAGATCTTTGTCAGTAGTATAATACCTGCTCCACATAACATATTACATGGACAGAATTTGAGAATTAAAATCAACCGAGTAATTCAGAGTGAAACAGGTCAAATATATGTATCAGATATAGTATTCAAACAACATATATATGATAAAAGGTATAATGAAAAAGGTATAAAAGTGTAGAGATAAAAGGTATACATAAGGTTGCTATACTAACAAATACAAAGTAAAATGAAAAATGTGGTCTGAGTTACAGTGCCATTTGAGATTAAAAAAAATAAATAAATAAAAAAAATAAAAATAAATAAATAAATATATATATATATATATATATATATATATATTTAAAACAGACATACATATTAAAATAAAATACATATTTAAAAATAAAAAAGGAGCTCACAGCAGGTCACTTACTTGGATATCGGAAATAGAAGTCGTTCTCGATGTCACTTGATATATTTTTAGTTTTTCTGTGCTCTATCCAGTGAGTATCAGACTCCTCATCATATCGAATAAAGACACCAAACAAGATGATCATGGCCGTTTGCCATACAATGCACACTGCTGGAAGGCTGAGCCGGACATTGCTGTTTTTTGGACGGTCACAAAATTCCCTGAAGCTTTGAACACAGCCCATTGTGGCATTTATTTTATATATTTAAAAAAAAAAAGAGGACGAGAGGGAGTAAATGGCAGCTGGGAGAGCTGAACTCTTCAACTTTACTGTTGTCTGCACATGAGAGCCTATAAGAGTAGGGGAGGCTCATCATGTAGGAGTGTTTGCATTAATATGAAGACACTCCCCCAGTCGCTCCCTCCTCCCATATGGGACTTAAAACATACCACAATCTGCTCTGGTGGTGATAATATCTTCAGTTAACATCCATCTCATTATTAATGTTTCTTAATTCCTTTTAATTCTACTTGAAGATGCGTCTGAACTTGTATTTCTGCAGCTACTGACAGTTGTAGTGACAGGTGCACAGACAGAATATGTCTCATATTCTGATTCAAGTGGAGGAAGATAATCATCTCAAGGACACACAGCACTACTGCTTTAGGTTATATTACAGTCCGGTTAGGTTACAGAAGTTGGTGGAAAACAACCACCAACTAATGCACACTAATGTATGATATGCATGATAAAAGAAGTCAAGTCAAGTCAAACTTCATTGTTCCATAGGTGGAAATCAGGTTGCAGACAGGTGTACTGTATATAGGGCATGAAAAAACACATCACATACTGACATAATGCAACACATTTCGAGACAGATCACAGTACAAATGTGAAATAATTCCAAAGGAGACAGTGAAGGAAACTGCTAAATGCCAAATGCTTAAAGTGCTTAGGTGCAAAGGTCATGTGTGAAAATACAGGCAACTAATTTGCTGTGCAGATAAAAGATTTTTCACATTTTTCTGAGGAGGAGAGCTGTACCTACGTCCTGAGGGAAGGAAGCTCAGACTCCCACTGCAAACAACTTTGCAGACCGTTGACAAGCAACTTGTCATTTCACAGCTGGAAGCTCATCTCTAAACACACACACACACACACACACACATATAATACAGGCAGTACTACAACTCTGGTTCCCATTAATTTTTCATGTGGAGTAGGAGAGATGGACATGCTGTCATCTCATCTGTGCCATGCTGATCCTGTCAAGCATCAACTGTAAATAATGTGTATCTATGCTGGGCCTCCCAAGGCATTAGGAAGATGCATGACAGGTTTTACTCAGTCATGCATTTACCGCTCTAACATGCAGGGCTGCGGCAACAGTCCCATTTTAGTAAGGATTATACTTCCTCAGACATTTTCAATAGCAAATTATAATGAATAATAGTAGCTAACCTATATGCTGAGATTGAATAACCAAATTCAAACAGTGATTTAGGACATATTTAAAAATTATATATATACTGTATATATTTTTGTTGTTTTTAAGCACTCATAACAGTGATGTCCCGAACTAGAGTGCCAAGATGACGCACTCGCAGGAGCATGTGAAGCCCTAGCCTTTTGAAGCCCTATGCAACAGGAATCCCCACCCACACACACACACAGGCACGCACAGGCACACACACCCTTCTGTGGAACAAGTAACAGCCAACAACATCGCTTGTTTCATAAATGCTTTTTCTGCTGCTGAAGGAGAGCGGTGGCCAAGGCACAAAAAACCTGATGTGTGGAACAGAAACTTTCTAAATATTCTATTTAATTTTATTTTCACTGCCACCACTGTGCCAGTTTTATTGTTGTCCAAAAAGTCAGTTTGATGTTAACCTAAATGCATCAATATCTCTAACTGAATATTGTGTAAATATTAGTCCACTCCTGCTAACTATAATATAAAGTATTTAAATATAGACCAATCATAAAAATGGTTTTATGTTTTTGGTGTGCTTTGGTGCTTTCGGTATTTAAGATTTATTTAATGAAATACATGTGTGTGTATGTGTGTGTGGGTGAGGGTGGTGGGGGGGGTGATCTACTTCAAAAGTCTCTTGTGATTGGCTAGGCAAATACATGTCTCTGTTTGGTGGAAAACAGAGGAAAAAAAAACTGTGGGCAACTTGTGTGATCGCTGACACACACACCCTGCCACACGTGAGACAGTATTTTACACACACACATGCAAATACTTCATGTATCCATGTACCTAGTAGTATGCAAATCTCTGTGGGGCCATGTTCAGTGCTAAGCTTATACAGTATGAGATAAAACCATAGCATTCAATTCTGGGAGCAGCAACAAAATAAAACCAAAGCCATAAAACTCAACACAACCTTCCAAAACAGAAAAGCCAAACAAGTCTACGGTAAATCAAAATCACTGGAGAAAATAGTTTTTTACTGTTTTATTTGAGAACGAGTGAGTGAGTCTGTTAGCAGGTGATCACAGAAAGCCACTGCTCTGCCGTCCGCTCACCCAAAGGAACCTCATTAGAGCGAGTGGGCAGGTAGCCATGCTCATTGCTTGCACTGCTTGGCTTAACATTGTTACCGTGGTGATGCATTCGTGGCAGATGATGTGCTCCTCTGTGATTTCCTTGGATGATGTGTAATAATAATGACCGTGCCCTGACAATCACTGTCAGGTTTGTCAATAATCGTTTTGTGCTTTCACATTCAAATCTGATTAAAGCTGCAATAGATTTACATGTGATTTCATCATCATGCTGCTCAGCAGTGTGATAATAAATATCTGACAACATCCAAAACTGATCTGTGAATGGGGAAACAACTAACTTTAAATTCACTCTGTGGGCTCTGTGTGCAGAGACCAGGTTTTGGGGAAAATACTGCAGGACTACTTCTTAGGGAAAAAAAAAAAAATCTCACCCTTGTGTTCAGGTTCCTGGCCAGTAGATCCTCAACCATTCTGAACAAATTATGTATTTTTCAGACAATGCTTATTATGCTATGAATTGCTTATTAATGCTAATTATTCATTTGAAAATAAAATGCACAAGGTAAAGTCAGGTGAATCTTTTTTTTTTCTTCGCTGACTGACCGTTCAATCTGAATGGCTCCAGAATTGGCCTATTGACAGTCCAGTGTCCGATGTTTATGGAGTGGCTAAAAAAAATTATACTGTTATGAATGTGATTTAAAATGTAGCCGAGTACAATAACTCAGCAAAAACACATGCATGTAAAAGCACTTGACAGATTTTGATGAGTTTGTAACTAAATGACAAATAACATTAAGTTCTTTTGCCCTTTAAAAATGACACATTTTCCAGAACAAGGGCCTTTTTTATTTGTTCACTCTCAAATATACTGCTGTCAGCATCATCAGAGTTTTTCACTTTGTAAGCCTCATCGCAGGTCGCTTTCACTTTCCCTATTGACGGATGACCCCAGTCCTGCTGACTCCCTCTGCTTCTGTTACAATATGTAGTTACATTTTGAAGGTAACACATTTCATTTTCCATAACCCATCGCTATTCATCAGTCTATTACAGTTAAGCTGATTATCAATACACTTATTTGGGTGTCTCTTCATCTTTGAGGGAAGGCTTTAATACCACTGGACAGTTTGTTTTTTTATTCACATTTCATCAAACATCCACACCACATTTCAGAATTGAATCACTGAAATGAAAAATAGTGTATATCTAATGAATCACCACAAACTAGTCAATTTGTGATGCTGGCTGAAGGTTATAAATTCATTAAATGAGCAGTGAGCTGCTGTTCCAACTTGAGAAACTCCTCATCGGACAGAAGATACCTCTGAATGATATGCATCACGTCCTTTTCCGTGATGCGATCATAGTCCTGCTTGTTCTTGAGAGGTAAATGTCCAGCTAGTTCACAAAGAGCGACATTAAAAGCAGATTCCTCTTTGGCACCGAAGCAGGATATTCTAGGCCACACCACAATCCGCACACCTTTTCTTGAACTGCGCTGCACTCCATTATCTATGCAATCAGAGGGCAGACATCCCCTGGTCAAGAACACATTGTGAGCTTTGTTACCATCCACCAGAAAGTCTGTGACTTGACAAACAGCCTGGGCAACTTTCTCCAGACCTTTTGCTTCTGTGTAAAACAAAAAGCCTGCAGGGAAGTCCATCAGGCGATAAAATCCTTTTTCAGGCAATAACGGTTTAACCGGCATAGACTCTATCTTTAGCTCGTGGTCCAGGTAATATCCATGTAGGTGTAAATGGTTGACAGATGCAAATGCTCCGAGGCTGTTGAAACCCACACGAAAGCCAGGGTCAGAGCTCAGAAGCACAGATTCAATCCCAACCTGGATGGCAAACGGGGTCAGGATCTGTGGAAAACAGCGTGAGGGATCCGGCACAAACAGGCAGTGGCCAAACTCCAGAGGGCTGACATTGATCATCACAATCATCCTGCAGGGTTGGAGCGAGCACTCATTTTCATGTGATGCCGCACCACGTCCGGGGCGCCTTATCATCTCAAACATGATCTCCTCTGGGTTGATTTTGCTGAAATTGAACTGCTTGGCATTGAACTCTTGCTGGACGCTCAGTATCTCCTGAGGCTTTCTTCGCTCTGTGCCTCTTTGGATGTTCAGCTGGGAAACGTAGCCATGTGGGCCAGGTAGGATACGAGTTTGCAAATCACCCAGGTGGTAGCGGAAGAGTCCTCTCCGCATCCTGTCTGTCCACGCAGCTTTAAGAGTCGTGTCAAATTTCGTCGGCGCCGATGCCAAGCCGGATCCACTCTCACTGGTCCGACACAAATCTGTGACAAAATCCTGGTTGCTGTATGTAAACTGCAGAGTCATGGTTGGCTTTCTCAGTGGGAGGTGAAGTGGAGAGCCGTGAGCATTGACAGGAGAGCTCAGAGCAGCTTGTCAACGTGGCGTCTTCCTGCTGAGCCTCCAGGCAGCCACACCGGTAACCTGAGAAGCCTGTGAGCAGAAAACAGCACTGAAATCAGAGGGTGTGTAGCACAGGTTACACCATATCTAAACCACGATTTTTAGGCAGACAAATGTTTATGGCAGAAACTTGCATACAAACTGGTACAAGTCACATAAAGAAAATGGAATTGCATTTTTTAATGAAAATATCATATTAGCCTAATATTTGTTTTATTTGTGGCGGTTTGTCACATAACCACCAAAGATTTCTTCAGATTTCAACAAACTAAATTTAAGTATTTTCAAGACCCTTTCCAGACCATTCTGAATGTCACTTGACATCCATACTGGCAATAAATAAATAATCACACAGTAGCTAGGTGTTAATAAAGTCTGACCAGACAGCACAGTTTGCATTAGTGGGTTTTTGTTCCATGTTGGGGGTTTTTGTAGTTTGGTTACAGCATGATCAATACCAAAATGTGCCAAAACACAGTTAAAATAGAGACTTGAGTTAGTGCAACACCTAAAATTCAGATTTTTGGATTTTAGATTTTATCATGTTGGGTTTTACCCTGTCATCGACCCCAAGTGACAGCTTACCTACCTTTACCTTCACCCCGACATCACTGACAGAAAGCAGGTATCTGCAACCAATAAGCGCCTCCAAGAAAAAGGCACAACAGATTTCCATTCATGCTCGTTTTTTTTCCAACAGCGGATTGAACGTGATCGTCATTCATTCTACCGGCTGCCCGGATCTCCGGTTCACCCTGGAAGTCAAAGAAAGACTTCCGATTCACCTTCATTTCAAAATAAAACCATCACGTTCTCGTTAAAGCCTCTAGAATTTCAAATTAAAATGTTACCTTACAAAGTGAGTGGGTTGAAGATGCACCTCATTTTTTTCTTTTCTTTTCTTTTCTTTTCTTTCTTTCTTTCTTTCTTTCTTTCTTTCTTTCTTTTTTTACACATTTGTCAACTCTAAATATAATAAGGGATTTATGGGAGGTGAATGTCAGTTTTATCACTGTTCTCAATAGTCTACTTTTTTAAGGGTAACTTACTATATTGTTTTCTCCTTTCAACAACTTTTTTGTATTATTATTATTGCTATTTTTGCTATGTTATTATTATCATTATTGTTGTTGTTATAAGAGAGATCTTGTGTCATACATCAAAAAAGTTATTTAGCGGACAACAAGATTATTAAGTCATATAATGAGTCATTTGTGAATTAAGTGATGTGCTATGAGTACAATGTGCAACAGTGGGTTGAGTGACCCCCTAGTTTCACCAGCCTGACCTAGTATAATATAAGCTAACTTTGGAAGAGTGAGCAGCTGGCCAATCAGGTGTCATGGTTATTTTAGTCACCACATGCCTCTCAGGATAAAGCAGGCAGTGACTGGCAGGGCTGTGTATGTCTGCTTTGCCGCTGACAACTGGAGCTGCATCTTGACTTTACGTTAATAAAGAAGGACAAACAGTGGACGGGATGGAGGCAAGCGGTGGTAAAGTAAGTAGGCCTGTGTTGTGAATTTTAACTAGCCCACCTCCAACTTTTGTAGCTGAGGAGTTTACCTAAAGAAGAGTTTAGACCTCCTATAATGTTTTTCATTGTGATACTGTATTTTCCTCTGTTTCTTAATTCTTGTTAAAGTGAAATAGTTTCAGCATGACAGCTGTCACCAGTCTGAAAATATTGGAGTTTTATCTTTTTGGCAGTAGAGTTGGTCGTTTCGTCTGCCATGCCGTTCTAAAGTTATTTTTAACACCATCAAGAGTTTGTGCTACCAATATACGTAACACACTTGGATATGTGAGCTTGTTATCAACATCAATGTGAAAAATAAGCTAAAAAAAATAACAATTTTGTCAAGATCTTATATGTATGATAGTATTTAATACCAAAGTGTAACCTATTCTATATTTAATAGAACAGTAATACTTCCCAACATTATCTTACATATATTATATGTATATTTAGATGTCTAAAGACTATTAATCATTGTATTATATGGGACAAAATTCATATTGCTCGAATACAGCGACTTCTCTGCTTGATTCTTTTGTGTTTGACACTTTTCTTATAATCTTATTCTTGTAGATGGGAAGTGCAGCTGGAGATAAAGCTCACCCTCTAAATATAAACGTGACACCGGATCGTGAGGCAGGGCTCACCACAAAGGATTCCCGGTCACCCTCTAAATCTGTTGTTCATGGTAGGCTATGCCACATACTCATTTTATCACAATGTAGCCCAGTCTGTAGAAATTATTGTTCTGTTGTAAATAAAATGATAATTAAAGTCTGAACAATTAAAATGCACTACAACATACAACAAACATGGCATAACATTTCAGACATAGATGATTTTGGTTTGTCATGAAACTTTTCAAGATCATATATTGAGTCTCTACTGGGCACTCATCCATTGTTAAACTGAGTTGATGATTTTGTCTTCATTCTAGGTCAGCTTGCCAGTTCCGTTGAGAATGGAGAGCACACACCCAGGCCCCAACCTGACCCTGTTGCCGAAACGGAAAATGCTGTTAAACCAACGCTCCAGATAACTTTCAACACATTCACTGTCAAATGTGGTGAAGATCTGAAAGTAGAGATCCCGCTGAGTGGGCGCCCAGCACCGACAATTGAATGGAAAAAAGATGGTCAGACAATTAAAGAGACAACAAAGCTGGATGTGTCAAATACACCATCATCAACAGTTCTTCGTATCAGATATGCAAACAGGGACCATTCTGGCCAGTACTCTGTTAAAGCAAGCAATAGTGCTGGATCAGTTACAGGAGAAATTACTGTAACTGTTCTTGAAAAGCCTGACCCACCCAAAGGGCCTGTGAAGATTGATGAGGTCAGTTCGGACTTTGTCACCATCTCTTGGGAGCCACCAGAATACACAGGAGGCTGCCAGCTAGACAACTACATAGTAGAGAAACGTGACACTACAACAACAGAATGGCAGACTGTGTCGGCAACTACAGTGAGAACCACAATCAAAGTCACCAAGCTGAAGACGGGCAATGAATACCAGTTCAGGGTGTTTGCAGAAAATAGGTATGGAAAGAGTACTGCAATCAATTCGCCTACTGTTATTGCACAGTATCCTTTCAGTGTGCCAGCTGCTCCTGGCACCCCCTTTGTGTCCACCGTGACAAAGTATAGCATGGTAGTTGAATGGGAACCTCCTACCAATGACGGAGGCAGCCCCGTTATTGGCTATCACCTGGAACGGAAAGAGAAGAACAGCATTCTGTGGACCAAGCTGAACAAACTTGTTATACCCGACGCTCGCTTCAAAACAACTGGCCTGGAGGAAGGCATTGCATATGAATTCAGAGTCTCTGCTGAGAATATCGCTGGAGTCAGCACACTTAGCAAAATATCTGACTGCTATGTGGCAAGAGACCCCTGTGACCCACCTGGTAAACCTGAAACTGTTGTCCTCACTAGGGAGCATGTCACACTACAGTGGGCAAAACCCCAGTATGATGGCGGAAGCACCATCACAGGCTATGTTATTGAAAAGAGGGATTTGCCGGATGGTAGATGGATGAAGGCAAACTTCACCAATGTTATTGAAACTCAGTTCACAGTCACAGGTTTAACTGGGGGCCAGAGTTATGAGTTTAGAGTAACTGCCAAAAATGGTGCTGGTGTTTGGAGCACACCATCCGAGAGTACAACCATCACTGCTCAGGATGTCATTGAAGCACCAACAGCATCCATGGATCCTAAATTCAAGAGTATTACTATTATTCAGGCTGGTGAGACATTTACCATTGATGCTGATTACCTGGGGAAGCCCCTCCCTGAGGTGAGGTGGCTGAAGGATGGGAAGGAAATTGACAAAGGCACACCCAGAATGGAAGTCAAAACATCCCTGACTCATACAGCTCTGACTGTCAGGGACTGTACACGAGTGGATGGTGGACAATTTGTCTTGAGCCTCAGTAACACTGGTGGAACTACATCTATCCCAGTTAATGTGAGGGTCCTGGACAGACCTGGACCTCCAGATGGGCCACTGAAGGTGAAAGTTGTTAGTGCAGAGAAGTGCCACCTTCACTGGAATCAGCCATTCAATGATGGTGGTGCCAGTGTTTCCCACTACATTATTGAGAAAAGAGAGACAAGCCGTGTCTCATGGACAGCAGTTGACTCTCAAGTCCAAGACACCAGTTACAAAGTGACAAAATTGGTGCCTGGTAAAGAATATATATTCAAAATTTCTGCTGTGAACAAATTTGGTGTTGGTGAACCTCTAGAGTCAGATCCCTTTATTGCGCAAAACCCATTTAAAACCCCTAGTGCACCTTCAACCCCTCATGCCAGTGCTGTGACCGGAGACTCTATAGTGTTAACATGGGAAAGGCCTGAGACTGATGGAGGCTCAGAAATTGATGGCTACATCCTGGAGAGACGTGACAAGGATGGTGTTAGGTGGACTAAATGCAACAAGAGAAGACTAAATGACCTGCGCTTCAGATGCACAGGGCTCACTGAAGGACATTACTATGAGTTTAGAGTATCAGCAGAGAATGCTGCAGGTGTTGGTCCATTCAGTGAACCAAGTGAGTATATTAAGGCCTGTGAGGCTACTTACCCACCTGGCCCTCCTACTAATCCAAAAGTGACTGACCATTCCAGCACTACTGTCTCTCTGGCCTGGTCAAAGCCCATCTATGACGGTGGAGCAACCATCACTGGATTCGTTGTTGAGATGAAGGAAGCAGGAGAGGATGAGTGGACCACATGCACACCAATCACAGGTTTAGAAGACACAAGCTACACTGTGACAAGACTGAGACAAAATACTGAGTACAACTTCCGTATATGTGCCACAAACACTGTTGGACTTGGAGAATATGTGGATGTACCTGGATCTGTGATTGCAGCTGAGAAACTGGAGGCACCTGAGATTGAGTTGGATGCCACCTTGAGGAAGATTGTAAATGTTCGGGCCTGTTCCACTCTGCGTCTGTTTGTCACCATCAGAGGAAGGCCAGAGCCTCAGGTCAAATGGTCAAAGGCAGATGGCATTCTCACGGACCGTGCTCAGATTGAGGTGGCAAGCTCCTACACAGTGTTACTGATTGAAAATGTCAATAGATTTGACACAGGAAAGTATGTATTGACTGCTGAGAACTGCAGTGGCTCCAAATCAGCATTCATTAATGTCAGAGTGTTGGATTCTCCTAGTGCACCAACCAATCTTGAGGTAAAGGATGTTAAGAGAGACTCTGTAACCATCTCATGGGAGGCACCTCTTATTGATGGAGGAGCAAAGATTTCACACTATATAGTGGAGAAGAGAGAGGAGGCTAGAATGGCATTCACAAGTGTCTGCAGCAATTGTGTGAGAAATTCATACAAGATCGACAATCTCCAGGAAGGATGCTTCTATAATTTCCGTGTCCTGGCGGAGAATGAATATGGTGTTGGAATGCCAGCTGAGACAATTGACGCTGTCAAGATGTCTGAGGCTCCTCTGCCTCCTGGTAAAATCACACTCAGTGACGTTACTTGCAACAGTGCAACACTCACATGGGAAAAGCCTGAACATGATGGAGGAAGCAAAATCACATGTTATGTTGTAGAAATGCAGGCTAATGGAGATGACAAATGGACAGTATGTTCAGAGATTAAAGCACTGGCAGCAACAATTAATGGGCTGACGAAAGGAAAGGAGTATTTCTTTAGAGTGACTGCTGTAAATGACAAAGGAAAGAGTGAACCAAAGTCCTTGTTGGCACCTGTCACTGTAAAGGATATTACTGCTAAACCCACCATCAACTTGCTGTGTAGCACATTCAGCGTGAAGGCAGGAAATGATTTAAAGATTGATGTTCCATTCAAGGGCAAACCACAGCCTGAAGTAGTCTGGAAAAAAGATGGCGATGAACTGAGAGAGACAAGTAGGGTAAATGTGCAAACATCGGACACATCTTCTCAGATCATTATCAAAGATGCAACCAGGATGGATGCTGGAGATTATGAGGTGACTTTGACCAACTCAGTGGGAACCAAATCTGCTGAGATCTTTGTTAATGTCTTTGACAGACCTGGACCACCAAGTGACATCACTGTAGATGAAGTGAGTGCTGACTTTGTGTGTCTGTCATGGGAGCCCCCAAATTATAATGGTGGATGTCAAATCAATAACTATGTGGTGGAGAAAAGAGACACAACCAGCACGATATGGCAGACTGTGTCAGCTACAGTTTCCAGAACATTTATCAAAATTTCCCGTCTGACACAGGGCACTGAATATCAGTTCCGCATTGCTGCAGAGAATCGCTATGGTAAGAGCCACTTTGTCGAGACGGAGTCTGTTGTTGCCCAGTATCCCTTCAAGCCCCCTGGTCCACCAACCAATGTCCATGTTGCCAATGCCTCAAAGTCTGTCATGGTGGTTGCTTGGAGCAGGCCAGACAGTGATGGTGGCAGTCCAATTACTGGTTATCACATTGAATGCAAGGATCAAAGCAGCATTCTGTGGACAAAGTTAAATCGTAGCCTCATTACTGAAAACCAGTTCAAGGTAACAAGTGTTGAGGAAGGCCTGGTGTATGAGTTCCATGTCTGTGCTGAGAACATGGCTGGTGTTGGACCCTGCAGTAAGCCGTCTGAGCCTGTAGCGGCCAGAGACAAGTGTGATCCACCACGCAACTTCACAGTCACCAATATAACTAATAACTCAGTTTCTCTGTCTTGGGAAAAACCAGCATATGATGGTGGAGCCAGAATAACTGGTTACATTGTTGAGCGTAAAGAGCTACCAGATGGCTGCTGGCTTAAATGCAATTTCACCAATTTACTGGACACATACTTGGATGTGACAGGCCTCACAGAGGGTGCACAATATGATTTCCGCGTTACTGCGAAGAATGCGGCTGAACTCTTCAGTGCACCCTCTGAAGGCACTGGAGCTGTCACAGTAAAGCATGATGTGGATCCACCCACCATTAGCTTGGAGGACAAATTTAGCCAGGTTGTGGTTGTCAGTGCAGGAGACCCCCTGAGAATAGAAGCTGATATCAGTGGCCGTCCCCACCCCACGGTGTCCTGGTCAAAGAATGGTAGAAATATTGGCTCTAAGGGTCGGGCTGTGGTAACCTCAACAAAGACGCACACTTCTTTACTTATCAAAGAAAGCATGAGGAAGGACTCTGGCCAGTACATTGTAACCATACAGAATATAGGTGGAACCAGATCTAAGGTTATCAACTGCAAAGTGCTGGACAGGCCTGGCCCACCTGCTGGACCTCTGGAAGTGTCTGGACTATCAGCAGAGAAATGCACCCTGACATGGGGACCCCCTCCAGAGACAGGTGGTGCTGAGATCACGCACTACATTGTCGAAAAGTGTGAAACCAGCCGTGTCTCCTGGACCCTGGTGTATGGAGACTTGATGGACACCACATGCAAAATCACCAAACTGCTCAGAGGAAATGAATACTTATTTAGGGTGAGGGCGGTGAACAAATACGGTGATGGTGAGGTCCTGGAAAGTGAGCCCACCAAGGCTGTGGATCCCTTTACTGTCCCATCTGCTCCTACCAACGTTGAGGTCACAAGTGCAACGAGCGAGGTTATGACTGTCTGCTGGCAGAGACCTGCCTCTGATGGTGGCAGCAGTATCAGCGGGTACATCATAGAAAAGAGGGAGAAGCTGGGCCTGCGCTGGGTCCGTGTCAATAAGAAGCCTGTTTATGACCTGCGAACCAAAGCCCCTGGCCTGCGTGAGGGATGTGAGTATGAATTCAGAGTCTTCGCTGAGAATGCTGGTGGGCTAAGTGAACCCAGTATCCCCTCTCCACTTACCCTGGCAGAGGATCCTTCATTTCTGCCTTCTCCTCCATCAAAACCCACTGTGACTGACTCCACCAGGTCCTCCATCACTCTGTCATGGAACAAGCCACTGTTTGACGGTGGAGCGGCCATAACAGGGTACAGAGTAGAATATAGAAAAACAGGAGAGGAAGAGTGGATTGTTGCCACCATGAGCACAAATAAAACAGAATTCACTGTGTTTGGACTCACATCAGAAACGGAGTACGTGTTTGCCATCAGATCCATAAACAAGATTGGTGTCAGCGAGCAAAGCCCTGAGACAGATCCACAAATGGCCATGGAACGAGAGGAGAAGCCTACGTTTGACGTTAGCAATGAGATGAGGAAGACCATCCTTGTTAAAGATGGCAGCTCCTTCACTTTGACTGTGCCATATACAGGCAAACCTGTTCCCAGTGTGACATGGGATAAAGCAGATGTAGATCTGAGAGTCAGGGGGTTGATCAACACCACCAGCTCCGTCTCCTCCCTCACAGTTGAACAGGCAACACGTGATGACTCCGGTAAATACACTATCAAACTGCAGAATGAGGCTGGGACCGCTACTCTGACCATGAATGTGAGGGTGTTGGCGCCCCCTGGTCCTCCAACGCGTGTTTCAGTCAAACATGTGACCGCAACCTCTGCCACCGTCATGTGGGACATGCCGGAGAACGAGGGCGGGGCTCCTGTTAAGAACTACCTGGTGGACATGAAGGATATCAGCAAAAAGGGATGGAGCAGACTTACAGACACCTGCCACCGACTGTCCCATAAGGTGTCTGACCTGGAGGAGGGCGGAGTCTACTTCTTCAGAGTCACTGGAGAAAATGAATATGGCATCGGTGTTCCAGCTGAGACCAGGGAGGGAACAAAGATGGCAGGTACATCAATCTGAAACAATATACATGTATCATAAGTGCCTTTTTAAAATTGTTGTTGCATTGGGAAGTTATAAAAAACCTACAAACAAAGTGATGGGATCAGTCTTTAGGTATTGGAGGTCATGGGAATAGCTGGAGGGAGTAAATTTAGGGTTAGGGTTAACCCTAAGACAGTGATTGGTCTATTCTGATTAGAAATATACATTTTGTCAAGTAACTGTTTTCTGCATCCAGTTGGTATTATTATGTTGTTGTTGTTTTTTTTGCTACCCTTAAAATTTCCAATAAGTGTAAACCCATAGTTGTATTGTATATCGTATCACTATCTATGAAATTTTGTCCATGTCGTGCAGCCCTACTGTAACGCACTAAAATTGCTCCAGTGCACTTTATTCTATATCATTAATTTACAGTAAATGTTTTTTCCTCCAGAAAAAGCAAAGTGTTAGTTGTCGCCGTAGAAACCCTGTAAACCTAATGTGCCGTTTCCTTCCCAGCGCCCTGTTAGTCACCGCCGTCTCTGCCTGTCGAGACTCAGACGCTCATCCATTTCTCACCCACATCGTTTTCTGCAGTGTTGTTAGGTAGATGCTCTGTAAGGCTTTGTGAATCCTGTTAAATTCCTCAAAACTAATTGTCATGTCTGTGTCAGTCTAAAGTGAATGCATTTTCATAAATGGATACACTGAAAAGGTGAAAGGTTTTGAATGTTTATATAAAACTTACCTACTTACTTACATAATTGATATCAGATTGTTTTTACAAGAAAATTGCATTATTATTTGTGATTTTCATGCTATTTGCAGCAAGATAATTTGCAATAAAGAGAAACTGATGTGAAAATAAAGAAGTTACTGATGCAGTTTTCTTTGGCTTTGTTGTGTAAAGGTAATAATGCAAGAAGATATTATAGACAAAACAGAAAGGTATGGCATCATGACTCCCCCTTTTTAGACTGCCTTAATTAAACACATAGTACAAAGAACATTCAGCATGAAGATGTAAAAACAATCACACTTTTTTTTTTTTTGACTAGTTTCTTATCTGTTGTAAACATTGCTATGAGGCATTTCTTCCTTGGTTATAATAATTTTCATGGCAGGCCCCCCTACACATGAGCAGCATATATCCATAACAACACAATAACTGCAGGATTAGCCACACTTACTTTGTAGTTTAAATATGAGAAATAAAATTAAGAGAGAAAAAAATACAAAGTACCCTAGGAGTAAAAATACAAATTAAAATAAGTACACCGAAATAAAATAGGAAACAAATAGGAAACAGGAGGTTACTTAAGTTCTGGCATTCCTTGTATTAATTTACTGCAAACATATCTGTTTACAGCTGTAATCTCTCTGTGATTTTCTCCATGATAAAGGCATTTTTAATCTCTCCATTGTGTTATGCTGGGAGGCTGTGGCTTCAACCAGGCTGTTATCTTTTTTTCTATTAAAAGCAGAATTGTTAATAAACAACAATAAACAATCTCTCATCCATCATATTATTGGGCAATAAACCCAGTAATGAGTCAGTAAATGAGTCTCACAGGTCATTGGATTGTGCCAACAAGCAGATGACGGTGACGTAAACAGCCAAACAGGGCCTGTATTTGCCACCTGCTGCTGCCCTTTGCGGCATCACTTTACATGCAAATATTACTATGGGAACCGCGTGTGTAAACAGGGAAGGAAGTACGTCGCCAGTAACCCCGGAACAAACCGACGCAAAAGTTTTCGAAACTAAAGCGATTAAATCGATAACTACATTAAAAATAACTTTGTCGCGTCGAAAGTTAGAGAATGGGGACCACAGCGAGTCAACTAGGAAAGGATTTACTCTCTGAATATCAAGTAAGGACCTCAAAGTATCGATAAAAAACCCTCTGACGTCGGTAACTTCATGTTAGTTTAGTTGAGGACTGTGGCGCTAGCAACTTAGCGGATGTTTTTAGCATTAAAACTCATGTTTAGCCTTAACTACCACTACTCATGTCTTTGTTAGAGTGAATTTACACATAACATCAGCTTTGTGAAACCACATCTTGCCATAGTGCTGGTTGTTTTATAGGTAGTGATAGTATTGACAAAGTTTCCTTACTGACTTAGCATAATAGCCAGAGTTGTAGTCTGTAGCGTACTTAAAAAAATAATGAGGCGCTGATTAAGATTTATGATTCAGATGTAATAAATCTCCTTCTAATGACGTTTTCTTGTACATTCAGGAGCTGACATTCTTAACAAAGCAAGAAATTCTTCTGTAAGTGACCAACTGCAAACCATAATGCTACAATCACAAGTTTTAACCGAGTTAAGATACTAAATGTAGTGAAATAAGTCAGATATTGCAAATTGTGAAACATCAATATGTATTTATGTTTTTTTAGTGCTCACAAGAGATTCACTGAACTGCTGTCCAAGGAGGATAAAGCCCTTCCGAACCCCAGGATACCAATGCAGAGTATTCTTACTCTGCCAGAGCTGAAGGTGAAGAGATTCATGTGTTTAAAAAAAAAAAAAAAAGATTATGGATGTTGTTTTGTAGAGCAAACTACTGTCTGCACTATATAAGATTGAAGATTTTGTATCAGTCATGTGTTTTCCGTGTCCTACTCGGAAGTGCTATAATGTCCATTAAACTGATAAGGTGTGTCTGACCCTTGTGCTTTTTTCCTGTTGGCAACGACTCCCGCAGTCCAACCCTTTCAGAAAAAGAATCTGTCATGTATTTTCAACATCTGACATGAAGGATGGAAGTCTGACCTTTGAGGACTTTCTGGATCTTCTAAGTGCCTTCAGCGACTCTGCCACTCTGGAAATCAAGTCCCACTATGCCTTCCGTATCTTTGGTAAGTATGAAAGTCATAAAACGTAAAAGTGGAGATGGCTCACATTTTCACTCTGATGAATTTTGGTTAATAGGCATTGTTTTATTTTCCTCAGATTTTGATGATGATGGCACCCTGGATGTCGGCGACCTGGAGAAGCTGGTTAACTGCCTGACTGGTGAGACAGACGACACAAGACTAACCCCAGACGAAATGAGACAGCTCATTAACAATGTGAGTTCAGTCAGGCTTGCCATCTCTGCAGATGAAACAAGGTGGAGACACACTGACTGGTTAAAGCAGTCTTGTGTGATTTCATCTTGGATATGGAAACACAGTGATGCGCTTGTTGGTCTAAGATGTCTCTTTGGCTCATAATTTAGATTCTTGAAGAGTCAGACATTGACAAGGATGGGACAGTGAACCTCTCAGAGTTTCAGCATGTCATTTCAAGATCACCAGATTTTGTCAGGTGAGTGGAATTCTGGTTATTGCTACTAGGAAATATTATTTATTAAAGTAAACACAAATTTGTTCATCCTGATTTCTATAACGATGCCAAAATTTCTCCCTTAGTTCTTTCAAGATTGTGCTGTGAAGACCTCTCTCAGGCTATGGAAACTGATGTGCCTCCTTTGATTCCCGTATTATGGTTGCTCTTTTTCAACTGATTTCAAAAATAATTTTATACGTCTTAATTTATATTTACTTACACACTTTATGGTTTAACTATTTTATGCAGCGTTTGTGAAATATAAGTCTCTTCCTACTTTTAACAATGTCTTTGTCAAGGAAAAATAAAAAAAAATGATGTTGCCATAAATTCCTTGATTTATCTTGTTTTCAGTTATTTATCTAAGACACACAAAAGGGACCGGTATAATTCTTGTAAATATCTTAAAATATAGTCATGAATGCAAAGGTTCAAGATATTATGTGGTGAGTATGCAGCTCATGACATGTGCTGCAAAGTCCAATGTCCATAATTATTCAGAGTCTCCAGTATTCATTTTAAGACTGAACTACTTCCTCCTTGGCCACAGCAGCGAAGGTATTCCATGCTCCACACACTACATCCACCACACACACGCCTTTTTCCTTGAAGAAATCCACACACTGTGGCTCATCTGAGCTCAGTAACGTCCTGTGTCCCAGCTGGCCATACTCACCTGAAACAGTCGCGCAAGAAAAAATATATGGTTAAATCCAGCATACACAGAAATTAGTCATTCAGAAATTAGTCATCTAAATCAGGTGGTGGTTGAAATTTCAGAAACCAAATTTATAAATGCTTACCCCAGCCCCAAGTATACAGATCCCCTGTGGCTGAAATACAAAACGAAATACATGAGACAAAGATTGCAGTGACACTGACTTGCCAGGAATCATTATACACATACTGGAGGGGCAGATGTCTTACTCGTTACTGCCGCAGTATGCCTGGACCCACAGCTGACGGTGCTGAATTCACACGACTCGGGGATATCCAGCAGGGCGGGGAATGCTTGAATGGATATGAACACCTCCTCCTGCTTCTCTCCCTCTTGTTGCTCTTTACATGCAGACGAGCTGGCATCTCGGTTCACTGCTGGCGGTCAGCACAGTTAATGTTTCTCTCGGCTGTTCAACAATTAGTTACTTTAATCACCACTTCAAACTAATGTGAGATGCATAACCGGCCAAATAGTAGCAACATTTATTTCTGTAATAGTAAACACTTGGCATGAAAGACTAACCTGGCTGTTTGTTCCTTCGCTGCTGCTCTTTTCTCAGAGTCTGGGATGGAAGTCCAAGCTGACCACTCTCATTCCAGCCCCACATGTACAGGTCGCCCCCAGCTGTGCACAAAGTGGTTTTAGGCTCATTCCTAGCTTGAATTTTTGGAGATAATTTGTGACATGCTTACCACTGATGCAGGCAGAGTGCCAGCCCCCAGTAGCGACACAGCTCATAGGCATCCCCCAGAGTGCCTCCACAGCCCGGGGCTCCTCTTCAGAGGTGAGACCACCATGCCCCAACTGACCATGGCTGTGAAACAAACACATTCACGCACACAAAAGTTCACTGAGATACACACTTGGGTTTTACTCAAAAGCAGATGTTTGATTTTTAACTTTACCTGCCTAGGCCCCAGGTGTACACAGCTCCAGTGGCACTAAGAAGAACGGCATGCTCTGCACCCAAAGCCAGGCTCACAGCTCTCAGCTGGGGCGACAGGGAGCGGTAGAAGGGAAGTTTAGTGGCAACATATCCCCCAGGGACTAAAGGGAGCTTGAGTGGGGGTCCTAGAAGAAGAAAAAAAGTGGAGTGTTACTTAACACTCCTGTTACCTTCAAATTTCCTAACATTATTTATCAATCTGAGTCCCAATTTGACCCCAGTAATTTAAACCTCCAGAAAATGAGTGTAGTATGTGTCAGGTACTCAAAACATAACCTCTCCCAGTCACCCCATCTTATTGTAATTATTGTGGGAATCATGATTTCCCCTCTCAAATGTTACAATAACCATCAGTGGTTCTCTCACTACTACAGGTGTGGTTGTGTTAGGTGAGGGCCATAAAACAGAGGGAGGACCTCAGTCGGAGGCGCATTACCAGTCGTCTCTGCCTCTGGTTTTATTTCCATGCTCCATATCAGTGTCTTGTCGTTTTGCTCCAGGCTCCATAACTCAGTTCTGTCGGGGAAAGCGAGTGTCAGGTGTCTCTCACAGATCAGAGCATCCCTGCAGCCGCGGCTCTCCTCCAGCACAGAGACGCCGCTGACTCCTGCGCCAAAACCTGCTGACGTTACGCACAGGCAGCCGTCACCTGCAAAATAAGTCACATACACGCAGTAAGTGTATGAGATTCATTTAATTAAGGCATATGCTGTAGTGTGGTTTGCGTTAGACTCAGTACGATTACACACATTGCAGTAAACAGACTTGACGTTACCCTCTGAATGCAGACTTGCCCTTCGACTCCAGCTTGCTTTGATCCGACTGTTCTTCCTGTAGATATTTACTTTGCAGCCAGTCCCGCCCTCACATTCATCCACATGACGGCCAATGTCTGTCGGAATAACCACTTTGACTTCCTCCGCGGCGCTTCCCTCTCGTTTTATCAACTTATCATGTGCAGCAATTTGTCCGAAGGCATTGAAGCCAAATCCAAACCAGTTCATCGGAGCAATTCACCAGCCGATCTCCTCATGGAAACACGGAGCTCTTCTGGATAGGGGCTTTTACTCTGTTAAACGCGTGTAGCGCAGTTGTCTGTACATTTCAAACACCCGTGAACACAACAGCACGGACTGCGCATGCGCGACACGCAAGACGATAACTGTAGAAATGAGCATGGTCTGCAATAATCATCACACAGTCACACACTTTTTATTCTTTTGATGTTTGAGGTCACAAACGAGAAATGGAAATGTAGTGGTGTCATGGTTAAAAAAAAAAAAATAAAATAAAAGGGCACAACACAAAAAGTCAAAGTTGTGAGAGTGAATTTTTTTTGTCACAAATGAGGGTAAATTATATCAAAACAAGTAGTGTGTGTGCAGAGTGAAATAAATGCATTGGTATATTTACGGAAAATAATTATATAAAATAAAAACAATGCTTGCAAAGGTTAAGGAACAACTATCTGCAGCAGAGCATGGATGAAGTTTTTGGTCTCCAAGCTGTGATGCAGTCTTGCTTGATGTGTCTTTTGTGGAGATAAGTACAGTCAGTGGGACAGAGAAAACAAAAGCACATTCATTACACAACTTCATTGTCCGAATCTGCTGGTTTTCTGTAACCACTTCTCAAAAATATATATACACTTATTGTTATAAAATCTTAACTCCTCTGCTTTAGGAAATGATGTAAGACACTTAGACTTTCGTGCATTTTAGACTGTACACATGTACTCATCCAGATCAAAGTTGTTTCTGGCAAAAGGTGAAGCTATTTCACTGGTCCCAGTTACCGCCAAGCACACGTCTTCTCTGATCAAACATATCCACACACTACTACATTGTCCTCAAGGCCCAGTTCCTTCTGTTTCCTTTGCTTCCCTGCTCTTGATGATGCCGTACTCTATGGCCTTATCCAGGCAGTGCTGGGCTATCTTGGAGGCAGGGTTTGGTCCGGCCTCTCCTCCCTTTGCCAGGACAGAGAGGATCTCCAGTGCCTCGCTCTCCATGAGCGTCTCAGCCAGGCTCTTGTCTGCTTGCATCATGTTGTGAACGATGACCACGCCGCGATGGCGCAGGTCCACTATCTCACTAAGCAGCAGAGCCTGCAAGATCTCCAGCCAGTGGGTCGTCTGGAAAGAGAGTAAAATTAAGCTCCAGGAATGTGAGAGTGTGAGATGACAGAGGTGTGGGGAAAGTGGTGTCCTGCTTACTGTTGCGGGGATGCGGGCACACAGCTCAGGCTGCTCAGCTGTCAGCATGGCCAGAGTTCCTGCGGCAGCTTTCCGCAGCCTCTCGTCCTCCTCTCCGCTGTACAGCACAAGCAGCTTCAGTCGATCATTCCCAGTGGCCAGGAACAGCTTCTGTACCTGAGGACAAACCAAACACCCATCTCACGTTAATTTACTAGTTTTTCTATGGATTACTGTCATAGCAGGTACATTTAATGTGTGTCTTACCTCAGTGCTCAGAACCATATTACACATGCACTCTGTGGCAGCTGCTCGGACCAGCTCGTGCTCCTCAAACATGTAGCCTTCGACTTTCGCTACAGCCTTCTCCTTTATAATCTTTTGTCTGTGAAACAAAATACCTCATCAATACAGGCAGATGCTTTGATATTTATATGAATATTGTGTTGGTGAGGAAAAGGTTTCCCTGAGATATCATCATATCACACCAACAAATACTTTGAAAAAGGAAGTCCAAAGAATTTTAAAGGCCTATAATACTGATCTGTAATCAAATACATTTTTAAGGCAAGTAAAAATGTTTTCAAGCATTCTGATTTTTGAGAAACCACATCAGGATTATATTAGTATTTTTTTTTTTTTTTTTTTTTGCAGTGATACTTAGTCAATGCAGAATTAAACACCTCTCAAAATGCATTCATAAGACAGACTTCCAAAACTTGCCTTTTGGAAAATAATGTTGCAACTTGCAGAAAGTGGAAAAGTAAGCATAACGACAGTAAAAATCAAGTCCTTGTTTGAGCAGTTAATTATATACAATACAAATATACATTCTAAAATGAGTTGAAGTATTTATTTGTGATCATGTTTGTACACTGCAGAAAATCTCCATTTACCAGGTCATTTAATTTCATATTCAATGGTATAGGAAACAAGTGGAATAATCTCATCCCACTGGCAGATTTTTTTCACTTGCTTTGAGAGAAACTAGATTTTAAGACTGAATCTGAGAACAAAAGACTTTATAAGATGGAGATTTTTTTTTCTGCACTGTAGTTTTCTGAGGAGAGAGCTCCCCCTAGTGGCTGACCTTAGCCTCTCACTGATGCCAGCCAGGTTGGTGAGGGCCATCAGTGACTCGAAGTTCTGCAGCAGGGTGCACTCCAGACTCAGAAGACTGACAAGGGGGCGCACCACCTCATAAATCTGACAACACAAGAGTGAGACCAGGTAAACAAAAAAGACGATGCATATATTTAACTGAGGAGATTTATTGCCGCTGTCCTTCTCACCCTTTCTCCTGGGAAGGCAATCTCAGGATTGGATGTGATGGTTATTTTGGCCAGGGCTTGTGCAGCTTTGATTTTTCCTGTATCTGTGTTGTCAGATGCCAAGGGGATCAGAGCCTGTAGAGGGGAAGTTAATAAATATAACCTAAAAATTCCTATATTAAATTGTATAAATCAGTGTTGAAGCCTATGAAGGATATACATCTAGGTGCTCTACCTTTCCTGCTCCCTGTGCCACCACTGTGCCTCTGTCCTCCTGTCGTTCTACCAAAGCCAAGAACACCCTGCAGTGAGAAATGAAGTTAAAAATGGTCTGAAAAACTCTGCAGAGAGAACAGTTACTTAGAAGTATGAATTTCCTACCTGGCAATACACTCCCTACAAGACTCAGTGAGGGCAGGACTCTCCTGTTTGACCATGCACACCAATGCAGACACCACACCAGCCTCCAGCAGCTTCACCAGCCGCTTCTCCACAAAGGAAGGTGAATCCTGAAACATCAGAAACAGATACCTTATGTGAAACAGCTAATCTTGAATGAAAAATACAAAGTGAGGTTTGGAGCTATACTCCAATATTCAAGACAATACTGTGTAAGGTTACTTGGGTTCACTTAAGAATATGGAAATAAGCACAGGAACGGCACCTTGGGGTGCTCCTCGGGAACATGCTGCTTTGCATACTTGGCCAGCTCCACCATCTGAGGGTCTGGCTTTTCCACATCGTAGCTGTTTGTGCAATTCACGAGCGTCGAACCCACAGCAAACAGCACCGTCTTATCTTCAGACTGCAGGAACACATTGAAAACAGCTGTTCATATCTCTTTCAAGACTCATGTTGGACATTTATTTTTATGAAAGCTCATGTTGGTGTGACATTCTATGTGACACTATATTTGCAATAATGTATCAATACTGTTTTGAAATAATGCGAAAAGAAAACTTAGATAAATTGAACAATCAGGTAAAAAAAAGATATGTGTTCAACCTTAGCTAGTTCAAACATGGCCTGAAGAGCATTCTTGTCTTCTACTAAATCCTCCTTCACATCTGCATCAAAGGTGAGGTATGCAAGGCCTTCTACAGACCACCGGCGAGAGGTCGGGGGCAGAGACTCATTGCACAGCCACCTGAAAGGAAGAAGACACAGATCAAGTCTTATTTATACTCTGGAAACCACTCCTTATCTGTTGCGCATCCATGTGGCATCCACCAGATTACATTACTTTTAATATAGCTAAGAATAAACACAGATGTTAACATACTTCCGGCACTGCTTGGCAAGTTTGAGCGTGGATCCCTCTGCAAACTGCTTCATGCTGAAATCTGTCCCTCCTGCTGATCCAAGTTTACACAAACCCTGTACAACAACCCACAGAGCTTGTAGTTATTTTCATTTCATTTCGCCATGCCATGTTCTCAAACTTTCACTCAACATATACATTAAACAGATGCTTCATCGCAGTGCTTACCACGAGCGCTCTCACACGTATCCTGTCGTTCTCGCTCTTTTTGTAAAGGTCTTTCAGGAGTGCCACACCATTTGCTGTGATGAAGGAGGCTCTCTTGGCCTTGCCTGCAGCATGAATGAGAGCCTCCACTGCCACCTGCTGGTGAGTTACATCTTTGGAGGCACACAGAGAGATGACGGCATCCATCATTCCTGACATCTCCAGCGTTCGGTTCCCCACATCGCTCGGTCCTTGGAGGAGCACCGATACCGTCTGAATGGCCCGCAGCTTGCTCTCAAGACCAGGCTGGCCAAAGTGTTGCCTGTTCAGAGAAACAACATCATTTTCAACTGGGTTAGATGTTAGTGGTGAAACACATAGACAAATGTTTTGCTGTTTGCTGCCAATGGCACACTGTTTCTGTTCACAAGTTATTATCTTGAATCATAAAAACAAGTTACTAGATCAACTCACTGGACATATTCTTCACATAGTTTGCTGAAGTTCTCCCGCTCTTTGTCACTCTTTAGGTCATCATAGAGTTTGCTCAGCAGGACAGAGCAGCTCATGTGGGAGTTGTCTGTGAGAGGTGGACCGTCTGAGAGTTCAGGGACTGTGCCTGCCACCTCCAGGATCTTCTTCAGCCCTGCAGGAGGACAAACGGAGATGACACATGAAGAATTCAGCCATGCCAGCAAGAACTGTTGACTAAAATGTCTGAAATTGGCTTGGGAAGGCTGGGTCCAAATGCAAATTTGGTATTTGGCAGAATTAAGTATTGGAATTCAGTTAACATTTGAAAACACAGTCACCACTCTCCTTTGGTGATGGTGCTACTAAAATGGTGGCATCATGTTGTGTACTAAAACACTCTTATAACATTTAATGACCAACTATTTGCCTATTTTAAGGAGTATTATAGATGAAACCCAAACTAAATATCTCAGTGGCACCTTAAAAATCAAATTCTGCGTATCCATCAAACTGTAAGAATGTGAGAAAATTATAGAATATGTGAAGTTGTGTCTCGTACCCTGATCGATCACCCATAATGTGACGGAGTTGTCTGGCATTTTTAGGGATTTGCGGGGAACTTGTTTGACCAGGAGGTTGATGGCGCTGTCTCTGCCGGACCCTGACACACTCGATGCTGGCATCATTTCCAGGAGGTGGCGCAGCATAGAGCGCAGCTCCTTGGATGGTTCTTGAATAACCAGAAATGGCAGAGAACATTTCAAAAATATAACTCTGTGATAACATTATGATTATGATGTGAAGATGATACAGAGGAAAATATTTGTTACAGATGTCTTTGCATGGTAAGCCACTTCAGAAATATAAAGATGATTCCACTCTCACCAGGAAGTATAGCTTCCTCTTTGCCTCTGATCTCTCTGCTCATGCCTTCTGTCAGAGCCTCAAACATCACCTGCAGCAGGTGGCAGGCAGCCAGCGACACCGTGGACGTGCCTGATCCCATGACTGTACACAGCTGCTCCATGCCCAACTCATTCACTATGGCCATAGTCTGCGAATAAGACAGACATCAGAGGTCTAACAGCTGGAAGATGCAATGAAGCATATTGGTTTCATTTACACAAAAGACTGAGCATTCTCTTTTTGTTTGTAAAATTACAAGCATGGTGGGCAATTTCCCCTGACAAACATGAAAGAAGATACAGATTAACAACATCTATCAACAAAACTACACTAAAACTAACTTTACAGGGAATAAGAAGGTTAAGGCACAGAAATAAAGACAGAGAAATGTCACTACGAAGGATGCTTGTATTGGATAAGCTTCCTGTCCAGCACACATTTTATCTACTGGAAAAAAGAGGTTTTTGTTATTACATGATTGTTTAATTTTAGAGGACAGTGTTACACTCACTCTTGACTGATGCCCTGTACATAAACCAACCAGGGTCCTCAGAGCAGAAAGAACCACTTCCTCCTGTTTTGACGCCAGCAACTTCTGAATCAGCCTGACTCCATCGTTTCGGAAGATGAGCTCAGCTCCTGCCTCGTCTCGAGACAACACCACCAGATTCTGAGCAGCCTGAAATGAATGAAGGGACCACATGATTTTTCTGAATGCGGCAATGGAACTTGGTGAGGAAACTATAAAAAAAACAAGTTATAATGATGTTTTGATCGCACAATAGCACTATGAGTCCTGCTCTGTGAGCAATTCTTACTTTTAGCCGATCCGAATCTTTTGCGGATGTGTCTGAGAGGAGGGAAAACATCTGCTGCACACGAGCATCTGTGGAGTTTAGCTGCATCGACTGCACAAATAAGAGATAACACTCATTAGTGAATGCTTCTTTGAGACATTCAAGTCAGTCTCAAAGATGTGACAAGCCTCCATGACAATTCCCCATCCAGTATAGCATCACCTTCTGCTGGATTTGTGCTCCCAACTGTCTGAGCAGATCTTGGAAAGCTTTGTTTTTGGGCTCTAGCTGGGCACACCTCTGTGCGTCCAGAAACGCCTGGTCCAGTTGACCCAGTTTCTGAAATGCCTGAGCCCTGCGGAACCTCGCTTTCACATCAGCAGCGTCAGCATCAAGAGCTGAAAAGAGAGAGAGTAATGATATTCAATACAGCTACACATGTCCATGATCTCAATCCAGTTTACATCAGATCAAATAGGTTTTGTAATTTCTGGGAAGTGTGTGTGTTTATGTTTGGTCTCCCTCATGAAAATTGACCCTGGTTTCCTGTAGTTTTTAATGGAGCAACCACAGTTTTACTATGGTATTATATGGTAACTATGATTACTATACTCCTAACCGCTATGGTACTGAGTGACTACCAACATAAAGCAAAAATTAATTAAAAATGCTTGGAGAATCCCACACACGACTCCCTCCCAAGTCCCAGAAATTTATATCTTTGGTATGGCTCAGAAGTGAACTGCCATGTCTGTGACGCCCAGAGCCTAAGCTTGCAGCACATTCTCACAGGCTGCAGATCAGTTTAGGGTCGGTTCAGATGGGGCCACAACCGGGTCCAGAGAAAAGTGGCAGAGGTTTTGGAGGCACGCTGCCTGGAAGTAAATGGGACCAGCCCGTCAACATCCCAACGGTGTATATCCTGACACCTGGATGTGAGTGGAACTTGAGGGTCGACCTGCACCAACAGCTGAAGCTCCCAAGTGAGATCACTACAACTTCCTTATGTCCTGTGGTCCACCTCCGCCTGGACGGTGATCACGGCTGAACTCTTTGTCCCACAGGAGGAAGGCACGGAGGCAGCCTTCAAGAGGAAGGAGGAGAGGCATAGCAAACTGTCTGCAGCATGCACAGAGGCAACGTGGAAGTCAGCTGAAAATCCACCCAACGATTCCTTAAGATCCTTGGAATCACACGGGTCCAGGCAGAAAAAACACACACAGGGAACTGGCTGAGGAGGCGGAGCAAGTGAGTGTCTGGTCTTGGCTAAGAAGAAAGAAAAATGCAAAGTGGGATAAGCAAAGATCTTAGGGTTAGCGATAGGGAGATGTCCCCACCGCTGCTCCACCACCACCTTGAGATGTTCTGGGATCAAAGGGGCGAAACATCTGTGCAGGATGGCTCCCGGCTGATGAGCCTGCAGCTGGCCCAGCAGCAATGGCAGAGGAGTGAGGGGCATCAGTGCCGTACAGGTAGTGAATACCAGTGCTTCCATCTAAATCACTTCTCTAATATTGACAAAACATAATACTGTGTATCACTATAGTACTGTATGGTAACCGTCCTGACCATAGTACAACCGTGGTTTCTTTAAGGTATTTATGGAAACTATGATTAATTGGTGGCAATACTGCAGAAAAACAGTGGTTAGGCCATATTATAACCATGGTTTCCATTACCACCATAGTAAAACCACAGGTAAATTTCGTGAGGGCTCTCTATCTCATAGCTGGAGGGTGCAGCTGTCCACCTTTGGAAGCGTCAGCCTCTGCCTTGGTGTAGTCCTCCAGCTTGAGGTAGCAGGCGGAGCGGTTGCGGTGGAGGACAGCGCAGTCTGCTTGGCTGTCACTCAGCTTCAAAGCTTTGGTGTAGCAGCAGATAGCACCATGCATGTCTCCTGCCTTGAAGAGGTTGTTGCCCTCCTCTTTCAGGGTCGCAGGGTCCTGGGTGGATGAAACGAGAGCAAGAAGAAGGTGTGGAGGTTACCAGACATGTGTGGCTGAGGCTGGTCGCCCTGCAGGCTTGGCGACACTACACTGAGACCTTACCTTTTCTTTATCACTCATCTTCGAGGCGGCTAACAAACGGCGATGCTACGTGGGATGTTTAAAAAGTCCTGTTTGACTTGTGGTTGCATTTCCTTACGCTTCCGGGTGTTGGGAGCGCGATGACGACGTGCCATGCGCAGCCACGCCCCCTCCTCACACGTTACACTACCATAAAAGGCATGGAGGCTGCGGAGCCCTGCGGTATCTCCCAGCCGTCCGGCCAGTCCAGACTGCTTTATATGGTTACACTCACTTTCTGAGGCATTCTTCAGTCCACATGAAGAGTGTATGATGTGAATTAGCCTCGATCATTTAGTTATGTAATAAACAACGGTGCGGACTGAAAGCTGACAGTTTCTTCAGTAGGTCATTACACTACTTAGATTGAGTTGATAACAGTTATTACAGTTTTGTATTTTTCTTTAGGTATTACTTTTATTTATTTATTTATTTATTTATTTATTTTTATTTTATTTTATTTTTTTTAATTGTTGTTAGTTCAGTTTAGTTTCAGTAGGTTTCCAGAGTGGGTTTGCTCATTTCAGTTTAGTTTTTTTTATTGTTTAAAAATGTTTAGTTTTAGTTTAGTTTGTATTAGTTTCAGTATTAGTGTGAGTTTGTTCTTTATGATAATATGGGTTTTTTTGTCATGGGCAAGATTTAAGAAGTTCACAGTATGTATTACAATCCAAACACATCACTTTGTGAAGGCAGCTGACATTCCTGGTCTTAATAAACATCAGCACCAACTCCTCCTCGTGCCTTGTGTGTTGATAAATTTGACCAAACTGACAGTGACTAAAACTAAAGACATTTTCTGTACAGTATTATTTCAGTTAGTTTTTGTTTTCTTCTAATGTCTGGTTTTAATTTTTATTTCAGTTAACTAAAATGTTTTTTTTTTTTTTTTTTTCCACACCTAGTTTTTAGTTTAACTATAATAACCTTGGTTGATAAGAGTTCTTGTTAGTCATATCACTTTAGAGGTGACAAAGTGTATATTTTTATATGAAGGAAGTAGGCTATGCATGGAGACAAGATCTAGATGAACAGATGACAACGCTGGCCTACACACAGATAAATCCTGTTTTGCCTCTTTGAATCGGCGTTTGCTCTCCCTTTAGGTCACAACAACAAAATGAAGTTGTTTGGCGTGGAATTTCCTGGAACAGTCCCCACTCCCCAAGGACATATCCTTTAACGGGACAGCCAATCCCCCCCATTGGTTTGTGTCCTCTGTTGCCTTGGAAACAAGGTGTTACCCCTGGGAGTTTACGTTCACAGAGACCTGCCCGAGCAGCTCCCATTACCATAGCAGCTTTGTGAGTTGAGGGGGAAGAGAAGACCAGATATCCAGCGTGGACATTTGATCTATTTCTCATATGCAAATCTTGCTGCGAAACGCAACAGAGCCACAGGAGATCCAAAGGCACTAGAAACAGCACCAGGGACCCACAGAGAACAGCCCTGGTTTGGAAGCAGCTGTGCAAACATTTCCTCCTCGTGATAAAAATTTCTAAGCAAGATTAAGTCTCCCAAAAGAGGATTCTTTTATCGCTGGTATACCTTTTGGAAAGAAGTTTAACTTTCATCAGTAAATAGCAGCCTATACATCTCAGTATCTTTATGATTATTTAGTAGCGCCAAAACAAAGTCATCAGTCTCTCATGATCAGATCTGAGCCAAAACAATACCATCTGTCTCTGTCGTGTCCCACACAGGCTGTTAATAAATTATTTAAGTGTCAGCAAAGCGCCTTTTCCCACAAAAATATACACAATTCCTGAGTGGGCCACTTCAAGTCAAGTAAACTTATGACTTCCCTGCCATTAAACAATACATCTTGCAGCACAACACTGGGTTTAACAGAGTGTCGGCCACCTGTGGAGCGGTTATCGGGTGCACTGCAGTCAGGCTGGCATAGTGACTGCAGGTAGCACCAGGGAAATAGGACAGCAGAACCGGGTGGTATTTCTTTTTATTTAACACTGCTGTGGTGTGAGAAATCTCTCTAGCCACCCACAGAGCATGCTCCCATGACTTTACTTTCCATTTCTTAGAGCCCTGCATCTAATAAAGCCATAAAATCAAAACAAGGCTAAATCAGAGTAAAAGAAAACTGTGATGAGGATATCATAATCACTCTCCATCATGGTTCAATGAGGTTAACCAACTATTGCAATTGGTACAACTGGCACGTTCACTTCATTGCCCTGTGGGTCCACATACGTATGCCTTTGAGCTGCTGACAGCTGTGGCCGGAGGCACTGTGTTTTTGGGTTGCTTGCCCGCCCGTTCATCTGTCTGTCCCGTTCTCGTGCACGTGATATCTCAGGAACGCCTGGAGGGAATTTCTTCAAATTTGGCAAAAACGTCCACTTCGACAAAAGGATGATCTGATTAAATTTTGGTGGTCAGAGGTCAAAGGTCAAGGTTACCGTCACCTCACAAAACACGTTTCTGGCCATAACTCAACAATTCTTTTGCAAATAATGTCTTAGTATCACACAAATGTCTAATAGGATAAAATGATGACAACATAACATTTTATATCCAAATGGCCAGGAGCTTTGTCCCCTCTGCCATAGCATCAGTAAATAATAATAATGATAAAATAACAATAACACCCCTCTAACTGTTAGTACAGGTGCTATGTGTACAAGGTTATGTGCACGTGTGTGAATGTTTTTCATGTGTATGGAAGTTTTTTTTTCATGCTTTCAAACGGTGATGTTTCTATGTACGTATGTCTATACGAGGTGCTGTACAGATTGGTGGTGACAAATTTCCTTGCAAAAAGACAATAAAGAATCTATTTATCTACCAGTGTCAACTTCAATGTGACACCATAATGGTCTGCAAAAACACTTTTTTGGCCATTATTGTATGCCATAACGCAGCATTTTCACCACACTCCCTCATGCAGTTGTGAGGCAGTAATTCTAGTTATCTATATTTTTCTCCATATGGTCAAAATTCATATTATTCTGAATACACAAGCTTTAAAACGCTGTTTGATGACAAGCAAACACTGAATGGACTACAAACAATTTAGACAGAACCACATAGATAAAGAGCACATACTTTTACTCAAAAGCTGCCATTTGTAAGTACTGGTACAATGTGTGTGCCCATAAATACTCATATTTCTTAGATGGGTGGGCTGTGACAAGAACTTATTAATATATCACTAATTAATTAGCTTTAATAGAAATCAGTTATCAGGTAATATGAACTAAATATGTAATGTTAAATCACATCTATTTAAATTAAATAGATATCTCATGTGTGACTGTGCATTTCTCTCTAAAACACATGCAGGGCCAAAAATGACTACATCTAACTTACAACAAATTAATATTAATAACTGATTACACTCACCCTGTTTTATATTCTTCATATTATATATATTTGGTCTTACATACCCAATATTCATTCAACACTTAACTAAAATTCAGATTACACACTTTCGTTTACCTAAAAAGAGGCATGTGTTCCAGAGAAAAACTGTCATTCAAGTTTCTCTCGGTTGTTTTTCTAAGCGAAAAAAAAAACTGCTGAGTCCGTTGACCAATCACCGACTGCAGCGCAGCTCCATTTTTTCCCACAAGGCTTTGCAGTCCAGCTCAGCCGTGTTAGCTAGGTAACACTTCAATTGGTAATCTGTCAGACTCTGCAGAGGAAAAAGTACACAGTTTTATCCTCACACTCCTGGGATGGACACTCTCCTGGCTCGCTGTCCTTTTTACAGGTAACGTCACGTCATTAATTTCCTTGAAGACAGCACCCGAAAGTCGTAAATAAACGTAGCTAACGTTAGATGGCCAGCTAGGAAATTACAGCCACGTATAGCCTGCCGTTATCGAGCCAGCACTTCCTTAGCTAACGTTACATTGTGGAGATATAACTGCCGCGGTGGGCAGGGTTTTAATAATGTTTTAAAAAGCCGAGCAGTAACTTCTACAGACTGAGCTGTCTCGACCAAGCGGAAAAACCTTCACTAACAGTAAATGGGATGGTAACCTGCCTAGCATACCAATCAAGTTGTGGTAAGTCACTTGTGTTTAAGGTTAGCCCCAGCGGTTAGCGTCTTAAGATTTAAATTTAAATCGGAAATAACGGCGATGTTTAAGCGTAGGTAGATGAAGTAATTGACAAATTAATTAACTATATCGATATTAGCCTTAGATTCAGCTTGTGTCAAACATACAGTCGTCTCAATGTGTATCATTGAGCTGATATTAAATGTCAAACTAGCTTGTTACTCAATGTTACCTGGCTCGCTGCCTGCCGATAAGCCGACTGGCACAAGTCAATCAAGTTAAACTTTAACAAAGTGGCACCACTTCGGTCTGTAGTCTTTTCACAAACTTCAGGCTTTGTACAGAGTGCGACTTTGATTTTTTGTTGTTGCTGCTCGTAATTTAAGTCGTCACATGCGAAGAGAGCTCGGGATCAATCTGTAGTCGTGAGTTAACTCTTATCAGGAGTCAGCTCACAGCCGAGCCTTTTATTTATGTTGGGTATGTTTGAGTCATCATCTTAACACAGATGGTCTGGCAAATAATCCCTTTTCCTTCTGGGGCCGCTGCTGTTTTTCAAGTTGTAGGAAAATGCAGCCTAAGTGCTAGCTTATTGTCTCACATCAGATCTGTGTGGTAAAGCTAAGCCAGTCACAGCCTCAGAATTGATCGGATTAAGATCATATTGGATTTACACCCAGGGGAAAACAGGAACACCTGTCCAAGCACTGGGAAGAAATCCAGGTCACCGGGCTCAGCGTGATTGTTTTTCTTCTTGCCTCTACTTATCAACTCAAGCCAATTCTCTCTCACTGCCCCACATGTTCCCTTTCACATTTTCGTCTTGTGACAGACAGCGCCTCTCATTTAGTAGTAGGCAGAATGAGTTTTTTTTTTGCATGCTTCATTAAACTATAAAAATTTCTCAACAGCACAGAAGATCCTCTGATGTGATTTCCACTTGCAGTTGTAATCAAGGACGGGCATGTGACCTATGTCGCAACTGTTGATCTGCCTCCACCATGCTTCCAAGAGAGGACTGACATTTGTCTCATTCTAATTCCTGGAGCCCCCTGAGCAGAGTTAATGCCTGATTTAAAAAGCTGCTGCTCTAAACCAAGTTGGTGTCCTGCTCAGGCCCTTTCTCAGCACTGCTGCAGCCCAGTGTGCTAACTGTTGTGGTCCTGGAGGCCAACTGAGCAAAAGGGGACACTGGATGTACTGGAGGATTAGACACTGCTGTGGGAGCTGGACTGGACCGAGAGAGAACAGACAGGCTCACATGGACACACATGATGCTGTAGGGACAGTAGGCTCCCTGTTTGAGCCCCTGCTGCTTGGTACTTCTTTTTTTCTATCCTGCAATCTCAAAGGTTTGGATGGTCGAGCACAAGGGCTACTTTGAAGGAGCCCACCAGTGGCTTAGGTTTGGCCGAAGCTGACAGACTGCCTGCCAGCTACTGCTGATTTAGTACCCTCTGCCCATTGCTACCAGTCCTCTAACCCCTTCACTGTGGTGAATATGGTGAGTGGAGGGTCGAGGCAGTGCAGACGTGGGATTGAATCCTTTACATCACTGGTTTAGTTGGCTACCATTTGCATTTTTTGCACTGTGAAGACTTGCACCCTATTGTGTTTTTTTTTTTTTTTTTTTTAAGGACTTTTATCCTTTATTGTGGGAAGATAGGTCACAATCAAGTTCATATTGTTTTATTTTGACAAAGAAGACTGCTCCTTAGAGAATGAAGCTGAGGAAACAGGTGACAGTGTGTGGAGGGGCCATATTCTGTGTGGCTGTGTTCTCACTTTACCTTATGTTGGATCGAGTCCAACATGATCCTGCAAGGCGTCAGAATGGCGGGAACTTCCCAAGGGTAAGAGTGATGCTTGTCTCTTGTCTGAAAGCCGTTTTGTGTAATTACTCTTGCAGGACTGTGCATATCGTATTGCGATACCTCACAGAATACTATTTTAAGGTCTAAGGCAATACCTTTTTAAAGCACCAGCCAAGTTTTGTAAACACTTATTTTTGGATAAAAAGTTGGATCAAAGCAGAAATTAACATGAACAGTGCTCAGAGGTCTAATGCGAGATGTTCACATTAATTTGAATAATTAATATGCCAAAATATATCCATAATTTATTTTACCTCGTAACCTGAGAGGCTTTCCATATATTCTTTTGTAAGCATTCGTCATGGAAATAACCACTGCTGTATTAATATGATAGAAGCATGGATTTGTGATAATATATAATAAGTAGGCTATATATTTATTTTTTAAAATCACACTACCTTTTGTAACTCTGCCCAAACAGCAGTGGACCAATGGCAAGCCCAAGTGAAATACTTAAATTTTGTTTTTTTTGTTTGTTTGTTTGTTTTTTTTAAACTTGAATGTGTCACTTGTTACGTTGTAGATATTTGAGTCTGACTTGTATTCTTAAAACTAAGTGCTTATTCATAGTAGAAGTTATGGACAACAGATTTTGGTTGGTTATGAACAGATGTTTTTGTGAAGGTATGCAGCTATGTGATTCATCATTTTTGTGTGTGTGTTTTAGAGCCAGATCTCAGTTCTGCAGAACCGTATAGAGCAGCTGGAACAGCTTCTGGAGGAAAACCACCAAATCATTAGCCACATAAAGGACTCTGTGATGGAGCTCACAGACACAGGAGCTGTGTCTCCCAGTGGCCACCTGCCCTTCAGGAGTGCCAATGGTTCTTGGGTCCTACCATTCGATGGACGCCCCACCTTCCTCGCTGTAAAGCCCCAGGATTGTCAGTTTGCTGTTGGCAGCCGAGGTCAAACAGACCTTCAGGTAATCTCCGCGCTGTTTTTTAAATTTTCCTAACAATTGCTGTATGTGTCATATCTGGTATAATTGGCCAGACGTCATATGTTACCTGGCTACACTGCAGATGTTTCCGTGCACTTTTTCAGAATACAGCTAGTAGACAAGACTGATATTTAACATGAGTTTGTGTTTCATTTTAGATGCTGGATGTGTACTCCCTGCTGAAGTTTGACAACCCTGATGGTGGTGTGTGGAAACAGGGTTTTGAAATCACTTACGACCCTGGGGAGTGGGATAATGAACCGTTGCAAGTGTTTGTGGTTCCCCACTCACACAATGATCCGGGTGAGTTGCATGAAGTTTTCACACATACTGTGGGTTCGTTGTTCTGTTAGAGGTCAATGACCAGTGTGTCTTAGGCATTAGTTTAAAAGCCTGCTTGATCAGACTGTTTTTAGGACATTGCTTAATGCATTTGCTACCACTTTTTCAGGAGAAATAAATAAGTGACTAAGAAAGAGACCAGCCAGCTGCTGCAAGGGCTCAGCTGAGTGGGAGGCAAGAGCAGGGATGCAGGAAAAAAAACAAAATCACCATTTGATTCATTTGTTGTCAAATTATTAACATAATGCTGACATGATTGATGGCTTGGAAAAAACAATGAAATTAGAAAAATATTGGCATTGGGGGCATTAGTTATTTTTACTTTCGCATGGCTGAGATTTTATTTTAGACTGACGTTTTCATTAAATTTGTTTACTTACCACCCTGCCACACGCTTGCTAACTTGACAACTATTGATTTGTTGACAGTCAGGTCACAGAGACCTGCAGCAACAGGAATAGAAGTCATTTGGGCTTGCATTCAATTAGATTATGCTGCAAGGTTGTCTTAAGAAATATCCTCAGCAGCTTTCCTTGTTCTGGGATTGTAGAAGGCAGTGATATAATGCAGAACTGGTATTGCTAGTTTCTATTGCAGGGAAGTGAAAAAAACATTTTACTGGTAATACGTTTCTCTAAAAGGGATGCTGGGACTTGAAGGGTTTTAGTAGACTATAGTTAAGTTAAGTAGGTCAAACAGTGGGAGTACCTCACTGTTACAGAGACCTGCAATGAATAACTCCCCACCCACAGCTGAATACACTCTAGCCTGCTTGGTTGGTCAGACCTGCTCTGACACACAGCTTTTAACTAGACCATGGTCATTTGAAAGGCCTTGATTATGCTTGTGCATAACTTAATGGTTATGAATGTGTGCTTTATTGATTCACATCTCTGGTCTCTGTAAAACTGTCTTGGTTTGTGTGAGATAAATATTTGACGAGACGTTTATAAGCTGCAGTGCTGTGTTGTGGTGGACGTAGACAGTGCATGGAAAGTGCATTTCAGTCACTTTCTTTTAAGCCACTCTGTTAAATAGCTTTTAGACAGTAACTCTAGTTAAATAAAACATGAGTTTTATTTTTGATCTAATGCACCACTTTTTCTGCAACATTTTGTCTTTTACGTAAGCTGTCTTGTTGTCCTGGTGTTAGCCTTTTAGATGAAGCGGTTAGTAGCATACTTTTTAGAAGCAGAGCTTTTTGGTGTAGGTAGGTATTCTGCAAACTGTCATGAAAGATGCTTAGAAATGATCTTGTGTCTTGGCAGGCTGGATCAAGACCTTTGACAAGTACTTTACGGACCAGACGCAACATATCTTAAACAACATGGTAGTGAAACTGGCTGAGGACCCACGCAGGAAGTTCATCTGGTCTGAGATTTCATTCTTCTCCAAGTGGTGGGAGAGTGTGGACATTCATAAGCAGGAGGCCATGCGCAAGTGAGTCACAGCTTAGCGAAGCACATGGAGTGGGAAAGGCATCGTCAGGCAGATAGCTTTCGGTCATGTCAACTAGATATCATCTCAGTCTTTACACCCCCACACCTAATGTCTTTTTTTCCTCTGTACCTTTCAGTCTGTTGGAAAGTTATACCTAATTTCTTCAAACAAGTCGGAAAATTAGATTAAATTCTAGGATGTACAAGGGAGATTAATCTTCTCTTTCTTGTCATGTCAGCATGTTGCATTGCTGCCTGTAACTATCTTACACAGTAGATAGTATCTAGGGCTGTGCGATATGGACAAAATTTTCTATCTCGATATGGATAATTTCTTTCTTTTTTCTTTTCTTCTTCTTTTTTTTTTTTTTTTTTTCAAAGACCTTTTTTTTGGGCATTTATACTTTATTGGACAGTCCCAGTGGAGAGAGACAAGAAACACGAGGCAGAGAGAGGGGATGACATGGCAAAGGGTCTGGGCCAGAATTGAACCCGGGCCATTGCGGCTTAGCCTTCGTATTACATGGTACACACTCTACACGGTGAACTGGGGCACTGGGGCACCCCGATACGGATAATTTCATAGCTTGATAGTGATATATAACACGATACGGTACATTTTCTGCAAATTTGATGAAAAAATTGTCTGTGCAAAACAACCACACATGTCATGACTACTTTGTGGTAATCCTGTAAGGTTTGCTTTTGCTGTCAAAACTTTCCTTCCATCCTTTCATTTAGCATGCATCTTTTGGCTCTCTCTGTACTGCCTCGCATGGTTCTTCTGTAAGAGGTAGAGGAGGTTAGTTGTGTTGGAGACATGGGTATCAGTCTGTGACATACTTTGCAAAGTATAGTTTTCTGGTCCATGTCAGATTTCTTATGTCCAAACCATGTCCAAACGACAGAGGTATTCCCTTTTTTCCATACATATTCCTCATCTTGTCTTGGTCAGACTGAGTTTTATTCTGTATCAGAGTGTTGTGCAGAGTTTCGTTTTGTGTCCTGGTCCTCGATGATTGTTTGATATTCCAGCCCATGTGTAGTAATTGTACATTCCAAGACAACTAGGAGTGCTAACTCAGTGACATAAAATACTGCCTTAAACTGGCTTTTGTGACAACAGCAATAGAAATGATACAGGAAAATTTCCAATGATAGACATTTTCCTCTCGTCCCACGATATATATTGTCATATCGCACAGCCCTTTAAAGTATTATTTAACAGATAACAGATGCTGCCAGAATAGCATGTTATATGGTCATTTTGATTTTTTTTTTTTTTTTTAACCTTCAGTAGATCTAGATTATCCTCATCTCGCTCTTGTAATCGTCTTTCTTCAACAGACTGATTCTTGGAGGGCAACTGGAGATTGTGACAGGAGGCTGGGTGATGACGGATGAAGCCAACGCTCACTACTTTGCCATGATAGACCAGCTCATTGAAGGCCATCAGTGGCTGGAGAGAAATCTAGGTATAGGGTGGATCAAAAATGGTTTTTTGCTTATGGTTTCTCATTCAATTTGTGCAGAAGTGGCACTTTAAGGTTTTGGAAATGACTGGTTTCAAAGTCTGCCTTTTTTGTTTTTTGTTTTTTGACATGTATTTTAGTAGCATTCTGCTCTTTGCCTGCTCTTTTGTAGTTCAGCATACAGATAAAATACCAGTTCTACCAGTCCTGATTGAAAACCTGAACTTGTCATCCCATTTGCTATCGAAGATGGAGCTTCTCACCCTTGGTGGGCAATATGCAGTCCTTTCATTTCTTTAAGGAAACCGAGAAATTGTGTCTTCCCACATGCTGTCCTAGGTGTAACTCCTCGCTCTGGGTGGGCGATAGACCCTTTTGGACACAGTGCCACAATGCCCTACCTGCTGAAGAGGGCCAACATGACCAGCATGCTGATCCAGAGAGTCCACTACTCCATCAAAAAACACTTTTCCTCTACCCGCAGCCTGGAGTTCATGTGGAGGCAGGCCTGGGGTGAGTGGACCAGTGCCAATAAAGTCATCCAATTCTTGTACTTAAATTTGTCAAGATCATTTTGGAATGAGTCATCCTGCTCCTGGACTTTTTTTTTTTTTTAAGTGAGGGGTTAGAAATTTTGGAAGGACAGCCTGTACTTTAATAGCTTCAGAAGTACCTCAGATTTTTTTTTTGAAATTCTTAAATGAATAGCTCTGCCGAGGACTGCTCAACAGTATTTGTTATTAAAGAAAAAAATTCATCCCTAATAGTCTCACATTTATCATCAGCTTGTGATGTGCAATACATTGTATCAGTTATTTTGTGCTGAAGTTGTAGAATCAGCTCAGCCTGCCTTGTCTTCTTAGAATTCAGTTAGTGATTTCAGAATGACCCCAGAGAATAATTATAGCTGGCTGGCCTACTATTTTGTGAACACCGTGTCCATGTCAAGGATCATAGACACGCCCCTTACTCCCCTTGCTGTATCTGCTGGAAATATAAGTTATGTCATCCACATTTGTTATCTGCAAGTGAAGAAAAACAATTACACCATGAGACAACAAATTGGGATCAGAACTGCAAGATACAACACCAAGAGCTGTTATATTCAAACACTATTGAATTATTTTAGGGTGGATTTTCTCATTTTTGTGTGTTCTAACTTAGATTTTACCAACTGTATTTTTTGACAGACCCAGCTTCAAGCACAGACATCTTTTGCCACATGATGCCGTTCTACAGCTATGATGTGCCTCACACCTGTGGTCCTGATCCAAAAATCTGCTGCCAGTTTGACTTCAAGAGGTTACCAGGTGGCCGCGTAAATTGTCCTTGGAAAGTGCCACCGAAAGCTGTGGTAGAAACCAATGTGGCAGAGAGGTGAGGCTAGTGGGGGTTAGCGTTTTCCTCTTGGTTGGTTTTTAGGTGGAAAAGGCTGTTGTGCCTATTTTAGACTTTGTCTTAGGGAACAAATCTGAGGTGTCTGCTGGTGTTAGACCAAGGACACAACCACACTCAGCGAGGGTGGGTTGAAGGAAGGAAGGAGGGAGGGAGAGACATAGACTGCAGATAGTCTTGTAGTCATGCCAGTTAGCTTTGTTATAAGCCACTGTGACTCATTTGTTCATTGCAAGCTTCAGGGGAAAAATGCCATCTCTGAACTTTGCAAAGGACACATTCCAGTAGCTAATGGAAAATCTCTTTTACAGTGAAATGTATTGATTGCCATTCCCTTCCCAGGGCTGATTTGAGCTGCCTCTTGTCAAGGTCGTTGTACTTTCCTAGAAAACTGGCACATGCAAAAGCAGCACAGTTTGGGTGCCAAACAATTTGTCCTTTCTAACACCCTCTCTGCATGTCTCTCTCTCTTTTGCTCTCTCATACAGGGCGCACCTGCTGCTGGACCAGTACCGTAAAAAGTCCAAACTGTTCCGCAGTAAGGTTGTGCTTATCCCTCTAGGGGATGACTTTCGCTATGACAAGACCCTGGAGTGGGATCAGCAGTACATCAACTACCAGAAGCTTTTTGACTACATGAATTCTCACCCCGAGATGCATGTACAGGTGAGAAACCAATTTGTCAACTGTGACGAAGCCTGATGCCATTTCTGTTGTGTGCCTCTTATTGCACCTGGCAGTGGTTCAGTGTTGAAATGTTTGTTTTTTGTTTTATTTGTGATGATGAATCATGTATCTGTATTGCTTTAGCTAGATAACAGAACAAAGTGTCTGCCACAAGTAGATGTTTTATTTATAGATTGCCATTTCAGATGAAAGAGACATACATAATGAAAGCACTTTTGCTTGGTTGTTCAGCTGCATGTTTGGATAAGATCTTAAGCAACAGCACAACTTCTCACCTGTCTCTGACTGTGTTTGCAGGCCCAATTTGGGACTCTCACAGACTACTTCAATGCTGTTTACAAAGTAAATGGAGTGGCCCAGGGATCCAGGCCTGCAGACTATCCAGTGCTTAGTGGAGACTTCTTTGCCTATGCAGACCGCGAAGACCATTACTGGACTGGCTATTTCACATCTCGACCCTTTTACAAGAGCCTGGACCGTGTGGTGGAGTCACATCTCAGGTGGGGCAAGTTTAATCAAACTTCACTGATAATACATTTCACACTATTCTGCTTTTTATTGTACAAAAATTGCTGCCTCAACAGCACTCGGTGCTGATAAAGTGGGTCATGCAACATGCACTTTGTTTCTGTAATGCGAGACATTACACACTCTGCTAGTAAGCAGCATTTTCTTTGCATTGCAAAGTAGACGTAGGAGTGTCCTGCTGGCTGATTTAGTTAAGGAGCACACCATGCACCTGCAGTGTCCTCAGTGCACATCCTCTTCATTGCTTCTCATATCTGTCTCTCTTCCTTCTTTCCTGTTTCTCCAGTTAACAGTCAAAGCAAACTTTGAGTAAATTAGCAGATTTAGGTTACAGTAGTTGCACACATGCATGTTGCATGAATGACTGGTTTGAGTTTTTATTTTTGTTGGAACATGTCTAATAAGAATGTTTGTGCTGGCTTTGGTGATAGAGGCTCAACTGTGGCCAGCATTCAGCCCTACCAGAAAAGAAGTGTAGCCATTTTCAGTCTGTCTTGAACCATCCATCATTTCTTCAGTGATGACAGCCTGTCATGTTCTCCAGGGGGGCAGAGATCCTCTACAGTCTGGCAGTTGCGAATGCTCGGCATGCAGGCATGGAGGGGCGCTACCCAGTCTCAGATTATGCCCTACTAGTTGATGCAAGGCGATCTGTCGGCCTCTTCCAGCATCACGATGGCATCACTGGCACTGCAAAGGAGAATGTTGTCACTGACTATGGCACCAAGTAAGTAGAGGTTAAGATTTCCAAAGAATATGACTATGAGTAGAAACAATACATTATAACATGGTGATTTTCAAAAAAAAAGCATGATTTCCTTCGAAAGCACTGCCTTGTTTCTTTCAGTGCTTTACATCATTTTCATCACTTTATGACTTCTTAATAAACACTGTGAATCCCTTCAAGCAGTCCTTCCCTGTTCAATGTTTTGGAGTTAAATTGGGCTGACTGCTCAACTGAGCCATTGATTCTTTCCACTCTGCTCTAGGTTACTGCGCTCACTGATTGGTCTGAAGAGAGTGATCATCAATGCAGCTCATTTCCTGGTGATGAAGAACAAGGAGTTCTATCGCTTCTACCAGACAGAGCCTTTCTTGGAGACGGTGAGCAGGAGCGCAGAAGGAGCTTCACATAGTGTAGAAAAAAGTGCATGTAACACATATCTATCTGCTGTTTTGTGTAGTTAGTCAGTATCTTCCCTGACTTGTAACTTTGTGTTTGTAGGATGACCGGCGTGCTACTCAGGACTCTTTGCCCCAGCGGACTCTCATTGAACTGGATCCAGCAGGGCCAAGGTATCATTTCTGTCCCTTCCCACCTTTTAGTTCCTCTACCCTCCACTCCCTGCTCCTCAGCTCCTCTGGTGTGGTATACTTCAGATTGTTCCCCTCCTTTTGCTACCAGGTACCTGGTTCTGTTCAACCCCGTTGAGCAGGAGCGGCTGTGTGTAGTGACTGTGTTGGTCAACACAGTCAGAGTGCGGGTGCTCACTGAGGACGGACAGACCCTCCCTGTGCAGCTGAGCGCTCAGTGGAGCTCCTCTAGCCAAATGAGCGCAGAGGTGTTTGAGGTAAGAGATTAATTCTCTGTCCGTCAGGTACCTCTCTTTACAGCTGGCTGTGCTCAGCAAATCTGTGGGGAAAGGCTGACTGTGGTACATTTTGCTTCCTCATGACTACTGAAAGCCCCTTTTTTGTTAAAAAGGATACTTCTCTTCATTAGGCAAGATTTTTATGGAAAAATACACCCATATTAGCAGCCTAAAGCAGAAACTCTGGTGTTGGTTATTGATACTTTCTGTGCAAAGAAAGTGACACATTGAAATTTGATAGCGAAATACAAACTTTCTGGTGAACAGCAGTGAGCGAATGCTCAGTCCAGAGAAAACTTATAACTACTTATACTAACTTACTGTTAGATCTTTTGCCTCAGCTGTCCTTTTTTACCCTTTGGCATAATGTAATCAAAATCTCGATGAGTAAATATGAACATGATGTGTGCAGTTTATTGATCAACACTACATGATTTTTGGGTATTGAAGTTTAGTTCAATACCCATATTCCAAAACATTGAACTTGTATGTTTGTCTTTATTTATTTATGCAACCATCATTCACTTACTCATGTGTGTGTTTGCTTATATCTTTCTTTGTCTTCTGGCCAGGCAACCTTCATGGTTCGTCTGCCACCCTTGGGCTTGGCTGTGTTCCATCTGTATGATGCACCTGACTCCCCCATGACACTGCGCTCTGACACTCTGCTACGGCTGTCTGGACGGGGTGTCAGTGCCCAGGCTGTGGACCCCTTGCCAGTTCGCTCTCAGCAAGCGGACCCGCAGACCTTCTACATTACCAGCCAGTCACTCACACTGGGCTTCTCGGGAACCACTGGCTTGCTGGAGGTCAGTGTTTCAGCAGCTTGAGGTCACCGTCAGATCAGCTGCTGCTTGTGTTCCCTAAATACCTGAATCAGGGATTAACTGCTCAGTTTAACTTTCATCTTGATGACTGGGAAAACGAAAAATGAGAGTTTGATTTCCTGACAGAACCTTGGCTGTTGGATCAAAGTGAACATGGCATGTTTTCACTGCCACTGAAACAGCCTCTTTGATCTTTCTTGTTTACTCTTTCCATTTCTGGATTTTTCTCACTCTTTTCTCTTTTTTCATGGCCTTGGCTTCATCAGAGTATCCGGCGTAAGGATGACCCTCAGGAGGTTAAGGTTCAGATGCAGTTTGTTACATATGGCACTCGCCCCTCTAAGGACAAGAGCGGGGCTTACCTCTTCCTGCCTGATGGAAAAGCGAAGGTATTCACTTAGTTCCTCTATCTCAGCTGTTTACTCACCTCTCACAGGGCTTTGATCGAGCCTCCCTTGTGTATTGCATCACGCCGTGGAGCTAGAGGGTGGGTTTGGGGGATGTGCATGCTGCTTCATGTTTTCCTTTTATTGAAAAAGCAACAAAATGCACTGGAGTGTAGAGGCTTAGTTATACCACTGCATTTTTATACCTCGTTACTGCTGCTATTGCTCACTTATCGCTCCCCCTCTTTTGTTTCCCTGTTTTCCTCCAATGTCTCTCTTCCACTTTCTGCTCTTTTGTTTGCTCTCAGCCCTATAACCAGAAAGAGCCACCTGTTGTGCGCGTTGTGGAGGGGCCCCTCTTCTCTGAGGTGGTGGCACACTACCAGCACTTTCAGCAGACCATTCGCATACACAATGTACCAGGTAATATTCATGCACCATCTTGCACAATAGATTGGGTTCGGAAGTACTTGCAAATATTTTTAATGGTTTGTTTCAGCATATTCAGCTAACCTGATCTGAAAGGGTACGCTATCAAGGACAGAGCAGTGAATGCCAGGATTTAACAATAACAGGAAATCTGCATTTCAGTGAACCACTTTTTTTCTTTACTGACAGTGTCTGTAATATTCTGTCTTGTACTTCCAGCAGGCCAACACAAAATGCCAAGTGCTGTTGGCAAATAGTATTTGACCCAGATTTGCAGTTAGCACACACACCCTTCCTGTCAGTTCCCTGCAGCCTCACTTTGGTTTTGTATTTTCAGGGGTGGATGGCTTGTCCGTAGACATCACCACCATGGTGGACATCAGAGATCAGACCAATAAAGAACTGGCCATGCGGCTTGTCACTGACATCCAGAATGGGGATGTCTTCTACACTGATCTCAATGGCTTCCAGGTCAGTTCACCACTGGGAAATTAAGATGAATGACCTTGTTGTTTTTCCTTTGCAGTGTTTTAGAATGTAACACTATCTCTGAATGTAGCAGTAATGACTGGCTTATAATAGCTTTGAAATTGAGTCCAGATATTGAATCCTTCCTCAATAGACTCAAGAGATTAACTATGCATGACCTGGTAATTTTCTCGCTGTGGTTCATGTTTCCCCAATTTGTGTGTCTCTCATATTTTGTCCCTCTGTGTGGTATGTGTGTTTCCTCCTTCAGATGCAGCCCCGCCGGCACTACATGAAGCTTCCCCTGCAGGCCAACTTCTACCCCATGCCCAGCCTGGCGTACATCCAGGACAGCCATCACCGCCTCACCCTGCACACAGCCCAAGCCCTGGGCGTCACCAGCCTTGAGAATGGTCAGTATCTCCTTGATCAGGGCTTTTCAACTTGAGCAGCAAGTGGGCCAAATTGGAAATTCAGTTGGGGTTCATGGGCCATACAGAATAAAGTGGCAATGACTGACTACAGGGGACTATTACTCTCACAATATAACATTAATAGATCCATTATTACATGAAATAAAATGGCCATATGCATTTCATTATCATAATAGTCACTTGCACACAGCAGCCAGTCCATAGAAATACATAGTGCAGATAGGGCTACAATGCTTGATACACAAGTGCAAATGTTTTGGCGACATCTAACAAACCAAGCAGACACGGTTCGTATTTTAATGCTGCAATCACAACGAGCAGCACCAAGTTCATTGCACGCGGTCAATGAACATGTATCCAAGCTCTCGCTGTTTTCATTCATCTGAGTGTAGTCTTGCCCACGTGCGCTGAGTGTTAAAGGGGCTGGGTATAGTGGAATATATTAGAGGAATTTGGAGATTAACTATTTTCTTCACTGATATCATGATGAATAAATCAATTGATAAATAAAGCAACTATGCAATTCAGTATTGTTTTTTTCTTAAATAAAGTAACAAATGTAACTATGCATGCATTATTGAAAACGCAATCCATGGCTACAGCTCCTCTGGTCCCTCTGCTGCCACGCATTGTGCATCAAGTTGGCCTGATCACCACATTCAATTCAGCGTCTCTCAGCCTTGCTCTCTGACTTGTCGAAACACAAATGTTTGCTTCACTTTACAGTTTTTGCACTCGACAACACATTGTTGCATCTACATTGCTGCTGAGTTGTTGGCATAGCATCTGGCATAATAAACCACGGCAAAGTTTAATAAGTCTCCAAATAGCCACACATCCTGATATACTCGCCATAGAAAAAGAATCAGTAAAGTTCATATCTGGACTGTACCTAGATTCACAAGGAGGCCATTTTGTCTCTTTTCTTTCTCTCTTTTTGAATAGAAGTGTAGAGAATAGGCTGGAAGCACATATTTCCTTCTGAAAAGATTTACAGAGAACAGCCATTTTATCTCAAGGTTCACCTAAAAAAAGACAGATATAAATAAAGAGTTGTTCACTCTGCAGTTTCTGTGCAGGGGCTTTTTGTTAAAGTTGTTGTCTGTGACTGCCCCCCACCTCCACCCCTCCCACCCCCCCACCCCTTCTAGGCCAGCTGGAAGTGATTATGGATCGGCGGCTGATGCAGGATGATAATCGTGGGCTGGGCCAGGGCCTGAAGGACAACAAGAAGACAGCCAACCGCTTCCGCCTGCTGCTGGAGAGGAGATCCACTGGCAACAAGGTCAGTAAGAAGCCAGCAAGAAAAATGAATCAAAAATGAACCTGTGTGAGTGCTGGCATCGGTCTTGCAGTTCCCACACACCACATCAAATCCGGTTGTATTGAATGAATGTAAGCTTGGAGCTCTATGCAAGGTTGTTTGAATGGAACAGTGTCTCGTTCTTCATTCCGTGTTTATTAACACCTGTCTCCATATTTCTTTTTTTCTTTTTTTGTTACCCACCAACCTCCATCTGTCTTTTTGTCATTCTCTCCACTCTCTACTTTATTTCACACTCTTCTCTCTTTCTGCTCCATTACCCTCAGCATGATGGTTTCTTTGCCAAACTCTTCTTCTTGTTTCGTTCTTTCCTCTCCCAAATCTTGAGAGGCGGAGTTCAAGAGGTAATGTTGCCTTGGCAACAGTTAAGGATGCTAGCTAGCCTGCATTATAGTCTGTGCTGTAGCTCCAGTTTCTAGGCTCCTCTTTCTAGCTTCCCTCCACCTCATTGCCTTAGCCAAAACAGTCCATCTTTACGGCAGCACCATTGAACGTAACAAGTGATATCATTTATCAAGTAAATGGATACACTTTGGGAGAAAATGCAAGGCATTGCTTGCAGTTTTATCATCCAACTCTCACTGCTAAAACTGCTGATACAAGAGCGGATGAAGTTGCTCTGGCCAGCCATCGTCCTCCACTCAACAAGACATCATTCCTTGTTTTTGAAACATTTTAATGCTCTTTAATTTTCCTGTGATGTTGCACCCCATCACAATGCAGGCTGTGGCTGTGGCATATATATGGAATATCCCAATAAAAATTCACTAGCAGTGTTTGTTTTTTCTTGGCTAGAGTTAGTTTGTAACTGTAGACATTGAATTTCTAAGTAGAGTTTGTACCTCAAATAGCACAATAATAACAAATTAAGGACTTGAACTAGTTCCCAAAGTGAGTCTTTAATGTCATGCATTTTGTTAGCTGGCACAGTTACTTTAATCAGTCTTTCTTTCTCTGCCTTCCTCCAGATGACCGACAGCGGAGCAAACAGCTTCCCATCTTTGCTCAGTCACATGACCAGTGCCATCTTGAACCACGAGGTCTTAGCACTGCCAGTCCTTCCCAAAAAGCGCGGCGTGCCTCCCTTACAAACATTCGCCCCTTTCAAATCCATCCTTCCCTGTGACTTCCACCTGCTGAACCTGCGCAGCATCCAGAGCCAGGTGAAAGGACAAAAAATACATTTACTTAATGATATATAGGAGGGGTGACTCAGCAGTAACTGATATGTATTATGGCTGTAGCAAAGATTCAACATTTAAACTGACATTTGTCTCCTACTGGGATTCTCTGTGTGTGTGTGTGTGTGTGTGTGTGTGTGTGTGTGTGTGTGTGTGTGTGTGTGTGTGTGTGTGTGAGCAGCAGGACCCTCACTCTCCTTCTCCCTACGTGGCCCTGATTCTTCACCGGAAGGGCGTCGACTGTGGCCTGGAGGCTCAGAACCTCGGCTTCAACTGTACCACTACACAAGGACAGGTCAGTGTAGACACACACACACACACACACACACACACACACACACACACACACACACACACACACACACACACACACAACTAGTGTACACCAGAAATGCATTTTCCATCATACCCTCAAGCCTGTTCCCCCAAATCTCCTCACTGCTTTCTTTATTTATCTGTGCTCTCTGATAGAATGTGCACTGACCTGAAATTGGTCCTGTAGCTCTATGTTTTCTGTCTCTCAAAACACACTCTGCCTTCATCCCCCGTCTCTCTGTGTAGCTGAGCGTGTCGGGGCTGTTCAGGAACCTGGACTTGCAGTTGCTCCAGCCCATGGCCCTGACTCTGATGCACTCGAGCCCTCCTCTGGCCAACGACTCCACCATCAGCCTGGACCCCATGGAGATCTCTGCCTTCAAGCTCAAACTGCGCTAAGAGCAGCTCAGACCACCGAGGCAATAAACCCCACCAGACTTTGACTCGGACAGATACATGGCCCTGGCCGGCCGTGTTCAGACTGGCACAGAGGGTCTGGGTCTCTCTGTTTTGTCGGCGTGTGTTTCCAGGGTGCGCGCCGAACCACTTACACCACTAGTCGGGGAAGCAGGGTCCACTGCGGCAGGACTGAGTGCACGGCAGGGGGCAGATGATAGCTGTTATCGTGGCCGTCTCAGACAGTAAAGAAACCCTGGTGGGTTTTGCAGCTGTTCCAAAAAACCAACAAAAAAACAACTGCCTGAATCACTCATCAGATACGACTGGGTATCTGTTTTTCCACTGCAGTAGTTAGTGAAAAAAAGACATCTCATTTAGTTCTGTTTTTGCAAGAACTTTATTAAATGTGTCTTTGTATCCCTGCTCCACCCTGGACTTACTACTGAATGTAAATACCATAATGACAGGGACCTGGGATTTGTGCCACATCAGAGTGCAATTTACAAAGCTTTATTTGGTGTATGTTGGTTTTTCTTTTGCTTTTTCTTTTCTACCAGTGAAGGACTTCCTCTCCAGTGGAAAGGCCACACAATTATGTGTTTTTGTACTTGTAAATCTTATGACTGTGTTTTTTTTGGGTTTTTTTTTTTTTTGGTCTTTTTATTTTTTTATTTTCATTTTTTTTTTTTTTTTTACTGAGCCGAATGCAGCAGCATAATTGTACGACGTGAATGTGTGATCTGTTCCCCCCCCCCGAGGACCCCCCCCAAGCTGTGGCTCTCTAAACTGTTGTACGTCTGAGTTACAATCTGCGAGTCCAAGTCACACTTTGGTCACTATGCGATGATGATGATTTGGGATCATTCACTAAATAATTCCCGCCTTTTTATTTTTTTTATTTTTTTTATTTTTTTTTGTTTACAGTAATCATATTTCCTTTATGAGTGACCGCTTCCTGCTGTCCTCCATTTTTCCTTGTAGACTCTCTCGCACTTCTTTTTCCCCTTGTTTCTCCTTGCTTTGCGTCCTGACGAACTGGAAAGTCTGCTGGGAATTTAAGTTGGAAGTGCGTGCCCCCCTTTAGCCATTCCTGTGCTTATCCTTGGTGCATCATCAGCGGGTGGGCGGTTTGTGTACTATATGCAGTAGAAGAATCGACAAAGACGATACCTCATACTAACATATGGCAGATATATCAATGTATGTGTGTCTTTCTATCTAGCTATCTATATATATATCTATATATTTGTATATATGGATATATATACTGTAGATATAGTATGTTGATGTGAATATTTGAGAGGATTTATGGGTGTAGTGAAATTGATGTGTAAACTATCAGGGACCATTCATACAGCTAGATGTCATCCAGTTTGTGTGTTAGTGTGGAGTGCCAGGTCATATCATTTCCTCCCTCTGGGGCTTCCCTTTGAAGAGCCAAACTCAGAGCAAACCGTACACAGCCATCCGTCAGCTAACTTTAAAAAAAAAAAAAAAAAAAAAAGGAAAAAAACTTAGAAATGAAATTCCAGATCCACAGTGCGACTTATCCCCAAAGCTAGTCCCGAGGCGTTCTGCCTTTTCTGCATATCTACCTTCACAGTGGTGTGGAAGATGTTATCGTCTGTGCTCGGTGCTCAAAGCAGACATCTCGTCACGACAGATCTCTCACTCTGCACTCGCCGCCACCATCTCACCGCCATGCAGTGTCCATCACTTAACCTGCCATCTCATGCATTTCCCACAGGAGGCCGGCTGCCTTGCGCCCTTCCTCCGGCTGGTGTATTAGCCCAGTAGTGTAATATCTGGTCTTTCATTGTTCAGTAAATGCCACTAGCTCACAGTGAGCGCTTCGGATTCCTTCTCCTCTCCTGCTGTGGTAAACAAGTCTCCATGACTAGACTTCACTGCATCTTAAATTGCACTTTCTTCCTGTTGTCTTTTAACTGTCATACTTTCTCTCCTACTGTGTCGCTGTGTGTCTGAGTCACTCTGTGTAAATGTCTTTTTTATGTGATATTTGCTGTAGAAATGTTTTCGTTGAGATAGAATATATGAAGGCGTGACCTCTCCTGTATTTGCTTCTTCATGCTTATTCATTGGCAAAAAGCTGGATGGAAGAACTTACAGATGAGATGGGAATGAATAAAGATCAATGAGCAATCAGTTTCTGTGTGCATCTCAAAATGTTTTGATTTCAGTATTCTTTCAACTGATGAATATTTAGTCTATTTTTATGCTGTTCTCTTGTCTCCCTTAGTAACAATAGGGGATAGTAATTCATTTCCCCCTATGTAGAGCAGTAGGGGGCAACATTGAGTCACTGTGGGTAGGACAAGTGGAGCATACAGATGTTGGGAGTTTTGATACGTCTTTGAGATTTCAGTCCTTTTAGCCTATCTGCTCCTTCGATTGTCAGTGGTTGGTCTCCCACACAGAGAGGCTGTTGAGATAAACTGGCTTCAAACTGGGGATCTTGGCAGAGTAGAATACAATGTAACATCCTTCCCATTTTAAATCACTCTCAGAGACGTACAGTTGACTGCGGCAGTCAAAAGATTTTCCTCACTTAACCTGCTTCGAGGAAAAGGTGTTGAGGATAATAGAGTACTTAGTGAGACTGCTGAGCGGGAGGTGAACATAGGGAGAAAATGTTTTTTTTCTCTTTCACAACACATAAATGGATCAGGGACCCAGTTGCTACAAAGAGTGTGGTGGGAGAGGTGCCTGAGGGCGATCACCACTGTGCTGACAGCACAATACACTGTGCTTGTGAGGATGGGAGGGTGAAAATGGCATTGGGGAGGCAGTGATGCCTATTGAGGCACCCTGGGGAAACAGTGTCTGTATTGAACTCCGGTCTCTGGTGCCATTTGCGACAGTGTTTCTCAACATTTCTGTGCTCCAGCCAAGGACACCTGACCATCGACTTTATCCTGGAATTTAAGGCTCAAGACATACCCACAATAAGACTTGACAATAGTCACATAATGGCTGGAGTGAGGCATGAATTTATACTGAAATGATCTGACTGTGAAATCAATAAAAAGAGAAATGATTTATGAGTTCTCTACACTTTAATTATCCTAATTTGAATTATTTCTTGTTGCCAAGACCTGTTAGGTGGCAGTTCTGAAAGTAAGAACCATGCCAGCCTGACTAATTCATCCCAGCTAAAAGGACGTGCAGAATAGCCACTGATCAAAGCTCACACCGCACAGAAGCACGGGTCAAGTGAAATGAAGGTGTGCATGACAAAGTACGTAAGTGGCTTTCAAACTTCCTGCGACTGGATTTCATATGCAGACACACTCATTTGCTTTCACACATGGCGTGATGCAATCAAGGGCCACCGAATTGAGCAGTGATTTCTCTTGGCAGATCTAATTATGGGTCACAAAATGATGTACCGTCACCCGTGGAAGCAGGCCTGTGCTTTTTGACAAGGCGCTAGAGGAAAACTGTTAATGAACTGCAAAACTCCTATTGGCATGAACAAACCTTAATCATTTATATTAATTCAATTTAAATATTAATGACCACCATATTGCAGTGGAATCTGGTTGGGAAATAGTATCTGGGAGGCTTTTTGGCAGCGCACGGGATAGTGGGGAGTAGACGGAGTGCTGGCACACTGTTAAAACTCAGTGTCCTGGAGTGAAGGAAATACACTTGCAATGATGTATGGCCAGGAAGATATGATGAAGCGTTTACTCTCTTTGTGTGTGTGTGCGTGTGTATTGGCTGACACCCAATGCAAAAAACCCTAAAGAACTGTAAAAAAAGAGATTGTAAAAACCAAAAACCATAGGCTACATGACACCCAAAGTCATTTTATTCCAGCATGAAATTGATCTCCACAATATTAACATCCATTGTCAGTTAAATAAAAAAGGATATAAAAGAAACATAGAAAATGCAATATAGTATCTTCTCACTCACTCACTCATCATTTTTTTTCATCACTCTGGCCTTTAGATCCAAAGGCTTTGATTCAACTTGTGTGTGCCACAAGTTTTCATAGTCCTTGATGAGAACATGACATACATTTTTCTTTCAAAACGTATGGTGCTTGCAATAAAAAAGGGAAAGCGCTTTACCCTGATGAAGACATTCCGAGAAAGAAGCCCCCCCCACACACACAAATCAATAAAGGCTCTGTCGGGAAAATGAAGACAAAATGATCTTATTTTCTTTCCAGTGGCAACCGAGTAGAAAAATGTTGAAAAGGTCAGACAAGCAGCTGTGGGTTAAGTGTAGTTTTTCTCTCCTTCATAAACAGTACACTCCTCTGCAGGCTGTTATTCCTGCACAAATCAATGGGATTAAATGACTGATGCGTCTCATATGCCTATATGCTGCAGTGGCAAATTCCCATCGTGCCTTGATTGAAAACAGAGAATCCTCCACTCAGTCCTTATCAAACCTCTACACTGTATTATTATGCTGACCCTAAGCATTCTGCAGCAACTATGAATCTCATTTTTAATTCTTTTTTTCTTCACATTGTTAATTAACAGCTAGCAGTTTCCTCTGCATGTCAATTGCATGACCCTTGGGCCAAACCACTGAAAATGTACTGTCAAATGGAAATAAAATAGATACATGAGATTCAATGTGATATAAAATAATCAACCATCTAATCTCAGCTGGCTGGCTTTTTGTAGATGCAAGATTTTTGCAGAACACTGACGGCTTATGAGAAGTGTGCCTGCACCACATCTGGGAAAATAATGCACTCTCCTGGTTTAACGGATATGTAAGAATTGTCAAACTGAATAATCAATCTCAAATTTCCATTTCCAACTGCAGTACATGATTTACTCTATCGTGTATTGCATTGTATTATGTAAAATTATTTCAGTGTCAAAGCAAATACATAATGAATACATCCAACCTCAAGGTGTTAATCAAATGTGATAAATTAACCAATACAAATGAATAAATAATACAAAATAAAGTTTAATGATTGATTTTCTCAAATGTATCTGGATGGGATGTTCATAAGATAGTAAGGCCTATGATTTTTTTTTTTTCCAGATGACTGCACTGAGCCTGTGTAGTTCTCATTCATGTATCACTTCCATAGTGTAGGATTTAAGTTGGTGCTGATGAGACCCAGGACAAGGCGTCACAGTATCAGAGCCACGGCTCAGATAGCACACCGAGAGATGCCGTGTTCAAACACACACCAGGGAGAGTGCTAGAGTGAGCTCTGTGTCTTGATAAAAGCTGTCCTCTCGCTGTGACAATCCACCTCCTCACTGTCTGATTCAGACTCGTAGGCGAACATGTCCTCATCCCCCCACACAGTGGGGATCCCTTTGTAGCATATCCGTGCCTTCCTCTCCCGGCCCTGGCCGAAGCCAAAGCCCACCCGGATCCCCCTTGTCCCCGACTCCACAGAGGGCAGTTTGGTCCTCCAGCCCCAGGACGCTCCACTTGAGCGCACCTGCAGCAGGAGGAAGACGCCCACGAAGGCAGCCAGGATGAAGGCACAGCTGAGCACAGCCACGAGGGCAGGGAGCTGAGAGGACGGAGGTATGCTGAGCCCGGGAAGCTCAACATCTTGCCCTCTGTTGTTTTCTGCTGCGCCCCCCCCTCCTGGCTGCGCTCCCTCACCCCGGAGTCCCCCGCCAGGAGGGGATTTGCGCTGGACCTGGTTCTGGTGCAGGCAGGATGTGAGGACCAGGTGGCTGTGAGGGGGGCAGGAGAGGCAGTCTGTGGGCCCGGTGCCGAAGCAGGTGAGGCAGGCAGGATTGCAGGGCAGGCAGGCCTGGACGGAGGATAGGTCCACCCAGTTCTCCAGGGACAGGTTGAGGAGCTGCGGCCCGGAGGTGAAACCCGGGGGACACAGCTTCACACACCCCTGGAGGAAGAGGGAGAAGCCCGGGCTGCACTCTGGATGGGAAATAAGAGCGATAACAAACATTAATTCTCATCCAAACTCACAGACAAACATGCAGACTAATTCACACAGCATCCACAAGCCCTCAGCACAAACAACTATTTGAATCCAAAAGCTGGGTACCAGCAAGAAGCTTGTGACCCCATCTGCCTTTCAGTGGGGGAGTCACCCTCCCCTGCAGTTGCCTGACAATCTCGCACTTCTTGCACAAACACAGTTCTGCTCTCTCCTGCTGATACTCCATACGTCCCACCCTCTGAATCAAAGTGACGTGACATATGGTAATGTGCATGGGTAATCCATATTCACAACACTCACTCCTCCAAACTGTACATGCTGAATGCAGTCTGAACCACAGCCCATTTTTATAATAGAATAGAAAGCCTCTCTTGTCTTTGTATAGAATATGACAAAATAAAGAGTGCCACTCCAGATTGGTGCATTAAAATGAAACAAAACTAACTCAGTAAACAAACAAGAGTTTCTTTACAACAGTTAACAACACAGGTGCAAATAATAGAATAAAATAAATACTTACAATGTAATTTTGTGTACTTATTGCAATAGAATAAATGTAATCATTGCACCAGTAGGTTTTCCCTAGAAAGACATCATACTGCATGTGAGGGGTCATTTAATGCTTAATGGAGTTTAATGTGCTTATGGCCTCAGGAGAGATACTGTTTTGAAGTCTGGTGGTCCGCACTTTGATGGTCCTGTAGCACCTGCCAGAGGACAACAGGTTAAACAGGTGGCGTCCAGGTTGAAAAGAGTCCTTTACAATGTGTTTGGCTCTGCCACAGTTGTGGGAGCTGGAGAGATCTTTCAGCGAGGGCAGAGGGCACCCGGTGATTTTTCTGTGTGGGGCTGATGACCCTCTGAGGAGCTCTCCTGTCTGCTGTCAGCAGCCAGTGTACTGCACTGAGAAGCAGTACGCCATAGGGGTGTAACAATCCATCAATCTGATACATCGAGCTAATGATCAATGATCCAATATAATTGATACTAATCGTAAATAACGATCCATATCGCCATCTTAGAGATATGCCTTTATTTTGAAATTCCCATGGCATGTCTGAGTCACCATGTTTGTCCAAGCACACCGCCTTCCTAAACATTCAACTAGTGCTAGCACCAGGCAGATACTGGCAGCCACAGCCAGCAGCCAAGAAAAAGCCAATAAGGACATCGACTCATCTCTCGAGAATAAATCAGAAATACGGAAATATTGTGGATGTCAGAGAAAAGATGGGTCAACTGACAAATCACATGCCACATGCAAACAATGCCCGTACGAGACAAAATACTCAGGAAACATGAGGAACAACCTGAAACAGAAACATGGAGTTGTAATGTAGCTGATTGTGTGAAATTGGCATATGATATTGTCTCATATCCATCGTAGGCCCCTAAACTGAATTGAATCATATTGTGGCCGACTTTGTGATATCAGCAAATATTGCATCTTTGTCCAAAGAAATGATGTAATATCATATTTTGATTTGTGATTTACACCCCTAATACGCCAGCATGCTCTCGATGGAGAAGTGGCTCCAGCCTGTTTTTCCTCAGCATGCTCAGAAAGTCACGCAGGGCCTCACTCGCTGTTAGTCACTGTAGTTGCCGCCGTGCCTTCTTAGCAACCGCAGTGGTGTATGCAGACCAGAGGGGGTCCCCAGGAATGTGAATTCCCAGGAATTTGAAAGTGGCAACCCTTTTCACAAAGTCCCCGTTGATGTAAATAGGGGCAGGGTCTGCTCTGTGCTTCCTGAAGTCGGTGATGACTTCCTTTGTTTTCGTGGTGTTCAGTGTCAGACCACATAGCAGTGCAGCCTCTCTGTATTTCGCTGTGTCCTGTTGTTTGAATATATTCCATTCTCTTTGTGCAAAGTGGTCCTGTAGCTAAGAGAGTGCTCCCTTTGCTCAAGTTTTCATAGTCTTTGTGTTTGGCTGTGCTTTCCTCCTGAGGGGGCGGTATGCTGGGATAAAGAGCAATGAGAGGCGATCTGACCGGCATAGGTATGAGAGATAAGGCTGTACTGTATATGCATGCTTTATGTTGGAATAGATATGGTTGAGTATTTTTTCCCCCTAGATCACTTATTGGATGAATTTACGGAAGCACCGTCGGGATGGGCATGCTGCTGTTTGCTTGTAGTATTGAGTAGGTGGGCAAAAGCGGTGCTAACATTAACATCCAGTAGGAGTTAGACAGACAAAACTATTACCTGTATTAGCACTTATGGCAGATAAAAAGGTGTACATAAAACTAACAAAGAGTGTGTGGTACTTTCGACACAAATGAGATGAAGGCATTCAGCTTAACTGGCTAATGTTCAGTGTTTAACAGTAAAAGTAGCAGCAGTGGCCAAAGAGTCTCACCTATACAGATCTGCTGGGCATCAAAGGTCTTGCAGCTGTTGTTGGACGGGCGAGGGAAGTTGGACGATGATGGATTAACTGCGCTGGGTCCAGTGCCCCACAGGATGAGGGTGAACTGACTCAACACACCTGAGAGAGAGCAGGGGGAGCAGGAGGTGTGCAAGAGAATATCAATTCAACACTCCCGAGACAAAGAGCAAGGTGAGCTGGCTGAGAAACATGAGTAGAAGATATGGGGGTGGAAAGAAGGGAAACAAGGAAAGTGAGTGAACTCAGCACAGTAGTGGGGGAGGATCAACACAAGCAAAGCAAGAGATCTGTGCCGATCTCATTTCCCCTACTACTCAAAGTAAACAATGCCACAGGAAAGCTCTAGGACCTAACAAGTTAACTCCTTTCAGAATGAGAATGTAGTGCCTTTTGCCTTTTGAAAGAGAATATAGCCCAATGTTTAGACAAAAAAAAAAAAAAACCTCCCTAGAGATTTAAGTTCTGAGAGCAAGCTGTTTCATCAAACGGTTGCAGAGTATTTTTTTTTTTCAAATGGATCCATCTCAGCTCAGCAGCTATGTAAGGTTTTAATCCGGATGTGCTTATGAGAGCGTTTCCCTTGATATCATTATGCACCATTACAGAGGAAATGTGAAACAAAGGGTGGAAAGGTGGAGAGGGGATTCAGATAAGGGTGAAAGCATGAAAGACGACTTGAGGTAATGAGGGGGCAGTGATTTCCAGCTGAATGTGACTCTGAAGCCATGTGAACACACTCTTTAGGGTAATGGAGATGCATTGTGTTACCATAGTCCCGTCCGTTTGCTGCAACATTCTCTATTTCCAAGGTCCACTCCCCTTGAGGATCCTCATCCCACGAGTGAGTTGTCATGAAGGCCCAGTCATTAAACCCTTCTGAGGAGAAGTCATCAGGCCTGAAAGAGAAGGTGAAGGACAGTGCATTTGTTCGAGAGAGCTATTCTCCTTGTGTGAGCAGGAAGAAAAAGTTCAGTGTTTGGCTTGTGAGACAAACTGCATTTATGGGAATGCTTGTGTGCGCATAGAATTTACCAAGGGTGCAGCAAAATGCAATGAATGTGTAGCTGGAGGCCAACTGGGTTATATATATGTGTGTGTAAGAGAGAAAGGGAGAGGGAAAGAGAGAGAACAAGAGAGAGATTTACATCAAGGGTAGGAGGATGGTGTGAGTGTGTGTTTATGTGTGTGATATTTCCCTGTGGCCTAGCTGAGTGGCATGTTAGTTATGAGTATGTTTTAATATTTACCTGGGGGACAGCAGGGTGGAGCGTGTGCCCAGAGGGCTGATGAGATGAATGGCCAGTTTTCCTCTCTGGTTGTACGACAGAGTGAGGCGAGCCTGGACATGCTCCAGGGAGCTGACGTACTCTGGTTGACCCCAGCAGGCGTCCACATTCTTGCTGAAAACCAGCTTGTTCCCAATATCTCTACAAGGATGACAAGTGGAGGAAGGAGGGTGCGATTAATATGGTGCGGATACAGAAATGGACATGCTATAATGGCCATAACCTCAAAAAATCCACATAACTCTTCCTGCTCCTTTCTTCTAGTTTGGAGGAGGAAACTGAACAGGCTGAGTGGTGCAGACAAAAGAGGAGAGTTCAGGCACACACACACACACACATGCTCACTCAACCCTCCTAACCTTGAATCTGTGAGCATGGTGTGAACACACTGGTGCTGCGGCCCCACCGACGTCCAGTTCTGTGCCAAGGCCACCATGGCACCTGCATCCAGCAGCCCGTAACCATACGAATGACTCACTGTGAGAAAAAGGATGAAGCAAGAAAGGGAGGGGGTGGAGAGATATGGAGAAAATGAGAAGTAATGAACAGTCCACTATTCATGATGATAACACAGTGCCAATGGTTGATTTGGACAAATGACTGCGCCTGCTCCCTACCCCTTCGTCCCACTCCATTGGTCTTCCAGTCGACAGCGCTGAGGTGGCCGGGACGGGACGTTCTCACCACCAGGTGCTGCATATCCCTCCAGGTCAGGTTCATACTGTGGAGGGATGCAAGGAAACAAAGTAATAGTATTAGCTTTCTGCCGTGGCATCACTAAAGGCATCATATTAAGTATTATGCAGTGAGGGGAGCAGGGCTTGGCCTACTTTAAGCTAAATACAACACTGCAGAGGAAATGTGAGGAGTCACAGGATACAGAAAATGTCAAGAGGTTGCAGACACACCTGGTATGTGACAACACTAGCTTAGTGTATATAGTAAGGGCAGCCATACAGCTTTGAAACATCCTATACTGGCACAGAGGAAGCCCTGAGGGATTATGTCAGTCTACCATAACGGAGATATGGGTTCACATTATGGTTTTAACACTGGTGTAAAACACCATTATAAAAGGTATATCATAACCTATTGTGTTGAAAGGTCAGGGAACACAGTAAAACTGCGGCTACAACACCCTGGAGGACTGTGTCCAGCCCTGTCTGTAATGATAGTTTCAAATGAGTTCTGGGATTGGGGGACGGGTCACCTTCCGCACAGTAGAGGACCAATAAAAAAAAAAATAAAAAAAAGCCCTTTGTACAGATTTACTGAGAGACAGCAGAGGAGAGAGAAGCCTTTGAGTCAGCAACGAGAGAAAAAGCAGCTCCACGGGTTAAGATAATCAAACCATGAATCACATGGCTTTACTGCTCGCTCCGTGCAATCGCGCATGGCCGACAGAAATAGAAACACAGAATTGCACTGTGGCGCCTCACCTTTGCAACCCTCCACATCAGCATTCACATCTCACACCCTCTCATATGTTATTAATGGACAAGAACCCCCATCTACTCAATGTCACCTCGCTGAGAAGGGAGGGAAAAAAAAAAAAAAAAACACGCTAGAAAGCCGAAACAGCACTCCGCCTATTAAATGATTCCATCTCTATGAATTTCAGCGTGGTCCAACTCAGATATATTAGCCACCCAGTTATTACCACTGCCTGTCAGTGTGAAGTGCGAAGGTGATCTGCTCATTGAGACAGATTGCCACTAGTTTGTCATTGAAAGCAAGCGAGAGATCGTCTAGACGGGCTTAACTTCACTTCTGCAAGTCGGTGCCCTTCTCTGTGGGAAAGTGGCCTGCTGAGGGCTTGAAAATCACTGTTGATGGTGCTACACTGAGAAGGAATGGTGAGGATGCACTCCCAGAATATACAATTAAGAGCTGGAGCTTGGGGTGTGAGGCAACATTTAATTTGATCTGACACCTGTCAGACAATCCCTAATGAGGAAATATGGACGATTATGCAGAGCAGAGGTCCGCTGACTGATGGGAGGGTTGACAAACACAAATGGAACTACAGATATGACCACACTATGACATACTGGAGCCGCTGACAGAAACTTGGATTCTGACACTTGAAGTCCTGAGTGAGAGATAATGAGAGATATTCTACAGCAGAAATCTTTGCTACGGGCCCTAAAGGAATTCAGATGTCTGTGTGGGCTGTAACTGCTGATTTGCCTTGCTAATTAACTGATTATCAAAAGCTTAATTTGCTGAGGAGCGAATTTCTGGGCTGGGATAGAGGCCAACGCTCACTCCCAGACGCGTGTGCGCGGCTCCAGACGTGCTTGCACGCACATGCACACGCGCACACACCCCATTTCACAAACAAAAAGTCCCACTCAACAAAGGGAGTTTACAATACAGTGGGATAGACTGAAAATTTACTGTTTACTTTTTTTTTGATTTTGCGCAGTAAAGGCTTTTCTCTGTACAGCCTGCAACTAAAATAGGAGCTGTAATCCTACAGGAAAATGATGTCTCACTCTCACTCACTTGGCCTCCAGAGTCAGAGCGATGATTCCAGCAGCCAGTGGGGCTGAAGCTGACGTCCCTGTGTGAGAGTCAGTGCATTTCTGCCTCAGGTCTGTGGTCACCTTGGAGACAGAAGAAGGAGAGAGAGAGAGAAGTGCACGGAGATACAGAGGGAGAGAGAGATGGTTGTTATGACACAGTAAGTTTTCCACTTCAGTTTGAGTGAAGTTCATGGTGAAAGGAGTTGAGTGTTTGATGGCAGAGCGCTGAGGAGTATGTGAGTTCTGCCTGGAGCTGCCCATGACGGGAGGGAGGACAGAATCAGCAGGTAAGTTCAATCAAAGATGTGTGGATCCCTGACAAAGGGTTGCTGCCGGGGCGGGGAATGTCAAGACAAGTCAGATTAGTCAAGGAGGACAGTGAGTATCGGTAGCACTACAGAGTATACCTCTGCTCTCGGTCTCTGCCACAGGCATAAAGTTAATGAGGCCTGTCTGGGTCAAAAGATGAGGACACGTCAGAAATTACAAGATGCCATGGGGCAAGGCGAACTCTGAAGGTTAGGGAAAGATTCTTGCTGTGCGACTTTCTGCCTGACAGCTTGGGGCGCTAATGGCCTGTATCTCCTACTGTAGCTGGAACATACCAGATTAGATGAGCGGAAAGATGTCTGCCTGCTGTTATACCTTAGAAATGTATAAAAGAAGACTGAGGCACTGTCGAGGCCTCACTGCCAATGAAGTGCAGTGTTGTACAGCAAAATCAGGCTTGTTTTGGAGAATAAGTGGGAGGTGTGTCAGCTTTTCGTGGAAGCTTTTTTTTACAACAGGGGACAACTTTTTTTTTCTGATAGTACATAACTTTAAAAAGAGTGTAGTCTGATATATGGTATATTCCATTAGTTTGATTTTTGATTAGTGTGAACTTGGCAGTGTGATCCAAAAAGAGCCACATACAAAAATAAAACAAAGTTAACTTTTCCAGTAGAGTTGGGACCAAAGAAAGCAGGTGTGATTAAATCCTTAGAAGCCAAAGACAAATGGTGGCTTCTGACTGCCACAATACCAGTGCATTAGTAGCAGCATGCAGTGATTGCTTCATTCCAAAATTACTTCAATTTGAAACCCCTGAGTAGTTGTGTTGCTTGCCTGCAGCATTCCTCTGGTGTATTTTGGAGAGAATGAGAGATTTGTGGGTGTTTTATGTTATTCTGCCTCCCCGAGGCAAGCCTTTCTACCGCTGACAAGCAGCTTGAAGGGAGCGTGTGGCGTCTCTCAATGTTTGTCAGCTCTGCTCACTGTATTGTTACACATCAGTCAATCCCGTTTTTGACAGATTAATGCTGTTTTTTTTTTGGTTTTGAGAGTGGGTGGATAAATGTGCATGCGTGTGACACAATTTTCTTTGTCTTATATAAGAATCAGCTCTAGATGGCTGTGTTATTTGGCCCTGACCTGTACAGTGGTGTGTGAAATATTGACCTTTCATGAGTGTTTCGGCATTTGGTTGACGGATAAGGTCAGGTCAGCGGAAAAAAACAAAACTTGCTTATGTCTTACAGAAAAATCTGAACACACTTGTAGAATGTGTATGTGTTTCATGAATTTTGTTTTGAGAAGTTCGTCTAGCCAGAGGATGTTGTTATGCATAATGTGGTGTAACAATAATACCGAAAAATAAATCACTGTCAAATACACATTCATAATGTAATTATGGGCATCAGACTGAAGAAAAAGTATCTGTTAAACTACAGTGTTTATCAGAGTCTTGTTAAGGACAATTCTGCAGTTCGCATTTTGTTTACAGTGGCAAAGATGTTGTGTATATGTGTGTGTGTGTGCCTTAACACTTACAATCTGTTTCTCCCCTGGGTTTCCAGAGCTGAAGGTGGTGGCGAGGGTAGAGGAGCACGGCTCGCTGTACCAGGGCACGTTGCCGGACTGGGTGGTGCTGCTGATGGACAGAGTGTAGATGCTGTTGGTGTAGCCGTCGCAGTTACAGCTGTCCTGCTCCCGACCACCGTTACCCGAGGCCCACACAAAGATGGAGCCTAATCCGCCACGACCCTGAGGCACACAGAGACATATGTAATCAGACACAGTCGTAATCTATAGATATGCGCGCCAAAGGTACGAGAGACAATGAGACTCAAGTGTGAAAACGTGCCTCTGAAGATGTTTATCTCAGCTGTATTTCATAGGCAATTCTATATATCATAATGTCAGGCAATTCACAGCGGCAGAAAGCCAGATATCAAACAGCAGGAATGTAATTATAAAATGTACTCAAGCTGACTATAATTTGCCAACTGATAAATGACAATTTGGTATCTGGGAAAGCCGCTAGATTATGTGCTCCAATCTCTTAAGTACATATTTTCCTCACAAGTCGCATTTCCGTTCATCATTAATCAGGGGGCCCATCATTTCTGAGTAAATTGAAACAATTAAAGTTGAGTCTTCTATCAAAGTTGAACGGCGTCAACTCAGACAGATAGAATGAAACTATTATCTTTTTTTTTGCTTCCTCAGAAACTACAAGTGGGTGGATAACATATTCACTTGTAAAGGAGAACACGAAATAGATGGGGTGAGGGAAACAGATAAAGGGAACTGGAGAGACCTCTCTTAAATTCCACTTATATGGAGCAGGCAAAACGAAACAACTGATGGGAGGCAAGAAATTGATAAGGTGGGAAGAAAACAGCAGAGGATGAACATCGCGCGGCCCGATGGCTGAGCAGACTACACAATTCGTTTCACCGTAAACTCTGGCAGAGATAAATACAAGAAGCGGTGGTTATGGAACTTTGTATCATACAGATGTAGACCACCTCTTTCTCTGCAGCACTGATTCAGAAGAATACACTCAGAGAAACAGAAAAAAAACCTTCTCTGACACTTTTAGTCTTTTCTGTATTATGGATTATGGATCTGTATTATTATTATTTTTTTTTTTTAAGAAAAAGAGCAAAACACACACACACACACACACACACACACACACACTACTCTTGTCCTATCATGCCTGATGAATACAACAATGCTCAAATCGTTTGGCTCCTTATCATGGCTCTTTCAGCAGTGCTTCCTCTGGAATGGTTAATTGCTGACGTTTGATGCTCACAAGTGTACAAAAGCACCTTATCTGAACTTAGAAAAGACTTGTGTGTAATCATAGGAATTTCCATGCTCAAACACTTATCTAAAAGTGCTCCTTATTAGCTCGTACAGCGTGTTTCAAAATGAGCATCCATTTCATCTTCTGAGCTGGTCTTCTTCAAAATTACCTTCCAAAAATTTGGCATAAATGGAGTTCCACTTGTATTATGACCCTGTGTTAACTGTATTGCATCCAACTGGTGGTCATGAAGCTCTGTGTGATGCTCCTGAACTTCCCGGGCTTATTTATGGCCTGACCCTGCCTCGGCTGCAGGTTACAAAGGCCAGCTGGTAATACCTGAGTGCCAGAGGTTATCTTAATGCCAGCAGAACAGATGCTGAACCAGAAAGGTCCTGTTGTGCTGCTGTCAGGCAATTATTTCTCGCTAATGCACCATGATAAACAGAGCGTCATACATTTGTGATGTATGAATCATCCTTTTCTACTGGAAATTAGCAGTTTCAGTCATTTATACAGCAATTACTGTGCTGCTTCCACCTAAGTCTTGCTTTGTATCAGCAATTTCTCCTCTGTTTCTCCTTTCTCCCATCTCCCATTTTCCATTTTGCTTTTCTGCTAACGTCTGTCTGTTGATGTAACATGCTGAGACATGTGAAATGACATTAGCCTTAGATAATATGTCACATTCGGTGACGGTTTAGTCAATCCAACCCACAAGGACTATTTAGAGGACATTTAGCAGGGGATAGGATGAACAGAGGATTTGTCTCATTCTCCATCTGGGAAAAAAAGAAGAAAACCTATCATCTTATAGGATTTGGTAAAAATATATTCATGTCTTTTCTGATTTTCTTTTAATGTATGCAGCACGAATGCCTGTCACTAAAGGACTTGCTGACCAACACTGCTGACTTTTCCAATACCATGGCATCCTTTTTGCTAACATGGTAGAAATTGCTTCATGGATTGCTTACTGTGACGCTGGAAATACAAACGGGCAGACGTCAGTACATCCAAAGTCAAAGCTTTTGCTCTGACTGACCTTGGTGATTCCCTGGAGAAAAGCCTCCTTGGCCAGCTTGGCAGGGCCATCCAGAGACTTGCCATCATCTTCTGGGCCCCAGCTGGCACTGTAGATGTGGATGTGCTGTGGGTTGAGGCTAAGGGAATGGGCTTCCACCACATCCGTCACCTCCCCATCCAACATACGCACTCCTGTAACAAGGCACACACAGTTCAGACTACATTAGCATAAACAAGATGTGAGGAGAGATGGGGGGAAAGACTGACAGAATGACAAATGGCTCAGAGAAAGTGAGGGTGTGAATTCTAGTTTTAGAAGGGAGAAGAAATGGTGAAACCCAAGAAGACGAAGAAGAAAAAAGACAGAAATGTAATGCTATAAACAGAAAGTTTGTCAGATTGACCAGATTAGGAGACACAAAGGAATCAGTCAGACCACAAATTCTCATTTTATCTGCTGCCACAACAAAAACAGAATACGAGGAGAAACAAAAGACAGAAAAACAAAACACTTCACAGCGTGTTCCAGCTTTGATGAATAACTGTACCCCGCCTCAGACACATATGTTGCTCTAACAGATAATACACAATTTTAGTGTTACATAAACAAATAGCCAGCCGGTCATTATACCAGGGATGCTGCCTGGCTCCCTCAATCACACAGAAAGGACAACATGTACACACATGGACACAAACACACACACACACACACACACACACACACACACACACACACAGGCTCAGAGTTTACTGGGCTTCCAGCAGACTGGCGTGTCCGCAGGGTAGCGCCAAATGTCACCTTTCATCATACCTGAACGCAACCCTGTTGAAGCCTTTGAAGTGTGCTGCCTCAGATCACCACTCTCAACATTAATGGCGGAGGAGAGGCGTGAAATGAACCAACCTCAAATAAGGTCCATTACAGTGAGAGAACCCCCGGACCTCAGAGGCACCACTATGACGGACGACATCCACATTAAGACTTCAATAATCCATTCTACACAACCTGCCTGGCCCCTGCAGACACAAACACATGCCAGCAGGGATGCAGCCAAGCCTGTAATGTTTGCGGTGATGTGAAGAGTCAGCATAACACAAGTTTGCATGCTAAGAATAAATAAATAAATAAATAAATAAACGAAGAACTAAAATTAAAATAAAGGCACAGGCTGTGTTGCGGCCGTAATGATGATCACTGTCGTAACAGTTCTCATCAATGTCCTGCGGCTTGGCAATCCCTTATTAAGACGCTGCTGTGTGAGTGCGCCTCCAGCGACATTAGAGGCAGCAGGTGGGAGTGGAACTACGAGTGCTGTGTGTGCAGGAGGAGGGGGAAATACAGGTAAGTGGAGAGAAAAAGTGAGGGAGCCAAGGAGGGTCAATTACAGCGGTTAAACACTAATAACTAATCATTGCTCAGTAAGGGTATTGCAATTAGGTTGCAACAGCAAAGGGAGGAGAACAACCCCACCCTCAAGACAAACATACATGTGCACACTTACACAAGCACGTGTGCCTATACACACACACACACGCACGCAGGCACACATTCACACATTCACACATTCACCATTGGTATTTCAGAGTACGGCACAGCTGTTTATAAACAATCCAGTGACCCCGCGACATGAACGGATCCACAGAGGAATAATGTATGAGGAGAACGGGGCCAACGAGCTGCCGGAGTGGGAGATGAATGGTAATGAAGACAAAGAAGGAGAGTTATGACTAACATCTGTGGATGGGACTCCTATGGGCTCCGCTGAGTCTTGTTGGCTGCCATCATGTCACTGACAGATTGTCTGGTGACAGAAGTTAGTAAAAGCCTCCTTGGAATTCTCTACAAAGGACAGAAATATTTAAGATGCTCTGAAATAACACCTTTGAGACCGAATCTGTGCTCACAGGTTATATTTAACTGGGCTTTTCTGAATAATTTCTTGGAGGATATTGGCTCATGTTGGCAGCTAAATTACTATGTTTCAGCGGCAGCCTACCCCAAGGCTCTTATTGTGACTGACTGACACAATGGTGACAAGATGTCCAAGGGTTTATGGAGACACATGTAAGGTGAGTTGAAAAAGTTTTATTTTGGCATCAACATCACACTCGGGTTTGATTCTCCTGTCAGGAGTCGCTAAAATTCATTAAAAAATATATAATTTGCCTTCTTCCTAATTGGCAAGAGAAAGACTGCAGTTTGTAGCAGAGTATCAAATGCAGCTGGGGCTGGCTAATATTTGTGCTGCTGTATTTTGTTTTAGATCAACTGTGGAAAAGCTTGAAAAAACAAAACAAAACAAAACAAAACAAAACAGCATATTCAGGCAAGTATATAAAACAGCTAGGTGCATTTTAACATATGTGATTGATACAAAACAAAATACGTGCAGACTAAACTAAGCTGATGGTGAAAAAAGGATCCAGGCTAGACGAGCATCAATAAATTTGCATGTTGATTAGTTTGTGCTTTGCTTTATCTACTACAGAGTCAGCGAGTCGTGTTAATCCTAACATCATCAAGGTTGTTCTGAGTGTTTTGTCCATTTGTTTGTAGTGCCCAGAATTCAAAATAGCTGGGATCCATATGGTTTCACTGATTCAATCAATCTGAAAATTTACGGTGCAAGAGTAATGGAAAACTAAATTGGCTTTGCAGTTTTGCAGAAAAATATGAAATAATCATTGGTATAAGACTGTGTACACGAGAGCCTGAAATCAGAAAAGGGCCACAATTTCCATAATGCTTTTTACCACAGCTGTTTTTGATAGATGAGCTGTCCCTCTGTGATAAAAAAAAAAAAAAAAAATTGAGCCTGATTGTAAGTATGGCCCCAGTGTCCAGTGCCGGCTCTTCCATTACACTCATCATGCAGCGTGCGTGGGCCCGCCTCCTGCTGGGTGATATGGCTGACTTATGGTAAATCCACCACGTTCTGATACTGAGCCAGAACAAACCTAAGGCTTGTTTTTGAGTTCTTTCTTTTTAGTTTGAGTTTTTTTTACCCATACATTTAAGTATAATACTTATTTTATCATTTTAGTGTCCTTGTACAGTTTGTGCATCTGTTTTCTTCCCAGTTGCTCTGTTGTGCTCCTGGAGTCTTTTCATCTGAGCGTGTCACTGGCACTCTGCTAACATCAAAGTCTTAAGTCTCAGCTTTGAAATGTGAAAAACAGAAGTTTTGGAAACAGACCTCAAATTCATCAAGTTTAAACATGTCAAATTATAAAATACAGAGGCAAGGTCAGTTGACTTCAGAGGGTCCAAAATGTAAAAAAAAAACAAATATTGCATTATAACCTTTTAATTTGTTAAAATCTACCCTATTTTTGGCTCTTTGGCTTTTAATCACAGAAGTTGTGCTGGTGAATCATGGTGCAAAATGTCACAAGCTTTAAAACTAACATTTGGAAGGCTGGCGACATGACAAAATTAACAACCTGCTGCAGAATGTATTAGCTTGCTGTGTTAGCTTCTGAATTAATGTGGTACACATATACATCATGCATGCTGAAAGGGTTCAAAGCAGCTTTCAAATAATGATTTCTTATCTATAAGTAACTATCGTTAGCTATCACTGAGTCACCCCTGAGCTAATTAAAAGCATATTTAATGTCACTGTGGAGAACAAAATAATGGTGTGTACTTTATTATTGTTATTATAACTCACTTCTCTCATCATGAGGACGCATGGGGCCTCACGTACACCTCATGATGTGTGCAATGGAAGAGCTGCAGCTGCTGTTTCTTATGGTATTATTTGAAAGATAATACAGCGCTTTGTATTCTACATTTGTTGTGCTGATTTCAAACAAATTGCTCTTCCCTGACCTGCAAATCCAATTCAGAAATGTTGCCTGCCACCGTGCTGACTCTCCCCAAAAGGGCCCCCTGAGACATTTGCACTTGGGGCTCTTAAAAAGCTTGAGTGCTGGTCAGGGTCAGAAATTGCATAGCATTTTACAGATTCCCCAAAGAGTGAATGCTTTGAATAACAGTGGATCAAACGGTAAGATAAAACGACTTTCAAACTGTCATGCATGGTAATAGGATTCTTGGGCTTATTAGCTGGAAGTAGTCAATCGGTTGTTGGTGCCATGGAAACATATGTGTCCGATGATGAAAAAATAATATTTTTTACACAGAAGTTGCAACACTCACAATCATTTATTATATCAGTCACATAAAGGAGCCTTGCTTTACCTCACAGAAGATAATATACATACTACACCAATCATTTGTAACCAACAATAGAATGAAGATGATGGCTATCACGGGAAAAATCACTTGTTGAATCACAATATCATCTAGTCTCTAAAACAGACTCTCTATATAGTCATATATAGAGTCTATAGGCAAGGGACAAGAGTTTGGTATCAGAAGCGTTCTGGTTTCCACTTCAATTTCCGTTGTAGTCCAAGTAGTTTTATACAGGTAATCAGTCTGGGTTGGGAGTGAAACAGGTGCAGTGCATTGCCAGAAATGTAATCTGAACCTAAAACACCTACAACAAGTCTCAGTGTTTGTCTATTGTGTGGGATAATGTTCCACTCGCGTAATAAAAGAAATGGAAATTCAAGCAGTTTCCGGCTAAACTCGGGAAATTGGTCCTGGCCTCCAGAGGCTAAAATCACTGTCAGATGGTAGCTGATGGGCTCTAAGAGTGCAATACCAGCTGATTAGTCAAGTGTATTGGCCTCCTAGTTGCAAGCCTCACTCACCTCCAATCTTGGCATTGTAGGCCACACCGACACCGCACACCCCGTTGTTTGCTGCTGCTGCAACTTCTCCTGCACAGCGAGTTCCATGTCTGAAAACAACAGAAAAGAGACATAGATAAAGGCCAGACAAAGGATAGTAGTGAGAAAGAGCAGATTGTCAAAACAATAAAAATAAAAATACAAAATGTTACACATGAAGCAGTAGCATCACAATCATTTGAGTAAAACTGACAAAATGATAATTAAAAAAAATCCTGTCTTTGTATGGCAAAATAATCATCTGAATCTTGCTGGGCTTTTTAACAATAGCTTCCAAAATGTAGCTGAAAATAGCATCACGATAGGGATCAGACACTGCTGCAGATTCATGGTTAGAGAATTAACAATGGGTGGCAGTAGGCCTGATATTCCCTCACATCACAGGACTATTAATATGAAATGCCTTACAATTCAAGTATTAGTATAACATCACAAAGACGAATGACCTACATGGTGAATGTGACAAGCAATTAGAAGTATGAAGGGCACAGTCAGTCAGGTGTGAGACACTTGACTCCACTAGACTAGTGCCCCATCAAAATTCACTGTGGTTTACAGCCCTTGAGAAAATCATTTATGGCAAACCATGTCTATTTTTTATCCAGCAGTATTTACCTAACGAAGGATGTGAACGGCCTTTTACTGTGGACATTTAATCTCAACAATAAATCTTTGCCTCATAGCTGTTTTCACACAACTACCATAATCATCTTGTATTCAGAAAGACCTGTCTGCCCTTTCTTTGACACCTCATTGAAATTGCATATCTTGTCCACAAAATTAATCTTTTTGGTCACAATTCACAACCCTATTGGACAAGAATTATGGCTGATATTTGCACTTTTACAATGTTTTTTTTTTAAATTGGTTTTTGGTATCTTGCTAGAGCTTGCAAAACAACAGATGCTCTGTGACTTCTTTAACACTAAGGCATTTCTCCTTCTGGAAGGGTAAAGACAGGAGAAATGGAAGGCAGATAGGATGTGACAGGCGAAAAGGTATCAAGTTGGACACAAATCCACACAATTCTATGCACAGTCATTCCCCAACCTCCTGAGGCATGAGGATGCCCAGGCAAACAGTGTTCTTGAAAGCAGTAAACAAGACCTGTGCTTTGCATACACTGTGGTTTAAAAGGAAAACAACAAGAGCAGAGCTAATTTTTGATGTTGCAAAAGCTGTGTCTTTCTGGCAAAACTTTTTTGGCTATTCTCCAATAAACCTTGGTAAAAGTCAATTTTTTTTTCAAGAAGATGAGTACCTTGTCTCCTTTATCTGACTTTAACAAACCGCAGTAAGGTGGGCAGAGGCTCCTCCAATCGAACATGACTTTAGTGAAACTTGGGGACAAAGACCTGTCTAAAACTGACTTCATCTCGACAGTCACTGGCCACAGGCCATTCGAATTAAATATGAGATGCTATTGATGTGCATGAATTATTCACCGAGTCCTTCATCAATACTTATGAGCAGTATTGAGTTTCAGACAGGTGCCCTCACAATAGCTAACCTCTGTGAAGTAGGATTGTTTGGATATTGAGTAGATTATAACTGCACAAACAATTACCACTCCCATCCCAAAAGGCACGCTTTGTTAACTGTAGAACAGACTTCATAAAAGACAGTGAAAAATCTAAATTGAAACATTTAAAGCTTTACCCAGCTTCAGGCAAAAAAGAGATTGTTAATGAATTGGCTTTAATCTTTTCCATTGCCTTTTGGTGTTGGGGCGATGTGATCAGAATGTGAATGGATGGAACAGAATAAGCGTTTGGCATTTACCATAGGTCATTAAGATTGTTTCCTGATTATAGTGCAGATATCTGATTAGGAGGTGCACAGTTTCATTCCCCTCTCTGGGATGTGCTGTGTGAATGTTATCGGAACAACAGCTAATTATATCCTCATTATTGTTTCAGAAGAATCAGAAATTACACACTTCCTTGTTTGATTCCCCCACCTCCTTGATGATGCGGCAGAGGACAAAGTCATTTCACAGGGTCAAAGCACAACTGCATCTCCAGCTGGGATCCTGATTAGGTTGTAGGTAGCTCTGTGATGTATTACCCACCCGCTAATTCTCAATAATGTTCACTGCCTTAACACATTTCGGCTGAGAAAACCAGTTGTTTTCCTCTGAAAGAGTAGGAAATCTCCTTTTTGCTAGACCAAGCGCTAAGGTTCCCCATTGAAAAAAAAAAAAAAAAAAAAAAACACCATGTGACAAAAGCAGTATAGTGTGTGAAAAACACAATGCTGCTGCTTCCTAACATGCCATTTGTTATATGACCTTGGCTGTCACTGAGAGTGGGCATTAGAGTGATTTTTAAACACACAATGAGCTGCCTTGACAAAGCTTATTTTTCACTGACAGATATGCCTGTACACGGGGATCTTGACACAACATATGGCAGGATGTAATACATCACAGAACCCATTAAAATAGCATCCGTGCAATCACGAGGTTAAACTACATCACTGTCCTGCTAAATAGTTTACTTCAAAATGCATTAAAGGATCCGGTGCAATGAGAATTGAGTTTCTCTATTCTCAAAAGCAGCTGTTAACGTAAAATCAGACAGGATTAGAATTCCAATCAACTTCCAGCGATACGTGATATATGATACAACCAGGTTTTAATGAATGCTCTGACTGCATACCATTAAAGAGGTACCCCATAACCTGCCAAGGCATTTGATCAATCGCCAGCAAGCTACTTGACAAACTAGTCAAAACCATATATTGCTGCTCAGTGCTGAACTTTCAACACTGGTTATTTGTTCTTCAGAGGTAGAAATATTGTTATGCAGTGAACGGCACAGTTACAGGAAGGTTGAGGTGCTTGCTCAGTCCTACCAGCTTTGTGCCATGTAAACATCAAAAATTAAAATCACTGTGCTGAATCTTCAATGGCAGCAGCCATAACAATGAGCATACTGCGTTTTGGAGCTTAGCGTGGGCCCAAATTTTAAAGCTCAACCTGACTTTTGACTGCAAAAAGTTCCGTCCAAACTCAACCTGAATCTCAAAGATAACAGCTTTTTCTCAGCCTGAGCCTGACTCGAGCCTGAAAAAAGCATTAATTAATTTGTCCGTGAGATAATAATCTCAACACTAACCAACCTTTTTCCCCCTCATAATCCTGTAGGCTCTGATATGGTTTGACAGATGAGGGGAGACGAGTCTCACCCGGGGAGAGACAGGAACCAGGAGGACTGCCTGTTATCATAAAATACGCTCCTGTCTATTAATGAATAAATTGAGAGCCACCATAGCTTAATATAGGCTATAATCAAGCAGACTAATGCCTACTGAGAACACGGCACGGCAACATATTGACATTATATTGTGATATAGGACTAGATATCATATGAGATTTTGGATACTGTAATATTGTAATTTGGTATATTTGTCTGGTCTGTCTTTTCCTGGTTTTAAAGGCTGCAATATAGTAAAGGTAGGCAGTTTTCTGAACTTAACAGACTGCTCTAGATGTGCTATTATTTACCTCCACCTGCCTGGTCATCAAATCCACATTACTAACTATTGTTTATCAAAAATCTCATAGTGTAAATATTCTGCAAAAGCACTGACAGTTATCCCTTTAATCTTGCCACAATATCAATACTGAGGTATCCAGTCAAACCTATTGTGATAAATGACTTTGTCCATATTGCTGAGCCCAATTGAGAACCAATAGGATTACAAACTGGAGTAAATAAAGTCAAACCAGTGCACGCTGTATTGCTCTTTGGCTCTGCCTGTTAACAACAACAACAACAGTGAATACGCACCCCAAACCCTACCCGAACCAAACAATTTAGTCAGAAATTAAGCCCAAACCTGACAGAGCCAGTCGAGTTCCAGCATTAATGTCAAGTTCTGCTGCATTTCTATGTTCCATAAGTTCAACTACTCAACATAAAAATCATAAAACTATAAAAGGTGTCTCCTGTGTGCGTCATTTACTAACAGGATCACATACACTTTTGAAAGATATTTCCGTACTTTTCCTCTGTAATGTCATGTAGCAGTGTCGCTTAAGGTTTATTTTGCACATCCAACTGTTTTGTCACTTAGGGTTCTTGTGCTGGTTGCATTTCTTTAAGTCATATTTTTTTAAAATATTATCATAATAAATATTACATTAGGACAACACTTAATGTCCAACAGGGAAATTTAGCACATTTTAGAATGCAATTTACTCCTCATATTTTTTCTCTAGCAGTGTAGTTAATTTTCTTGCTGTGGGGGCACAACACTGCTGAACAATTATAGAGGAAAATACTTATCTCACACAGAAACACATTCTTTAATCATCCTTTAATAGACAGAACCAAAAAGCCTGACACTGTCCGCACTTGCCAAAAACTCCGATCCACAGCACAGAGGCTAGGCACAAGGCTTGGCCCACAATCCCGCATGCTTGCATTCTTGGCAAGAAATAAGCTCACTGTTCCATCCATAGCATCTTAAAGTGGTCTTTGTGCTACAGACAGAAAATATCCTTAGACCACAGAGCTATGGCCACAGATGTGGTGCCAAGGAGGGGATCCAGCTCAGATGGACAGCGTGAACACAGAGCCAGGGGCTTGGGAAGGCATTTTCACATGATTAAATGTCTGATGCTGGAGGGTAGCCATTTACAGAGGCCATGCACACACAGACCAACAAACAGCTGTTTTGATTACTCTCCGCATGTGTGTGTGTCGTGTGTGAGAGTGACTGATTGGACTGGATTGGTTTCAGTTCAAATGGCCAGACAGCTTAATGTGTGCAGAGGGGATCAGACGTGCCAAGGCAGACAAAAGGGTTTACGCTGAAGCCACATTTTTATCTGTCAAATGTCCATGAAATGAAATGATTTCAGAGACACTTTACTGAATGTCTCCATTCTGTGTCCATTTAAAATAGATTTGAAAATGTGTCAGAGGCCACAATGGCTAGTGAAGTCATAGAGAAGTGTATTTTGAAAAGTAACTACCAGAGACTGAGAAAACACAACACTTTAAGAACAGTGCTGCTTTACTTCTGGGAAAGACAGTTAAAATAATTGTAATAATGATGATTGTCTTCATTATCATTATTGCAGTGTTTAAATAGATTACAAACCTGCTTTACCACTAAATGAACAAAGCATGAAAATAACAAAGGCATATGAAAACAAAAGAATAAAAGGACAGCAGAATTAAAAAAAAAAAAAAAAGACTGGAGAAATTAACAATTAGAATGTGTGAGCTGGGAAGCAGCAGTGGCTAAATGCTGTGTCCGAGTCACCTCTGTGCACCTGTTAACCTCAGTGTCGAACATGTGAGAAATATATAATGCAGCTTTTGCTTGAAACTGAATATAAACCCAGTTCAACAGGTCAGACAGAGGATGTGGAGAAAAGACCCAACAAAGCTCAGAGAAAAGACTGCTGAACTAAAGACGCTCTATTCACACAGCCAATGTGACCCCTTTATCTTATCAGGAGGAGCGAGGGGGGCAGAGCAAGGTAATGCTTTTATCTCTCTGCTTTGGGACAGGGCACAATATTGTGGTTAACCTTGCCCTGACATTTAGTGGAGAGCATACACATGTCTTCCAGTGCAGTCTCTGCACATGATGCAATGTAACATGTACACGCACACTCTCTCTCTCTCTTTCTCTAGTTATATCCATTCAGAATCCTAAATTGAAAAAATTACCTTTTTAAAATGATCTTACTCTCACTGCCCCTTACTCTTAACCTAATATCACAAAGCCACGCCTCCAGCTGGATGGACTTTTGAATATTCTCCTCATGAATCAAAGGACAATGTGACTGAGCCAAAGGCAGCACTGTCTGGCTGTCTGAGTTTGAAACAGGATTCCCCATGAAACAGCTCTTACAGTTCAGTTTTTTTTTTCTACAGGTAGAACAAGTTGCTACTGCTAAACAACAATGCTAGCAATGTCACAGAATAAATTCAGATTAATATACAAACGGGTGAATTAAATTAAAAAGATAAACTGGACAAAAATTTGACCCATCGAACTGTAACAATCGACTTGTTGTGAGCATGTGGATGTCCTGGATGTCGGAGTTCCCATCAGCACAGGATTGCCCCAGAACACTTGCAGAGTTTTAAAACCAGTGTGAGGATAAAGTAATTTTGGGAAAAAAAATATAGGGCAGGATGTTCACTGTGATGGATTACCTATCTTATGTAAGTTGCAAGTCTTTGCAAGTTTATTTTTGCACCATAACAAAATGGCTCTCATTAGAGATAAGAACAATGCATTCAAAAAGCAAAATAAGTAATTGCATGCTTTAGAAGATGCCCGATATTAATGTTAGGTATGCATGCACTGTAGTGCATGGGCTGTGCAAGAAATAAAAACTCGAACTGTCCTGTAAAAGGTTGTACTGAAAATAAAGTCTTGCATGGTGGGTTAGACTAACGCTGAATGAGGAGTGAACCAAAGAGATTATGAAATGTCTCAAGTCATGTTCTACACTTGAAGTCATGAAAAGTAGCTAGGAAACTACCATATTTTGTTATGCATTTTGATGTGACTCTTTCCCATACAAAGCTAGAAAGACAGAAAGGGTGAAACTCGAGCTTCGATAACTTACATTCTCATGTGGGTCGATGAACACAATCACATATGCACACATATGCTCAAAGTCATATAGAAAGTGTGTGTTCAAAATGTATTGCTGAGTGTAACTGATGCCTAACCCATGTTTGGCGGAACTGTAGGATCTGTCTCTTGGCACTGCTCTGTGGGTTTATATCTGTTTTAGGGGGAATGAATGGAGCTGGATTCTTGGTGCTGCTAAAGGGATTAGGTTATTTTCCGCTCAGCTTAGCTGGGGCCTAAGGCTGGCCTGTTCAAACTGTTACTTTGGATTGTGAAGTGGAGATCTCTCCATAGTCTGGCCAACGAGGGAGCTGGTCTCTCCATCGTTGGGAAGAAAAAGATCAGAAGAGTTTGTTCCAAATATGAGATTTTATGGCTATGGGTTTGAGAAAGCCATATTCATGCATTCATCTTCTTTACCTGCTTATTCCCATTCAGGGTCACAGGGGGTTAGAGCCTATACCAGGAAAACATAATTGCTTATGCTTGAAATACCAAAGGAAACTCACACAAAAGGGGACTCCAAACAAAAAGATTAGGTGCTGGAATTTTAACCTGGGTCCCTCTTACTGGAAGCCAACAGTCCTAACCACTGAGACACCATGCCACCCTCTAAATAAAATTTACCATTGCTCTGATCCATTCATCAGCAGCTAGCAACAGCCAAATTAAAGGGCACTACCCTATCAATTCATTCAGTGGAGCTTTTGTGGTCAAAATGACCACAACTAAATGATTAGGTGTCTGAAAGGACATGAATGAAACAAATTAAATACACAATAACTCAGTGAGGGTTACTGGAAATGGATGGGATAAAGCTTGCCAGACAAAAGAACAGGCTTAAAGTAATGGCTTAAAGGCAATCAAGGCAACTTAATGAGAAAAACAAATTAGATCTCTTACAGTGTCACACTTGGCATACACTGCTGACACACCTTGGGGGTAAACTATGGAGTTAGATTATGGGGTGAGTAAGGTAACTTCAAGTTTAACCAGGAGTTTCCCATGTCATAAAGGGGGGTTACTTTAAAGCAGGGAAAATTACCAAGCTTTAAGAGGGGTATCACCATGGTAACTGAGGCTGCACAGCTAACCCAAAACTTCTCTTGAGCTGGTTATATTCAGGCTATCAAATCCAAACGTGCTCTCTTGTAAGTTGGCAGCACCATTCCTTGAAGATCCCATAGACTTCATGAAAATAAACTGCAAAAATATCAGTAGTGTCTGTTAGGGATACTTTTGAATTAGCAGGTAGTAAGAAGGGCAGCAGTGCTGCTGAAACTGGCAGAGGTGCAACCACGTTGCTTTCCAAGATCATTTACTGTATTAGAAATAGAATACTATATCAGAAACAGTAAATGTTTGTAGCGTTTCCAGGACATTTATGCAATCTAGCTATGGAAGAGGACTTATAACATAGCTCAGTTTAGTATGGAGTGAAATTCATTGTTGCATGGGCTGAATGCCAATATTATTTTTTGATTTACAATCCAGATGTATATTTATTTTGCTGGCACAAAACTAGGGTTCAGAAATTATTTAAACATCTCAGATGTATGTCTTTATTGAGATGCAAAAATGGGGAATTATCACATTTATTCAATTTAATCCAGTCACCTGATTTACCAAATCATGAAGAGCTAATTTCACCTCAAACAGTATTGAGAGTGTCTTAAAAAAACATAGGTTATTTTTTGCACTGCCATGGCTACTAGTTCATAAGGAGATTTCATACAGCTCATGACTGTTTTGGCTATGTACAGCCCAGTTTTAGATGAAGGAATAAATACATTATGACATATTTACTATATGGCACTGGGTAGAGCACAAATGTTATAGAACTGTTAAAATATTCCAGTTCAACATGGCAGATTCTCACCAAATTAGATTTTTCCATGCCATTTTGCCATTTTGTTTCACAACAGGAGAGAAACATATGTTTATGACTAAGCCTGCAGTGGGACAACATATATGTTTATTTAGTTGCAGCATCACATGGCCAAACTGCACAATATTTGTTGAGTGGCCATTAGGGCTGCCCTTCCTTCACTGTACCAAGTTCTGGACTGGCAAGGAAGTTATGTTCATACCAGAAATGAGCTCCTCCATGCCCCAAAGCTGGTTGATTGATTGGGCCAGTAATGTAGGATTTGCCTCTACTTGTGTCCACTAATAGGCCAACAAAATTTGATGGTATTATGTGAATCCATAAGGAAATTATAAGCTTTAAGTGAGAACTCAAGTCCATTAACACGCCCCACTTTGGCTAATCAGAGTCAACTAATTCATTAATAAATAAATTATCCCAACCTTTCCACAAAGTTTTGTGGTATTACATTAATCTGTTCAAAAGTGATGTGCACATTTGTGAGAAGCCACGCCCACTGCTACACTTACTCTGACCTTTGCTCCATCATCAACCTTTCAACAAAAGTTTGTGCAAAACCACTGGTAACTATTTGAAATACGATTCTGCCAGGGAAGTAGACAAAAGATGTAATGTGGTGAAAACATATTCCATTTCAAACTGTAGTGGAGATAATAATGCATAAACAGCTGTTATGCTTCCTAAAAGACATAGTGGTAGAAACAGACATCTACTCAACTTTCACTTTTAAATTCTCTGTACACATTTTTTAGCTTAGCCATTCATAACCATTCATGTCGTTTAAACAGCTAATCAATGTAATATTGCTCAGTGGGCTATTTGGGATGTCAGAGTATGAAATAACGAAGAGGAATAGGTTGCCAAGTTATGTAATTCTGTCTCTACTGGAAGAAATAAGGCTCAAGTTGGAATCAGAGACGAGGAGTTGCCCAAACATTTGGCAACCTTTCATCTCTTGGCCCTGAAGACTTTCTATATACATTAGGGATGTCGCAATCATCCATTACTCTTGCACTGTCTGGGCAACTGAAGGCAATGCTACAGCGACAGGGACAACACATCCATTTTAAACGAGCAGCAGATGAAATCAATACCACCAAAGTTGATTTCTTCTCCATAGCAGCATTTCCAAATGTCACTGGAGCAATAGATGGAACACATGGGCCCATAATCCCACCATCTGACGATTCTGGTAAATGAGGACATTTACCAAAACTGCAAAATACAACTAGGCTACACCACAATCATGTATGATTGTCTGCAATGCCTAAAGTCACCACAAATACAGTGACCAAATTTCCCGGTTCAACCCCACTGACAACTAACAGCAGGCAGCATGAGGTGATGTCAAACAGAGACCAGGGGTGCAGGTGGCTGTTAGAATAAATGTAATGATGTGTAATCCAAAATTACTTCAGTCTCATGATTGGGGCAGATAGCTATGGCCTTTTCAAACCAACAGAGGCATTGTCTGTTCAATAGCATAGCAATAATGCACTATTGCTTTATTAGCTGAAATGTCTCACATAAAAAAAATCTTTCAATTTACTGTTTTTTTTTTTTTTTTTAACTTCATCAACAGGCAGATATTTTTTACAGCTTGATGGGCTGTGAAATAATGTGCACATGACCACTTAAATTTATGTAATATTATAATGTAATGCAGATTGTTACTTGTTTGTTGCACACATGTAAATTCCAATCAACTATGATGACATGACCATACACTCTCTTCCTCACGGGTGATGCCATTTTCTGAAAGTGGCTAGGCACAATCCCAAGATTTAAATAGCGCCTCTGGTATTCTAATTGCCTAACTGCAGCTGAATTGTGCTCGACCCCATGCTTTCATGGCAGCTGATATTTAATCAAGTGTTGGATTGGAAATGGCTGTGCCTGCAATTTCTTTTGTGTGCGCTAATGATTTGCGTCTATGAGTAAATATTGAGTTAAGTGCGGTGAAATTCTTTCACAGGAACCCTGAACGTGTCTGATGCAGCCCTGCGGAACATGAGGTGGACTTGGTGATAAGAAAATCTTTTCACAGCCTCAATATGACAACACAATGTAAAAAGTGTGCCCACTGTGCCTTAATTACAGGCAGTAATTAGGCTATTTTCTTACACATTAACATTTACATTATCTGCAATTTTCCTCCTTGCAATCCTCTAGCTTTGGCAGCAACATGACTATTTGCTCATGTTTAGTCATTTGAATGATCTGTTCTCCTTCAGACTACATAAATGTAATCCATCTCTTTCCAATACTTCCAACTTTTATAGTTAATGCATTGACACAGTATATAGTTATATAACTCCACAATTATTTATAGTGCACTGCTTTTAAGAGTTTTAGCATTTTATACTATTTTATTGCTGATTTTTACATTCTATTTCCTTTGCCACTGTAACAACCTAATTTCACCATGCTGGTCTCAAATTCACTGCTCTGGATCAGTCTAGGTTACATGTCACTGGCTATTTCTAACAAGCCCCACTTGTTTTATATGCTCATATTGTAGCTGGATTTGAAAATTCTGTGCTGGCAGAGCCAGCAGACAGGCTAACCACCTTCATGACACCAATTAGTCAGGATTGCTATCGTTAAAAGTTTGTGAATACCGATAACTCAAAGAAACCAGGAGTATATATAATAGGCTTTCTTCCTTGTATATCCCATGGCTTTACCATCCCCTTCATGAAGCTCTAGACCAGTGGTTCCTAAAATGGGTGCTGTGACAACTTTCCATGGGTGCTGCAGAACCTGCTTGTTTCACATTATAATTTTTCTTCTCAATAGATTTTCCTTCATGCAAATTTTACATGTACAATGGAGTTCATAAGTGAATAAAAAAGTTATTGCTCAGATTTGAAAATATTAAATTAGGCCCTGCTGAATGCATACAACATATGTGTTGCAACTGGGCAGGGAAATAGTCATTGTTTCCTGCACATGGCCCTCCTGTTCAGGGCTTGCTGTCATCAGCATCAGACACGATGGGACGTAAGGAGAACGTACTCTGCTTGACTGCATTGTGCCAACCAAGACATTTTAGGCAATTCTCTACTTCCAACTTTGCGGGAACAGTCTGAAGAAGGCCCTTTTCTGTTCCATCATAACTGCCCCAGTACACAAAGCAGTAAACAACAACTCCATATTAATGCCCATGGATTGAGAATGGGAAGTCATAAATGCTCCTGTAGGTGTAACACTTTATTCCATTTAGTGTATGTCAGGACCAAGACACAAATGTGTCTGTCAGTGCAACAGGACCTGCAAGTCGTTTTCAGTCAAAACAAAGACCAAAACAAGTCCGCGGTTAAAAAAAAGAGTTTGGGAACCACTGCTAGACAGCACAAGACACTACTTTTAATGGACGTACAGATCAGCAATGCATAGCAAACTGGTGTTTGGCTTGGGGCAGCTATCTTGCATCACTGTGGACAAGGCCTTAAAGTTGTCTGAAAAAGTAGTTTCAATCACATGGTACTTACTTTGCATGAAGCTAGAGAGCAATCAGGTTTGAGGGCTGAGGGCTCCACCATCATCTCACAATATGTCTAGTTATCTCTCAGCCTCTGGCCATCAGGAAAATAAACAAGTGGTCCACAGCAGAATAAATAGAACAAGCAGAAGCAGCCTAATGCTCATGGTCGACAAAGGGTGACAGCTTTGTAAACTATAGCCTAACTGCACAAGTCTGAGCTAAACAGTAGAGGATATTCTTTTGTATTGCAAGAGGGTCAGAGAAAATCGAGAACATAGTTTTTCTGGGCAGTTTTCCTCCTTTTCTCCCATTCTTGCTCCATTTTCAGAAACAGCCAGTCGACTAAAAATGACTGAGATTCCTTCTATCAAAACGTAAAATGCTTGCAAGAGCATGACAACACAAGGGGCTTATAAGTACCATGCTTACTGTTTTGTTGCTAAAGGTGGGGTTTACTAATTTTTGGTTGAGTGGACAGCATCTTCTATATGAAATAGCAGATTGAGAGACACTTGTCAGTATTCAGATATAAAGATGCTTAATCAAAATGATGTATTTCTAATTGAAAATCTCTTCTGTCTCCTTAACCCATTGAGAAAAGCCTCTTGTTTGCTCAAGGATACTGAGCTTTCCGTAAGTGTTTAGCCCCACTCATATTTTTTTTTTTTTTCCAATTTTATGGCGTTGCAGCCAGGACTCAAAATGGATTAAAAATTTTTTTGGCAACAACATACACAAAATACCTCATAATGAAAAAAGTTAAAGCATTTTTTTTTTTTAAATTCCTGTAACTTTGACAGTAAAATTCACTTTGTCACATTGGATGAGCATCTGTGAAACGGTACCTTCAAGTCATTTCAGAGATTTTCGGTAGGATTCCAGTCTGAGCTTGGCTTGGCTATTTTCAGATTCTTGTTCTGAAGCCATTCCACTGTTGGCAACAGGGACATTTATTGTCACTCCAGTCTAAGGTCTTTGCCACTCTGAAACAGGTTTGCCTGTATCTGACTCCAATCACTGTTTCTTCTATCCTTGTTAAGTCTCTCCACTTCTTACTGCTGAAGAGCACCTCCACAGAATAATGCTGCCACCACCATGTGCCACAGTGGTGTCAGACGGCTGATAAGCTGTGCTCAGGTTCTGTCAGACATATGGTATTGCTGGAAATTATAGCTGAGGGGTTACATTTTCATTTCATCATTATGGATAATTTTTTTCCTGATGCTTTTAGAATCTTTCATATGCCTTTTTGACACTGTTATATAACTCAGATTTGTGTGGTGCTGCACTGATTGCTGCCCTTCCATTAAAATCTTACTTTAGTCTCGAGGGACCTTTGTGGTGGCAGAGTGACCATTGGCTTCTTGGTCAGCAACCTGCCAAGGTCCTTATCTCCATTGCTCAGATGGGTCTGACAACCAGTGCCAGACAAGTGAAGCAGCTCTGTACCTATTCCATTTCATAATGACAGCTTCCTGAGCTCTTGTGAACTCCAAAAACTTAGAATCCCAGAATTTTTTATACTGTGCCTTAGATCTACACCTAGTGGCATTTCTTTCTGAATTACTTGGACAGTTCGTTAGACTGAATGTAGTTTCTTCACTGGAAAAAAAACAAAAACAAAACAAAACAAACAAACAAACAAAAAACAAACAAACAAAAAAAAAATCCATGGCTCCTTACATAGACATATTTGTTCTATTCCAAGCCAGGAGCCTAAAACCATTTGTAATGGATGGCCTAGAGCCTGCAGGGTTTTATTTCATCCAAAGATTACACCAAGCAACTTCACTGATGCATGGCTGCCCAACCCTCTTCTGGAGACATCTCAGGAAAACTCAAGCAATCTTTAATCAATCTTATCAGTCAATCATAACAATCTTTGATCTTTGAGTAACAATCTGCGACATTTTCATATCTATCTCTATCTATATTTATCTCTATCTATACAGTCATGTGAAAAAATTAGGACACCCATCAAATCTTCAGTTCTTTATTTGGAAATGTAAACATATCAATTTCTGATCTTGTTTTTATTTGTATCTGTAGCTTGAAGTGATGTAACTGCAGGTAAACAACAAAAATGAACCTTGTTTTACTTATAAAACAAAAGAAATCAACAAAAATGCATTTTCCAACTGAGGAAAAAATTCAGATCCCCTATGTCCTAATCGCTAGTGTTTTCCCCCCTTGGCTGAAATAACTTCAGTGAGACGTTTCCTGTAGCCCTCTCTTTGTCTCTGACATCAGCTGGGAGAAAGTTTCTCCCACTCCTCAGTGCAAATTCTCTCAGCTGTGTGCTGTTTGAGCAATTTCTTGCAGGCAAGGCCAGTTTCAAGTCAACCCACAGCATCTCAGTAGGATGAAGATCTGGGCTTTGACTTGGCCATTCCAGAACACTCCATTTCTTACTTTTCAGCCAGTCTTTAGTGGATTTACTAGTATGTTTTGGGTCACTGTCATGCTGCAGGGTTCAGTTCCGCTTCAGCTTCAGTTTTTTGACAGATGGTCTCACCTGTTCCTCAAGCACCCTCTGACATACTGAAGAATTCATGGTGGACTCAATGATGGAGAGCTGGCTGGGTCCTTAAACTTATATGTGCGAGATTTAAGTAAGGCAAGCGTCCCACACAATGCTCTGTAATTATGTTCTAATCATTTACACCTGCTCTGATAAACCTGTATACAATTTAGGTCACTGAATGTGGGGGCGTCCTAATTTATTCCTCACAAGCAATTGCATTTTTTTAAGATTAGCCTACATTTTACATATTATTTTAAAATAACTTTTCTACTGTCTTATTTGTTTAATTACATTACTTGAATCTCTCAATATTGTTAAAATGGAGATAAAATGTCCATATGTTTAACTATCTTATAAAAAACACAGGCTTTCATAGGGTGTCCTAATTTTTTCACATGACTGTATGTATGTATGTATGCATGTATTTATGTAGGTATGTATGTATCCATCTATCTATCTACCTACCTATCTACCTATCTACCTACATAAACATTTCTGTATTGATACTCTCTATCACAGAGTTATTTATTAATTTATTTTTCAAAAGACATTGCTACATATTAAAAGCATGAAACAGATGCCCTCCACATGGGGTTTTTGGCCCAAGCTAATTTGCTATGCTTGTCCCCCACTGATTTAACACATTTGCTGTTGGTAGATGTTTCCAGGTGGTGTGTCAAAATTTCTCTACCCTAAAGAATGTTTTCCCCTACCAGTATGCCTTTGCCTTGATTGTACAATAGCAAAGAACACAATGGCATAATTTCAGTTTTGTGAATGATTTAACTGTCATTGGTTTTTCAAATTGTTAAAGATTTAAAGACTTTTCATTGGATCAAAAAGAATGAAAAAAGCCTACTTAAAGTAAGCTACTTAGCTGCCTCATGATGAACACGGATCATGTTTATTTGTGATCTCAAATCATAAGAACCCATTGATTATACAAGGAAGTCACCAGGCTGTAAATTAATTTACTTGTTATTTATTAAGCTTCCCCTTGTCCCAAAAATTTCCTCAGGAGATACAATTTTTTTCTCATAACATGGGGAAGAATAAAGGAATGTGTTTTATATTAACTAAGCAGTAACAGCAGTTTGCTGGGAACAAACAGCAGAACTCAGTAGTCAGCATGACCAGTGACAACCACTGTTGCAAGAGCAGACAAAGAAAAGACAGGGTACCTACACAGAAAGTCAAACTCCACCAACATATACTTGAATTTTTTTTTAAGTACTGGTGACACAGTTTTATGCCAAGGAAACTCTGGCAAGTGTAGTGCAAAAACACCACAGCACTGACTACTTATCAACAAAGACACTGCCAAAAGAAAAAAAAAAAGAAAAAGAAAATAACAAAAATCAAGCGCAACTCAGCACAGCAGACACTGCTGATCTGACACTTAAATGATGTAGCAGGATAGCAAGATAGTGATCTATGATGGTAGCCATAGAACCTGTGTCGCAAGAGTGTGATCCGTCATGCCAGTCATCCTAGCACAAGTGTAGTAGCAAGATAGTAATCCATGACAACAGCCACAGGCCAGTGTTGTAAGCAATCCATCACCCCTCAATCTCATTCAGCCAGGATCAGCAGTGATTAGAGCCTGGGTTTTTCATTCCACTTGTATTAAAAAAAATAAAAAATAAAAAATAGACAACAACAAGAATAAACAACAAAAAACAAGAATCTTGTGGATTATCATATTAACTGAATCATTTTGATTTTTCATTTTTAATTAATGTCTGAAAATCTGTAAACAAAAAATCCTATAATTGTGTGATTTTCGCGTGTTGATCAGTGTCAAGTCAAGTTCTAATTTGTTCATGTAGCACTCGAAAATGTGGAAAAAGGGATGATACCTTCTGAAGGCACAGAACATGCCAAGCTTTCATGGTGGTGTTTAGAAAGATACAGATTCTGCTGCTCTGCTGGCACAAACAGTACCAGGTGGTGGACTGAAGCTGTTACACAAACTGATGCCATCAGCGCTGCTAACTTCCTCTCTGGCCCCACCTCTAATTCCACATCGTATTGACATCATAATAGAAGGGGGGTGGGGAGAAAGCACAGGAAAAAGAAACATTTTAGTGATGGAGTGCAAATGGATTACCTGCTTGGCTGAAACCAAGCAACCACTGAGCCTGTACCCCTCCAACAATATGCGCATGTTCTGCCAACTCAAGGGTATAAAGCATCTCCATGGAACAACCCCTAGATGGGAATTCAAAAATCAGCCAGGCGTGTTACCAATACAATTGAACTGGCCTTCATGGATAGGGGAACGCCTGTCTCTGACACTCCTGTGCTTTTTTTCCCTCCTATGAATATATTCATATAATCTCATTGTGCAGGAATAGTGAGCATTACTCAGTGTCTGTCTATATAACTTTATGGGGATTTACAGAACTCACACTGAATCATTTCTCCACAGGTCACTCCAAACGCCTTGGGCTCAACGGTGTTGACAGAGAGACACACCCCTGCTTCTCATTTCATACTCATAAATTGATCCTGTCCGGGATAATTGCCTTGGCAATGTCAATGAAATTGGTGTGCCGCGTGTGTCTATCTTATGTATTCTGCGTGCTCGTGTGTGCGTCTCTCTGAGGTTGTACTGTGCAGCAGTCTGGGAGTTGAAGTGAACCAGAGCAGGAGGTAATCCTCTCCAGTGCTGCTTTGTTCCATCAGCAGGACTGAGTAGGATCTACTTTAAACTGACAGAGAGGGCTGGGGTCGCTAAGCATGGCTGCTTGAGCTGCTGGCAAGGACAAGAAACAAGGCCTCTGCTCCTAACCTTGGTAATGCAACCCCCTTTTTAAATAAATAAATAGATAAATAAATCATTTTGAGTGGAAAGGGAAAAAAACAAAAACAATGCTACATGTACCACAGAGGCTGTTTAAAAGGACCAGGGAAAAAAAAAAGGAATGTGAATGTTTAAACCAGAACAAATGCGTGGAAAAATTTTGATTTCCATACAATAGTTTCTACCGTCTCATGAAAGGCTGTTAAGCTCATTTGGTTTCTTCCCCTGACCAACTGAAAATGTCTGATGGGCTTTGAAAGAAAAATAAAGAGCGAGAAAAACAAACAACAAACAACAACAAAAAAAAGACTTAGTTGCAGTTGTCCCAGAAAAGAGAGATTTGAGACAAATCCTGCTGCGCATTTCAGAGGCAGGATGCGGCTTCTCATCTGCTCCAGGGGGGTTGGGCTAAGGCAAAAGACCAGAGTGTTAGGAGGAAGGGGGAGAGGGAGGGGGGAAGGTTTAGGATTCACCCTTTCAGATTCAGAGCTTTAGTGTTCCATCATTAAACTAGGACGAGTGCGTTTTAATGCGATCACCAAAGACTGTAAGGGGAGAGCTTGAAGCAGTGAGGGTACGTAAACAAGTATTGTATTAGCACCAAATATGTGCTGAAGTGGCTACGGGGTTTTAGGGGCTGGACCTTGAAATGCAGCTACTGCGGCTTGGACGGCGTATTGAGGCAAAAAGAAAAGCTCTCTCAAAAAAGGAAAGAGTCTTTGAGACTTTGCCGTATGACTGCACCAGTGCTTTTCCAACTTAGCATAATTGGCTTTTACATGTACAGTAAATGCTACTCAGCCAATAACAGTGGACGAAAAGCCTACTGGACTTGGTGCTTTCTCACTTGATTCATTTTCATCAGCTAACCTCCCAGGGAGCAACTAATGATGCTGCACAGAGTGTGTTACCCTTTACAAAGATGATACTAGGGAATAAAGGGATATATGTAGGGAAAAGGCTTTATTGATAAGAATGGTCAATAAATAAATAAATAAATAAATGAATAAAAATCACCAAATTATGTTTCATTTTGTGTATCTGCTCGCCCAATTCACACTGAAATTAATCACATCCACACCAGTTTGTCAAAGCTCCATAAAGTTTGAAAGCTCATTTTGCAGCAATTAAGATCTATTCCTCGTCACGCTGCTGCCAGATTGTTACACTTGCTGCCAAATTACCTGTTCTCATTGCGCTGCGTGTATCGTGGTTGGGGGTCAGCATCGCCGTCATTGACGTCATAGCTGGCTTCAGGGTCCTGGAAGAGAAGAAAAGAAAGGTAGACTCAAATAATAATCATTCCTCTTTCTATCCATGTGCTTGTTTGCCTGCACTGAGTCATTCTCACCTAGCAATCCCTTTGAAGTTTTTAAAATCTGTAATAAAATTAAAGGGAGGACCTACTACAAAATACTGTGCTGTCCAGTCTTTGATTTGTAATCTTTGACTCACGTAATTGCTGATGAGATCAGGATGGTCTTTCTCAATGCCATCATCCAGGATAGTCACTACCACCCCTCTACCTGTGTAGCCTTGAGCCCATGCTGCTTTGGTATTCAGGTCCTGATGGGCTGGGTTGGACTGAGGAAGACACAAAGAAAGCTATTGTTCAGCTGTCATCATGCTGTGATTGGGAAACACACTTTGTGAAACACTTATTAGGAAAAACAACAAGACAGGTCCATCTTAGATCATCTTTCTGATGCAATGCGAAGAGGAACTGTTCCAAAGTGAATAAACAAACACAAAAAGTCCAAAGAAATATATGGACACTGTATGAAGGATTAAAACCCAATTCCAATGCATCATCCAAATGCCTGTGGCTGTTTACCTCTAAAGTAAGACTGAACTACTGTGTGAGTATCCTACTTTAGTTTTGCTGTCAAAAAAGACAGACAATCTGCTGGAGGTTAGAAACCTTTTGCAAGAGCATTTGTCTTTCTTACAGAGGAAATATGAGTTCCTCTGCAAACTGAGAGGAATGAGAAAAGAAGAATATGAGAAAGGGTAAAGAGTGATTCAGATGAGCAACAGCAGAGAAGCAGGAAGATGGGAGAAGGAAGAGGAGAGAGCGCTAGAGGTGATCTTGTTTCAGAAAGAAACTAGAAATACTGCCTCGCGGTTGTATGCCTCTGTGAACCTGGAAAGTAGCTGTTTACATCCACGTCTGTCCAGGCTCAAATAATATTTGTAGTGAAGACATTGAAGGGATTTAATAAAAGATTTTAGGTGTATATTTTTGCCAAATGGAAGTTATCACTATATTAACAAGTATGATTATAGTGGATAATTTGCAGTAAGAAACATGATGTCTTTACCTAGAGACTATTTTGTCAGAGGACTAATGAGGGCTTCATCACACGGTGCAAAGATAATCACCTAAAGCTCAATATCGGCAAAACCAATGAGCTTGTGGTGGATGACCAGAGGAACAGGAGGCCGCCTCTCCTGGTTGTCATTCATGGAGAGGAAGAGAAGTGGAACTGCTGAGTTATGGTACTCAGTAATGGCCAAAAAAGTGTTTTTGCATAACATTACGATGTCACAGTGAAGTTGAACCTTGACCTTTTGGATATAAAATGGCATCACTTCATCATTTATTATTTTATACTAGTAGACATTTGCATAAAACTTTGTCATAATTACCATACAAATTCTTGCGTTACGGCCAAAAATGTTTTGTGAGGTCACCGTGACCGTAACCGTTCACCACCAAATTCCAATCAATTCATCCTTGAGTTCAAGTGGACATTTGTGCCAAATTTGAAGAAATTCCCTCAAGGTGTTCCTGAGCTATTGCATTCACAAAAATGGGACAGATGGACAAATGAATGGATGGACAACCCAAAAAAGACATAAAAAATACAGAGAACAAGAGAAAGATGGAGAAACAGACAGGGAATAAAGCTGGTCTAAGCCCCTGTTCCACTGCCCTCCTCTGTTTCCTGTTGATTTTTCTCCACGGGGCAGCACTGCTGCGGGTGTACTGTGGTGTGGTGCCAGACTGGCTGCCTAAGAAGCTTAAATTCCTGGGTATAGGCTTTGTGCTGGCACTGACACCATTCCTATACATAGTTTAAACAACAGTTAATTACACACTGATGTGGCCAAGGTCTACACTCAGCTGTATCCAGACAAAGCACCATAAAATAAAATTTTACTGCTACTTGTTTGTGCCTGCTTGCATCCTTTCTTTGATTCTAATCAGGCAAACAATTGATTGAAATGATTTATGCAAAATGGTCGGCTGTGCGATTAAAGCACGACATCAGCAGCATATACTTTCAGCAAAACTGCCTTTGTTTGGATTTTAAGGCAAAGTTGTGTGAATTAGGAAAGGGTTTAAGTCCTCAGACGATTAGAGGTCTAATGCTGAATGGCAGAGGTGGTTTCACAGCTCCCATTCTCTGGTGATTTATGTCTGGAATAGTCAATGTTGTCATTAATCCATTTGACAGAGGCTTAGTGTATACAAAAAGAGAAGGGGGAGATTAGGGCAAATGGAAGAATCCCTAAGAAAAGATGTGAAAGGAGAAGCAGTCATGGTGCCTTTGTCGTTTGCTAAGCAATGTTCCACAGGTGATACAGTTTAACGGTCAATATTTGTCTTGATATTTAATTTTATTATCATTCCAATGTCTCCTAGCTTGCATCACAACTTTGAGTCAGATGAGAAAGCTTTGCGCAAGACTGATGTAACTAAGGCCTACAGGCGTAGTCCACAAGATAGCAATTCAATTTATGCTTATCTGGCTGACCATAAGGGAATTAATAATTGCTGCCAGTGTGATATTGAATACGGCTCTAAATCAGGTATCCTCACAGGCGTCTGTATTGCTGAAAGTATTGAGTCCAGTACTGCTCTGGCTTAGCTGGATAAGAGGGTGTTTGAGGATTAATCAGAAATAATTGCACAGCAAAAACAATGAAAAATGTTCAGGTCAAGCCTGTGCTATTGACCGAACTAAATGCGCAGGTAAACCTTATCTATCTATATGGACCTTCAAAAGGATGAGGTGGCCGAGTTCAATAAATGGAATATTTAGAGAGAAAAAATCATGATCTCTTTTAGTAACTGTCTGCAGTTGTTCATTGGTGGAGGCGACTGACGTGAGTGTTCCCCCTTCACTGTTAAGTAAGTGAGGTATCAAGATAAAGTGCTAAATAAATATAATCTATTACTATTATTATTGTTCATGGATTGCAAAGCATTTTAGTGCTAACCAAACCATGTATTCCATTTTGCATTTAACACCCACAAGCTGTTATGATTGACATTTTGATTGCATATGGGGGAAGTGATTCAAGGTATTTCAGGAATCCCAAGTTTACAAAAAATGATTGACGTCATTGATTATGGAAACACGTTGTTTTGCATGACATGTGTTGATGCATAACAATTATGCCTGGTCAAAGCATGTATTCCTGCAAAGAACGAGCTGCAGCTGAGACATCTCACTCACCATCATCTAAAGAATCGCAGTATTTTAGAAAGCAACCCAACAGTGTTGGTCCGTAAGCTCTGCAAATTGGCTTATCACAGCAGTTGAGCTGTTATGCACAAACAGCTGAAAAGTATACAGGAGCGCTTTGTCAAGATGGCCGCAAGACAGCAACACAAGTCTTGTTTACATATTTGTCAACATGAGGAACTATTTCTGTGACTAGCGGTCACTTTAAAAATGATTTTCTGAATGTTTCTTCATTGCCCTCATGTTAAATGTCGCCGCTGTAATGTATCATGTTACGTTCTTATTCGGCTGTTTAATATTTTCTGTTTACTGTAACGGCCATAGATGAGTGAGAAAATCTCTACTAATGTTACAGACTGTTGTTAAAGAGTGCAAAATGTTCAATTACTTCCCTTGCCCCACCCTGATAAAAAAAATATATTTGTTAGTGATTATCTACTATTATTCCAGTGATTAAATAAATCCATGTAATAATCATTTTAATTTTTTTTATGCCAGGTTCTTAAGTAAAAATACTGATTCTCCAGTTCAGGGAAAGAGTTGCTATGACCTACAGTGTTTAAATCAATATATGTGTCACAGCAAGCCTTTTGAATTTGGGGCAAACAGGGTCTATCTGACAAATAACGTTAATAATTATCATTATTAACATCATACATTTGTTACATACATGATTGAATAAAATACGGAAGTATTAATGAGAAGGCTTTTGATATTTATTTTGGGTGAATTTAATTATCATGTTAACAAGGTATAAAAAATCTATAGAATAACTGATAAATTAGCTGTTAGATTAAGTGACTAACTGAAAAAGATAATTGTTCATGGCAGCCTTACAATATTTCATCATTATGATTGGCTCATCAGGATGAGGCTATGAGTAAGTTCAGCTGAAGACCATTACTCACCAGATACCACTGCTTGGGGAAATCAGGATCCGATGGCTCTTCGTACATGTCCCTTTTCTTCCTTTTTCTTATCACCTGCTGCTCTGCCCACTGCACCTGAAGTGATGAGTACACGTGCATGCGCGCACACAGACACACACACACACATACAGACACACACACACACACAAAAAGTGAGTTCATGTGGTTATCTGCCACACAGGCTGTTGTGTCATTTCCAATACTCTAATTTCAGACTTTGTAGCGATGTCTCGCTGACTGCATATGCGGCGAAACAGGGCCCCAGTTGTGTTAAAAAAGTAATAACTAGAAAGAGACGGAGAGATATGAAGCAAATTTAATTTATGTGATTCCCGAGATACAGGGAGAGAATAGGTACAGTTTGCCAGAGTTGTAAGCGCCGAAGGCTTCTGGAATATGCACAGTGCAACAATATGACAATAAATGCCAACATTTCACACTGTAAATACCACTGTTTGATACAGCCTTGGCCCTGATCCTGCCAAAATAATCCAAACATCCTTGTAAATATTCTGACAAAAAGTATCGTTTATTTGATTTCTGTCCACATGCCACTTAAAAAGAATAATCTCCTACGCCTTCTTCTGTTCAGCTTTCATACTCATTTGATACACATTTGAAACGCCTTTCTGCCATGTGAGTGTGACTGACAGTCGTGAGAATGATTTTAACATGTAACATTCAGATAAAATACAAACAACGCTTTTTCCAATGAAGCCATAAGCAATCTCCCCTTAATCTTGTTCAATTTTAAACAAAAGACCTGACACTTTTCAATTTTATTTGAAGGAAATATAACTTGTTGAATGGGGACTAATAGCAGGATGTATTAGCATAGATGGATATTCAGTAATGGTTGAGCCACTTATCTTCCCTAACAGCGAGGAAAGATGAAGCACACGCTGTTGTGCATTTTTATTGTTAGTGATTAATGTTTCCTTACCTCACTTTTCACTGCAGGTGACAAAAGCCTAGACTGATTTCATGTTTGTGCTGCAGCAGGAACACTTAAGTGAAGTGCATCTAAATGTGTTGCAGATTGTGAAAGTGTAAGTATATAGTATACAGTTAGTAATATTCTAGTCCTCTGAAATGAGGTTTTCTTTTTCTGACAAATTTCTTGTTACTGTTGAGTTGCTTCTTGGAGCTGGGCAGTTTCTCTGCCTGGCTGATTTCATGATGACATGCTCTCAAAGCGGCTCTACATGAAAATGTATTCAGCACAGCCATAAAGGGTGGTGTAGGGGCTAGCCTAGTTGAAAATTTTGCCTTGGAGACTAAAGCTATTAACCTCGTTCAAGTGATCATAGACTAATTAATTATCATTTATCTCATTTGATTACTTTCATAACCTCAAATAACCGACCTGATTGTGCTGCAGTCCAGTGCACACCATGGGATCATAACAGCAAATCTACAAATGATATACCATGTGGATCTAAGTTCAGCCATCTAATAACTTCATTCATTTGCTTTTATGTGAACAGTCAATTTATGCCAGTGATCAAACAGTGCAACAAATTTGTTTCAAAGCTGACTTTGTATGACACTATAATAATAAAATGACATTTAATATAATGTAGTATAAACATCAAAAGTTTGATTTATTATTGAAAAATATGAGACACTCTGTATGTGGGTGGAAAGTATTAGAATGCAGCATTACAGGCCGATCACCCATCATTTATGGGTGAGTGCACAGGGCCCAACCCTACCTGCCTGAACAAGTGACTGACAGAGCGCTAATTAGAACACGAAAGAATAACTACCAGCCCCGGGTCCAGGACACGGACAGACAGCAGACAAACACGACCGCATGAACAAGCAAACATGAGAAAACAAGGAGTGACTTAGGAGTCTGCACACGGCCTGGGTCTATAATCAGCTCAAGCTATAAACTATTTGTTCCATTTTTTGTAACTTGTCCTGAGGGTTTTCCTGTCTGGAGACTAGAAAGAAGCAGCACTGGTCTTGTTTCTAATGGAAAGAGACTGGTAGAGAGAAAGCTTTTGCTCTGATCCAAATCTCCCACAGTTTATGAAGAGCGGAGATACATAAACCATTAGGCCTCTGTGCCTGAAGATACATCTCACTGTTACAGGCAGAGACTAACTCTGCAACGACAGAAAGAGGGAAAGAGAGAGCGAGAGAGAAAGCGAGGGAGAGAAAATGTGGGGAAAATTCCCTCCAAAAGCACACTAAGGTTTTGTTAAAAACCAACAGCAGCCACCCCAGAACAAATCGATTCTTTTCCGTTACACAGAAGGTGAAGAGAAGAAATGACAAACAAACCCTCACATAATGCATAATGGTAAGAGCTTATGCAGCTGCCAATGTCATCTTTCCACCGTGTGATTATTCAAAGGGGATGCTGATAAGCGGCATGTTAGCACCCCAGAGCAGAGGAAAGAAGACAATGGAAGTAATGTGAGAGACAGCAGCCGGATTACAGAAAGGGAACACTGAAACAAGCTTAAAGCTTAGCATAGACTAATCCAAATCCAGCCATTATGTTTTCATTGCCTTTTAAAACAGTTTCCTGTGAACCAGGTGAAGCAGAACCTACTCTTTCCCACTTTTTCAAGGGTAAGATCCTCTCACACAAGTGGATATACATTTGAATATACAGACACGCTCATGCACATGCACCCATATGCCCTTGTGATGATTTTTGGCAGCTTTGTTTTCTCTTTGATGCCTGTGGTCATTCTTTGCCTGAGGCGCGGTCTGTTACTGTGTGTGTGGGAGGTAAGGCTGCCCAGGACAAGCTGCTGTTTTTTTAGCCAGAAACCCGCTGTCCTGCATGGCTGGGGGTTTAAGTGCAGTGTTAACTTGAACTACTGGCCTCTTGACTGGGTTGGGCCAGTGAGATGGAATATGTGCTGTCAAAAATGTCTTTATATTAGACACTGGAAGAAGCAGAGTGGTTATATGCACATCTCAGAGGTGCAAGGCTATCAGAACACTATCAGTGAAGAGAAGTAGCCTAATCCCTGCACACTTTACTCCAAGTCAAAAATATTTTATTAAGTACAACATTTGATCTGATTTGGATCTTCGGCAGGTCACATTTTGACCAGATGAAGATCCAAGAAGGATCAAACATTGTTTTTTGACTTATCTTCATTTATGTTTGATGTTGTCTTTTCAGACTTTTCTTCATTTCTATTAGACACTGCCTTCATTTCTCCGGCTGTGCTGCTTCTGCTTGTGTTTCAGAAAATGACGAAATTATAGTTTTGTTGTCTCCCTTTGTAGAAATTTCCAATAACTGACTGAATGGCTGGGCACTATTTCTGTGTTACTGTATAGTCTTAAATAATAACTAATATTATCTTAATCAATTTTGTTATCTATATTAACACCAGGAATATATAAAATAACATCTGCCATATTTTATGGAGTATCATGTGAGTTACATAGTTTGACAACTTGACAACTATGTAATTAAATGTAATGAAATTCAGTTTGGTTATTTAGCGTGTGATTCTACATACAGAATGTGAGGAGAAATTGTGAAATATACCAGTGCAGAAAAAGATCCCTATGATTTTAGGGATATACGATTTCCTTGATACAACCCAGCCCCACCACACAGTAAAACCCAGCTTTGATCTTCCAGGTTAATTTTGTTCCTCCGCAGCCTCTGATCAAGAGGATATAAACTTTGCTTGAGCTGTTTCTGATTAGGTCTATAGAGTCTCCTACTGTTCATTCTGCATTCTATCCCTCGCTAACACCATGGCATATAAATCTAAAGCCTTTACTGTGCATCATCAAATCCGCCTCAGTCAGACTGACCAAAGCCCCGGCTCTGTCATTTCCTGTATCCGATACCGCATCTCATCCCACCATCTTGCTGGTGTTGGAGATCTCAAAGTGAATCTTATAGCTGTTTGAGTACCACTGCGGTATCTGAGCCCTCAGGTATATACCCCTGAGTGCACAGACCCTCAGAGCCTTGTTAACGTCCATTTATCCTGACCCCTGACACCACTGGCCCCGGTGAATGTCACCAACTCGCACTAATGATGTCTTGGGGCCCGGGAGCCTGTCAGACCACATCAGTCCACTCCTCAGCCGGCTGGATGTGGGCACCAGAGAAGCTAAAGAGTAGTCCTTGGGCTCTGCTAGGGGGGGAGGCTGTCTTGTTACAGATGGACCCTGCCGGTTCTCCGTTCTCACTTTATAACTGCCAACCTGTAGCTCCATTCAGCTACCTCTGATTCTCGAAGGGAAAAAAATCCTTCCAATATCTGCACTGGCATTTCAATTCTGACTCCAATATATCCAGTGGACACAACGGCTGGGAATCGTTGAATTAAAGTACTTCAGGTGTAACTAAGTTTGCATGGGTAATTTCAAAACCCGATGTCGAAATGAGACTGACATTCAAGAATGGAACATATTCTTGTTTTTGGATGACAGACGATGAATGCCAGGGTTCCTCTCTTGACAACATTTAAGTGCAAACAATGCTTTTACGAGGCAGGCAACAGAAAGCACGAGGAAAGAGACACTCCCAGCTGTTGGGTTGTTTGGGAGGTTTGTTTTTTGTGTATGTACAACTACGTGGTACCCTAGAGTGGGTCAGATGGGCAGATGGAGGGATAAATGTGGAATGTGGAAGAATACAGAGTTTGACAAGCTGTCACTGAGTCTGGCACTTTATTCTCTTGTGAAATCCACACTCTTTATGTATAATCCAATGTGTCTTTCAGCCTTTTGTAACTGGCGTGGAGTCTAGCAATGAGTTGTGTGAGAGCTGACAACAAAAGCCTTACCTGTGGTTCTTTATGCAGTCTGGTGTGCATTCCCCGGTGGCCAAACACGGACCTCTTCTCCACGGCGCGGTGCCTGAAGTGATAATAATCTCCAAAAACCTGTGCAAACACAATAGTGGACACAATGAGTTCACCTGCAGCAACAGGATGTCCAGATAACAGTCTTCAGACACATCCATCAATAGAGATACATTCACAAAGGCATTCATGTGCACATGAGCACATGTGCAGTGCTCATTTCACAGAGAGCTGAAGACAGACACATCCATTTGAACACCACCGCCTGCAGAGACACTTACATCTATTACATTACCTGCGGACACAAAGACATTCTCGTACGTCTCTCGCGCGAGAAAAGATGGGAGACAATGTCAGACATGCACACATACACACACACATACACCAGATACAATAAGCACACACACACACACACACACAGACAAAGACATCCATTACACATGACTGCAGATGGACACTATCCATCAAAAATAATTAGACACATCCATTAGAGATGAAGTCGCTGTTACAAAGCTACAGTGGAGCATTCCTCATACTCCTGTCATAGTCCCCTTCACACCTCCTGCCCATAAAAGAGCTTTTAAGGACAGGGTGGTGGGGAGGCAGCTGCAACCAGACTGGTCTACAACCTCAGGGAGTGCTTTCTTTCTGTGAACCTTCTCTTAACTGGAACAAGTTGCTCCTGGAGCAAACCCCGTCCTGTGGTCACAGTCAAGGACGGCTGACAAAGGAGCAGGATAGTGACTAAATACTACAGAAATTCAGGGATATATGAAGTGTGTGGTAAAAGACGGAAACAAGACAGACAGAAAGCACAGGAAGAGGAGGAAGAGGGGCTGCCCGGCTTCTCTTTACATAGGTATTCATAGGAGAGTGGCGTCCATTTGAAGAGGAAGCATTCCAATCTGTATAGTAGTGCCACTGGGGACTGGCTCACCTTCACAAGCCCAGTGGAGCGGAGGAAGAGAGTGGGAGAGACAGAGGGAGGAGGAGGAGGAGAAACAAGGGGGAGAGAGGGAGAGAGGGAGGGAGAAGAGCAGGCAGGCTTTGACAGGCCGACCAGGCAGGATGGATGTGTGTGAGGAAGGAGAAGAGCAGACGCAGCAGGATAGAAGGCTCTCCTGGGGCTGCAGGCTTATTCTGCAGGCTGGCTGCTTGCGAGCCGACCAGACTGTAGGAGGCTGAAGCTCACAGGCCCAGTCTGGCAGCACTGATACAGAGCTCTGGTTCCTGGCTAAGACTGAAGGCCTGGCTCCAGCTAATTTGACTTCATTTGTCAAATATTCATGACAAAAATTGAATTTTAAACCGTGTGTTAAGATATTATCCTCAAAAATTTAGCATACATTGATCTCAACTCAGAATTAGGACTACTCTTTGATATGTAACTATAATCATTTTTTTCCCTTGAAGCTATGGTTTCACTGTATGCATTAATTATGGGTGGACAAGTTGAATATGGTTGGTTTTGTGAAAAGACAGCTTAGCAAAAGGATGACTACGGATGACAGCAAAATAAAGAAATTGCAAGAAAATATTCGTTAAAAGTGAATTAACTGGTAGATTTTGCTCAGTGACTTTGCTCACTAACTTAAACCTTTTCAATCCTGCCCGCTAGTGGGTTTATCATTACAAATGCATGCTGCTTTGTTCAAACCCACATAACTTTATTTTAAATTGGGATCCAGGCTAGAATTGAAAATAAAGTTTTTTTCCCTTTATTTTAAATTTGAGCAGAGGTCCAAAAGTTTCCAAAGATGCTAAACATATCCTGCTGAGTCACAGGGAAATGGGTTTAAAATGATGTACAAAACATCTAGAAATATTCTATGTGATGCAATAGCGCAGCCATAAAACAACGGCATCTTGGGTCTGAATATTTCATTCAATAAAAGTGTAATGTAGCTTCAATGAGGTGCAGCAACCATCAGATGCAGAATGGACTATCATTCTATATGGAAAATAATAATACTTTTTTTTTTTTTTGCAATGTTGGAGCTGCTTACGGGGATATTTTTTAGGTTTATGGAGTTAAACCACCATAGATGGCATCCAAAACCCAGATAAGAAGCTGATAAATCAATATGCCAAGCAAGAGTAATTGTTAATATTGGACAGACAACTGTGGTTTTATTTTTCATTTGAAGTATATTCTGGAGACGTGTCTGGGCTTCCTGCTAAGTTCTTACTTGGTTCTGACTTGGTATCATATTCAGAAAATTACACAATCAGCAAATGGCCGTACAGGGACGCTATCTCAAAATAACATCAAAGGATTGCCATGGGAAATGGGCTATAGATAATGCAAGATTGAGGTGTGATGAAGGAAGTGACCCAAGAAGTTAATGAGACCCAATTTTGTATAGAATGAGGCAGACCTAATTTGCACTGCACGGGTGGCATTTCTGTGGGACAGGCCTATTTCCTAGAGTGCTGATGTTCTCATTTAGCCCACGGGTCTATCGGTCTTGGGAAACTGAGATGGGGATGAAGAGGGATGGGTGTGGATGCCTGTGAGTGTGTGCGCCATGCCTCTCCACATTCAGGTGTGTGTATTTCAGCATGTGAATTATATAGTATGCATTCAGGTAGGTGCGTGTGAGTGTGTGAGCACCAGGGATTATAATTGAGAGCACTTTGGGTCATTACTCACTCTGACACTGTGCTCTGAGCTTGCATTGGAGGAACAGTGCCCTTTTTTCTCCTCACTGGGCAGCAACAGAAGTTTGTATTTTGTGTATTCCTAACTTTTGTCATGTCTGTACCTTCTCTCCACCTTGTTTATCCCTCCATTTTCTTTACACACATGTAAGGTGGGAAGGTACTACAAGCAAACCTGATGTTGGGTTGAAGATTTCCTTAGGCAACTGGACTTGCTAGAGTTCTTGTAGACATTTCGCCTCTCATCCAAGAAGCTTCTTCAATTCTAACTGGTTAGTGGGGAGTACCAGATATTTATCCATTAGTTACCATCCATGTCATTACTATTCCCTGGATGACTGAGAATCTCTACAGACAAGCAAACCTGATCTTGTGCAAAATGTCCATGTACTCCAACGAACCTCACATATAATCACACTCCATGGGGGGGAGGAGCTTGCAAGATGGGAGAGCTGTCAAGTCAGTGAGTTAATTACAAGATGAGAAAAGATAAGAAACACAATTTAAACTAGAAAGGCAACACTCAGTAAAGTGCATACCTTCACCAATGCTATGTAATTCTCAAGATACGTCACCTAGTTGACCAAGTTAAACATGGTGGTGGCCACACCCACCACCATACTCTTTTTTTTTGGCTAACTGGCATTAGAGTTTAATCATCTTTTTTGCCCCATAAGTTTTCATAAAGTTTTGCCATTTTACATGAATCTATGTAGAAGTTATATGCCTGTTTGTGATCAATGACATGTCGTTTGACCAATCAGCTTGAGAAGTAGGCCTAAATCAGTTTTTTCTGACTAACCTTTTCATAAAGTTTTGTGCAAATGCATTCATAACCTTTTGAGATATCCTGCTAACATACAAACAGATGAAATGGGATGAAAACATAACCACTGTCCAATTCTGTAGGTGGAGGTCATGAATAAAACAAATTCAACAGAAACAGACAGTCTAAAGAACATGAATTAAAGAAATGTAAACAGCTGTCATGTAGATGACTGACTGCAGGCAACGTTTTACAACAGTGTGGTGAATAAAATTGTGTGAAGAAAGTTTGACTAGTGGCCAGTCAAGCCTATGCAACACTTTTGTGGTTGCAAATGGACCATTTCACTTGTGCGAATATATCTAATTTGATTTTGTCTCTAGTACACTACAAACTGTATAATTATGTTGGATCTGGACTACTGCCATTATCCCACTGCTCTCCACTGACTGAACCTGCTCACTGAGAGCCCAAAGTGGAGTTGTGCCTCAGGCCATGTCCATACTAAGCCAAGAGAATATGAAAATGCTGTTTCCAACTATACTACACCACGCTAGCATTTTCAACTGATTTTTAAGTCCACCGTGCAGACTGAAACAACCTCAAATGCTTAAATTTGCTGATCGATCATGTGCACATGAACAAACATGGCATGCATAACCATGCATACTCAAATCTAGACTACTGTAAGGCCAAGATCACATGACAGTCATATAGTAGAGCTTTCAAAGCTCTGTTTTTCCTGTTCACACAATCTGGTGTGTGTGAACAGGGCAGAAAACAGAGCGTGGACCTTGGACAGCATTTTCAAAAGGCTCCATTTCCAATGCTGCATTAGTGGCGATGGAAGGCCAAAATACTATCTTCAAATTTACCTGGCTTTGTGTGGACAGGTGTCTAACATTTCCTTAAGCTCCCTGTGTGGAGGCATCCCCCCCCCAAAACACCCCCCCCCCCCCTCATCCCCCACCCTCCCCACCCCGCCTAAACCCTGCAGCATGGAACAGTAGATACAAAGTTCTCACCAGGACATCGAATCCAACAACCTTTAAAAACAAACCTTCAGAGGCCTCATTTTTCATTCATGACCTTGTCGGATCAAGAATTCATGGTGAGATAGGCTCTTCTAAACTATTGATATATCAACACTCCATCCCATTATTTCCAAAAACTTTTAAGGCCTTGATTTATTTTCTTAAATCCATAAAAACTCCCAGGGTTGTGTAAGTCCTGTGGGAACCTTATAGACACAAGCCATCAAGCTCTGCTGTTAGTCTGGTAATTACTATTTAGTGAGGGAAAAGATTTTTAAATACCTGCCACTGAGTGAAATGGCTTGTATAACTGCACGGATAACTGACTGTTATGCTGTGACTTTAAAAATGACATTATTTATGAACAGGTTTTTATTTAAACTGAGCCCATTTGATGTGAATGTCAAGTATTTCAAAACCCTAATTTGAGCAACTTTGAACTTACAAGAGTGTGTGTGCCTGTGCGGGAAAAAGAGAGACAGATGTGGGCGTCTTCATGTAGGCTGATTTCGAATGCTCATGACATTAAGAACACTTATCAAACGCTCCCTGTCAGCCCAAGAGCTCTGTGAGGCATCAAAGAAACATCAACCAGTTGCACAGTTCTTCTCTGGCTCTTTAACCATTCGTCTAATTTTCACTCGCTTTACTGTGTTTTTCCAACTCTCCCCAAATTACGATCACCCACTTCATCATTGCGCTTCTGCTCAATTTTTGCAATTTCCTGCTCCTCACTTCTGTTTTTATTGCTTTTTTTCTGCCCACCCACTCTATCCATCTTTCTGTCACTTTTTATTTCTCTCACTGCCTCTTTGCCTACCCTACTCCCTAAACATGCCGCTCAATGTTAGTCAATGAAACTTAAAAGACAAGTCTGTATTTGGTATGTTTACCTCAGCATGCTCCATATCAGAGGTCATACTCATGGCACTCTTATACAGTCCACCAGGGAGCTCAAGCTATCTGTCGACTTTTATCAGTCAGGGTGGTTGTCAGACTCCAAGGTGACTAAAATTAATGTCATGGTGTTTGTCTCCCATACCCCATATCCTAGCCTATCCTGTCCTCCTCCTCCTTCCTCTCAGGGATACTGCCTTGGTCCCCAGCCACCTCCAGTCACAGTTGTAAAGTCAATATTGGCCAGAGGGGATTTGCTTCAGATCAGCGGTGCCTGAAAAGAGAAATGTAGCTTGCTTGAGCCAGGCTGTAATGTTATTCCACATAGGAGCGAATGCGCGTACAAGTAATTTTCCAACGTTGCGAACTGATTCAGAAGTGCAACTGGGGAAACTTTTCCTTTGGCAATGCACCCTCATCAAACCAGTCAGGATGAAATTATGCAAACGATTTTTTGAAGAATGTGCCTGAAATTTGTTTGTGCCAGATACTCTGAGGTTGTTCCAATTAAGTGGGGGGTGACGGGAAAAGGTGCAACATCAAACCTCATTTTCTTATCAGCAAACCAAAATTCTGCAGGAAGAGTGGAAAAAAATTGCAACACTCATAAAAGGGGCTGTAGAGAGTGAGTGTATGCGTGTTTATTCCAGCTGACTTAAAAATTGTTATAAATGGTGTGCGTATTCAATAAAGAAGCTTCGGGGTCCACTGTGCTGATATTGACTGTGACAGAGTGCCACGTTCAGCCTATTCCCCAGAGCCGAGGCAAAAGTGCACCGAGGCAAATCTGCTTTATTGGAGTTTCCGTCAATCAGACCCATCTCTCAAGGAAAAACACTGGCCTCAATTGTTGGTTAGAGACACATCAATAATAGTATTTCACTCTAACCACTGCACTTTAATTCACAGCATGTGATATACAATTCTACTGTCCTCGGTGGAGAGCACCAGCCACACACTCAGAAACACACACAGACACACACACGCACGCACACACATTGGTTTTAGTATAGGCTACTTGTGGGGACATTGTACTTAAAGTCATTCTCTATAGCCTTTCCCTAATTTTAGCCATAACCAAATTATGCCTAAACCTAATCCTAACCTAACCCCAACCCTAACCTTAACCTAACCTTAACCAATAAGCCAGAATTACCATTTTTCTTGTGCAAGGACAACCAAAAATGTCCTCACAATGTCAAATGTCGTCACAAGAATACGGGTATCTCAAGAGTCAGTCCTCACAAGTATAGCAAAACAAGCCCGCACACACGCACACACGCACACACACTATGTGCATCTGCCCTTCCTCAGGTAGTGAGACACTCACAGACAGCTTGTTGCTCACTTGAAATATAAATGTCAGCATCACAGCACGGCTCACAAATTACCATACAGCCCACCACTTCTCCTGTCTTGCATTTCCCTTTATTTATGTTGCTTATTCAAACAAAACACACACCACTGCAAAACCCTACAGAAATCCTCATTTTTCTTTGCTGCCTACAATTTACATACACGGGCCCATATAAATTCATAACCAGCAACAGACAACACAACAGACGCTGCTGTGGGGAGATAGTTGCTGTTAGGCTAATCAAACAGTCATGTCGTTGGTGTCCCCAGCGCCACTGGCCTGCTGTCTTTTGGACTAATTACAGCTGAAACTCTAGGGTTCCGCTTAGAAGGAGAAGCTCATTATTTTCCTCTGAAATAGAGGCTAATTGAGTGTTTTCAAATGAAGGGTAATTATTTGTTTGCATCTCAGCTCTAATTCTGCATGTTGCCTGCCTCCACTGCATTCATCGGCTCAGGGGACTTGTTGTCTTGGGGAAGGCTGTGCCACAAAAAACTACCTTTGGCTAATTATGTGGCTGAATAGGCAAGATTTAACAAAATGCCTATGAAGACTGTCCCTCCACTGGTGGTGAAGCAATGAGAAAGAGGCAGTGTGAAAGGTGTGGGAAAATGAGTCTAGCTGCTGAATAAACAAAAAGTGGTTATACAAGCAGTTGTGGCAAAAGCCCATAGACCTTGGGAACGTGAAAGATTCTAAATCATGAATAAAGTGTCTCGCCAGCCTTCTGCTGCTGACGGGAGAGGAAGAGGAGAAAGGAGGGATGGAGGAGACGAAGAGGTAAAGGTGGGAGAGAGAGAAAAACAGAGAAACAGAGAGAGAGAGAGAGAGAGAAAAGAAAATGAAAGAAAGGCAGAAAGACAGAGAAATTAAGAAAAAGAAAGAAACAAAGAGACTGGTGAGGGTGGAAATGCCAGAGAAGGCATGAGTCGGAGGAGACCTGGAAAACGGAGCCCCGGTGATGCCTGAACTTTGACTGTAACTGCCATAAAACTAAATTTACATAGTGCCATCAGTGTCATTGCCCACCACCATGTAATGCCCATCAACAGTGCTGCATTTGCTCCATAACCCTTCCGTAATTCTATGCTTGAATAAATTGTGATGAATCTACACCATATCTCTCAAGCCTAGGCTATGGATTTAGAGTTAGATGAGACCATAAAGTCTAACGGCCGGAGCTTATGAATCCCATGCATTTCCCGCAGACATAAAAAATGCAGACAAATGAGAAATAGAGAAAAGTAGCATTCCTGATGTCGCTTATCTGTGTGGTGTGATTTTTCAGAGAGCAGATAAGGGACTGTGCAGGGAGAGGGGTGCTTATCTAAAAACCGACACACACACACACACGCATAAATGCGCGCACCAACGCAGAGCAAAGCTACGTCATCACTCAGCCGAACCTTGCAGTGACTGACACTGATACCTCTGCTCTCTATCTCAAACACACAAACACACCAGTGTTTATATGAACCCACACACACACACACACACACACACACACACACACACACGACAACAAAGAAATGGGCTGAGGCCTTGAGGAAGAGAGAGTGAGACAGATAAAAAGAGCATGCCTCAGAGAGAGAGAGAGCACAAGAGAGAGAAATATTAAATATTTTAGACCACTCCTAGCCTTTTTAATTTGGGATTTCTCCCAGTGGGCTGATTCCTAAGTCTCAAATCCCTAGCTTGGGTGGAGAAATATGCTAACCAAATTAGTAAACACCCATTTTTTACTCTGCTTCACCAGCATTGAATATTCATGGAATCAAGGGAGTTGGATCCATCGCTTCCTGCAATGCTCCAGCACAGCAAGTGGGCCTGGGTTAGCCTGCTCCTTGCATCACAACATTAGTAATCATGCTATTGCTCTGCTCTGATATTAACAGAGAAATGGTCTGCCAAGGAGCATCTTTCCATGTAATTCCTCCTATTACCCTTCAGTGAGTGTGAGAGAGAGAGAGACAGACAGAGACAGACAGTCTGAGATGGTGGGGGAGAGATAGGGTCTGACACACACACACACACACACACACACACACACACACACACACACACACACACACACACACACACACACACAGACATACACAGACACACACAGACACACACACAGACACACACATACACACACAGGTAAACAGAATCTCCTCTGCAGTTATGGCCACAGGGAGTCTCTTCCTCTGTTGATTTCATCCTCAAGGCAACAAAAACACGCCACGAGGAAAAACAGGAGAGGAACTGATGAAATATAAAAACAAATTCACTAGATATGAAGGGATTGAGATCAAACGGGGCTAATTTTCAAGGGTTTGGGAGCGGGTAGTGCAAACAGACATGTTGAACATAAACTCTATGCCAATGAATGGGAATGAAAACACAACGTTCAGTGCTTCTTGAATCTAAAATAGCTATGGAAATGAATGTGTCACCATGGTGAGTGCATCTGACAAAGAGCTTATGAAATGAAGCATGGCATTATGAAAATGAATTGGAAGACAAAATCTGGAGAGAGTGAATAAAAAATGACTGAAAAATGAAAAACACTGAAACACTGAGTATCTAAGGTTGTTGTGTATCCCAAGGTGTTGTACAAGGTGTAGTGCTGCTGGCCTTTAGTTTCTGCCTGTAGGCAAAATGTCGCCTTGATTGCAATGTCATAAAAATTTAAAGCAAATCTGATGTGAACTGAGCAGCAAGCGCAAGCCACATTTGGCCCAGTCACGCGACAACAATCTCTCTTGCTCTCCCAGTCCCCCACCCTCTAATTTATGTTAATAACGCCCCATTTGCTTTTACATGACTGTTTCAACCTGTTGTCCACAAAATCATAACAGCACATTTTCCAAAGGAACAAGCCAAGCATGTGTTAGTATGGGCCAGTAAGCACAGTTTAGGGCTGTATCGTATCGTTCATGATAATGCCGACAAAAAAAAAGTGGCTTCTTACAATATCAATGATATAGCAGCGTGATGACATGTTGATGCATTTGCACACGCTACCACGCTACCACGCCTACAAGGTTCTCTCAGCACAACAACAAACAGAGCAGCGTCAGCCTCTGACTAGGAATTCAGGGTTTTCCACACCACCCAGGCATACTGACGGCCCCCACAACATATGTGCCTCACAAGCCTTTGCAATTGTGTGAAAAAAGAGTGGCCCCTCAAGTTCAATGTGCACCACAATAGGCTATAGTTTAGATTTACTTGCCTGTGGCGATAAAACTCCTCTAGTATCCTTATATCTTCCTGTGTGTTTGTTACATTCCAAGTATTGAGTCAACGATGAAAAGTAAACGTCTGTAGCTTGTGTTATGTAATGTTTATATATTGTAATTTAATCGCACATTTATATGTGCCCAGCCTGATGAGAAATCTTTCTAGTTTCGTCACAACGCTCATGCTGTAATTGACTAAATTAGCTATTGTGAGCTGCCTGTGTTTAAGCTGAAGCACCACAGGTAATGCTGGTGTGAATAATTAAAATAACAGTGTGCCCATATGGGGAGGAAATGTCCATTGTGTGGATGCTTGTGTGGACCTGGTCAGGAATACATCTGTGAAGTTTATTTCTCTGAAGAGCAATATCATTTGTCTGTAATTCTAGATTACTGTGAAAACTTGACCTTGTAATGTATATGGTACCATATATGGTACCATAAATGCCTCGCTACTACAGAGTATCGGACAAAGGAAATGTCATTGAGGAGAAAGCAAGGTGAGCAGTGTAAAATTGAGTAAAAACACTAAAAATAAGGTTGAGAATGAATAAGAATGTCATTCTGAAGGAAACACTGTAGTTAGTTTCTTTTTCCATATTGACCTACTGCAAATTATGATGAAATAATGTGATATTTTAAGGTTAAATCGCCCTCCCCCACTACAGTTCGAAAAAAAAAAAAAAAAAATCCATGTGAAGAGTACGACGAGAGCTGTCCTATTGATTTTTCATAGACTCAGATCAGTCAATCTATCAGTGGATGCAAGTGAGGAGACAGCACCACTGACAGAGGCACTGTAGGTGTGAAGCAACGCTGATGGACTAGTGAAAGAGAATGCGGAAATCGTCCTCTGCCTAATGCCTGTCCTTCACCTCAATAACAGGCGGCTTGACTTGGCTGGGGAAAATGGAAGCTGTCAGCACCTTCAGACATACAGGAAGGAGAAATGCAGCCATACTGCATGAAAAACAAAACCCAAGGGTGAGAAAAAAAAAAATCACCTCACACTCTCGATTTAACATCACAAAGCAACAGACAAACACACACGCACGGACCCTCATCCACACACACACACACTTTTGCCTGTGCACCTGTACGTGTACGTGCACACACCGACACATACTTGCAGCTCCATATCTCTGTCTCCCACTCGCCGTGTGTGGTGGGGTCAGTAAAAAAGTCAACTCCACCCTCCAGCTGTCCCCTCCAGCTTGTTCCCCAGACGGTGGCCTGTTTAAGAGCGTTGGGATGCTGCAAGACTCATGAATTATTCAAATGGAGAGTGTAACTCAGCCCAGTGCTCTCTTTTCCACATCACCTATCCGTGGGTCCCTCGTGCCAGAAGAGCCGCTGTTAGGCTCCGTCACCCTAGTCTTTCGGGAACTGAAGTAAATAAAATCCATTTCGATTCACCACTTGGCAGTTTAATACCTCTACTCTTGCAACTCGTGCTCCATGTCCATGTATTAATACTGACAGTTTCAGTTTCCGTGCTAGCCCACTCACCGCTCACACACACTGGACATTTTCTGCTTTTTGTGCATATTTAATAAAGTATCACACCCAATGTCAATACAGCACAACAAAAACCTGTTGTGCATGTTATTCATTTATTTATTTATCAATAAACCAAGACAAAAATTGTCTGTATTTATCATACATAATAGTCATTTAATTTAAACTGTATATAGCTTTATCTGTATGTAATTTTTTCTCATATATAGTATTCATTTAGTTTCATTTGTAAGTAACTTGTATATGCCATATTGTTTGCACCTTATCTGTAAACACTGCCTTCTCAGCACATTCTTCTTATTTTCTGTACATATATCATGTTTATACAACCATATATCACATATGCTCTAACTGCCTCATCAGCATCTTATTTTTCAAGCTGGATGCAAAACTGCATTTCACTGAACTTGTGCTATGTGCAATGACGATAAAGTTGAATGTAATCTTATCTATTAATATTTGAGCCCTCTCTTCTTGTTTAGACGATTGTGAAAATCTTGCACGTCCTCTTCTTACTCTGTCTGCCTTACCCAAACCGGATAGCCCTCTTGAACTCTCTCTCTTTTTTTTCCTTACAATATAAACCTAGCCTTTGCCACCTGGTGTAGCTGCTCATGTAGAACATCAGAGGTCAAGCTGATGTCTTCTCTGAGCAGATCAAACCTGCAGGATAGCGAGGCTGGTTTCAGTACTAACAAGACCCTTTTTAACTATTGCTGGAGGGGTACCAAAATCATGACAGCTCCATCCTCTCCTTCTCTGTACCTGGGCCGCCATAGATTTACGAACATACATACAAAGACGTGCACAAACATAAAAAGTCAAAACACACATAACGTCACAAGTGTGCTCCAGACCCCTTAGAGAAGCTGTAGATCCTCCACAGAGGTCTCGCAGATCAAGGACAAGTCATTCAGCTGTCAAGACTCAAATCTGGGAATCCCTTTGTTCGTCTCCCCAGAGGGGCCCAAGGACGGAGCGGGTAGAAGTCATGGAACCAGAGTGCCAAGCAGACTACAAGAGTGGGAGAGTATGTGCTTCTTTGAACCAGCCCTCTTTCAAATGAGTCAAACGTCGTGCCCCTTCCGAGAATCTCAAAAGCACAGCAAGTTAAGGACATCAGAACCTGGTGGCTCCAAAGTTGTAGGTTTGAGGTCTCTATGTGATGGGAATGTGAACTTCAGTATCACACCATGGCGGCCTGAAATAACCTTTGTGTGGGAGTTGGCTCTGTGCCCACCACTGATGGAGTGGTGAAGCAATGTAAAGCGAAGCGAACATGCTGCCCATGTCTGCGCACAAATGGATAGGATAGGGATAGTAAATCAATCTGCTGAAGACTGTAAAGACAAGTAGAGAATATCCATTAGGGTTGCACACTTAATTGAATTTAAATCAAAGTCTTGACACAGCTATGTATGACTAATAAATCACAAACAACTGTGACTCAATGAATGATACATATATCATAAATTTGCTTCACATATGGCAGTTTTGTATCCAACCTGTGCTCTGAGCATGTATGATCAGAAGCCTCCATGAGCTGGCAGCTGGACAATATGTGGTTTCTGAGAGTTTGGCAACAAAAACAGAGCTAGCCCAGTTATAACCTATAGACGCCAACAACCGTCACTCACTCCTGGAGTCAGGTGACCCTAACGAACATCACTCGCTTCTGGAGTCGGTTGACATTATTGACATTTGAGACGGTTGTCACAACAATCCGGAGCACTAACTAGCCAATGACCTGGATAATGTCCATACACAAGTTAAATACATGTGACTCCTCACAAGTAAAGAAGGTTTTTGGATGAGAAAATCTACAACGATAACATTTGACAATCCACAAATAAGTCCAGCTGCCCTCGATTCAACTCCATGTGGATAACCATGATCTGGATAATTGAGAACCTCCGCAGACCCCAATTATAATAGTGTCTTGTCTGATGAGTACCTAACAGATAATCTTCTTAAAACTGTCTTCTTAAAACTGGTGTCATAACTCCGCCTCAAATTTCTGTTCACTTGTTCAACTTCTGGGCCACTTTCTTCAACACATTAGCTGTGTCTCTGAGTTTTTTCCCCCAGTGTCTAACAGCTGAACTCGGCAACAGTAAGTCGCTCCAGTCAAATAATGTTTTTGTTTTGCAGTTACTGATAATTGGTACCATCTGTTGCTGTGAATGCATGATGAAGTCTTGTCCTCGAACCAAGGATGCTTTAAGCAAAATGTGAATCTCTGTTAGCTTCCCCATAGAGAAAAGTGTTCACTTCAGCTATTAGTTTTAGCAGGTGGGCATTATTGTGCACATGTGTGGTCATCTCTCTCTCGATCAGCTTATTTGAATGCGCTCCAATATTCATAGATTTGTTAACTACTCTGGCAAAACTAAAGGTGGAGCCCGTGTGGCTCCAACCGATGGAGAGCAAAATATGCAAATTATATTCAGCACTTGCTCGTGTATGAACCTACTGTGCATGCACCATGGTGGCACACCTCTGATGTAAACCTTCTTTGCTCTTACATAACATCGAAGTAGCCCTACGAACTGACAAGCAGAAACCTAATGTGAGTAGCCAGCTCTTATTATGTGACAAACTCCAATAGATCAGTACCGAAGTTTGGCTAGGGAGGGGCAATTTTAAGCCTCAGTTTTGCCCCCTTCATCACCAAGATCAAGCTACAAAAGAGGGAGCATCTAGAATGGCATTCAGCCAGGTCAGGTAAGCTTTGTTACAGTGCTGTTCAAGGCATAAGCATCCCCTGGCTGCAAAGGGCATGACATTTACAACCACCTCCTCTCAACATCTCAACTCTGTGTGATCACTAAAGCCAAGTATTTATAGACCAGAATCCCATGACTATTTCAAAATCCTTGGTAGCCACATTTGTAGGAGGAGAGAAAATGGAATTAATGTGAATATGGTTTAGGAAATTATTTATTTCATGAGCATAGGAGTGTTCAGCTACTATTCTTCATGATTTAATAGTTTGGAGACAGAGCATATCACAGCAGGGAGCATGAAATTAATGTGGCAGAAACAGGCTTAAAACCAAAACTACCACTTATGATATTTGCTGTGTGTGGTGTATGCATTTGTGTGGCAGCAGTGAAAATATGAAAGAACAGAGCACTTATTATAAAGCAGTCTCATGCAAGGTCCCATGATAGCCCACATAACAATGATAAATGGCTGAAGCGTTCTGCTAAACTACATCATGTGACCAGAATATACCTTCAGGGCTTTTCTATCCCGATTAGCATGAGCATTCTGGGAAGAAGCACTGAAAATGTTTTTTTTTTTTTTTTTTTAATCTGAATCTTAGATCAACCGTGGGCTTTTTAAAAACATATTATTTTGCCCAAATTGTTTTTCTCTGTCATTTCTTCCTCATACAGCCATGGCAGAGCTGCAGATTTTTTGAGGGTTAGATAAAGACCATGTACTGAGACTGGAATTTCCTTAATTCTATTCGTTGTGAAGCCATATCCCTTGCAATTCTTTTTATAGTGTGCTACTTAAAATTTGGGCTTACCAACCATTACCAACCTTCCTTTTGCCTCAGAATTCCTAAAAAACATCATAGAAGTTAAACCCTGTACATAAGCTTGTATGGTCTCCATTTAGAGGACAAGAAAACATTGATTTTACTGGCAGAGAGCAGTGACTAAGAGATGAAAACCCAATATGTAGGCAACAACCTGGGTAAACAAAACTACACCAAGCCAATTTCGCTTAATGCCATGTAAAGCAGAAAGCTTGTCTATAAAAGAACACCCAAGACCTTATTAAACTCATACTTTTCACTGCTTGCTGCTGTGCTACACTGTGTTGTTACTGCACCACCAAAAGCTGTTTTCTTAAAGTTCTGTGTTCAAACAATCCCGTTCAGTGCTACTGTACAACATCTGAGAGAGAAAAGGCTGCAGCTGCCACTGCAGTACTAATGCAGCACAGATGGAGGACACATGCATGGTGGGGGAGCTGTACAATGGCTACCACTGTACATGTAAAGTAGACATAAATAATGCAATAATTTTTAGCATTACAGTATAATGAACACGACTTATTTATAGTGTTCTCTTTTCAATCCAAGCTCTTAATGAGGACGTGCTCAGGCATTCTCAGTACATTCCTCCTTGACGTGACCCAGTAGTATACCTTTAAAAAGTTCCTTGTCCAGTCCCTGGGATTTGTAGTTAAAAACACATTTCAAAATATGTGTGAATGTTGTCTTCCTTTCATCATAGAGGATAAAAGCTCTGTCTTCCCATGCAAAACACAGGTACTATATTTCAGCTGGCACATAGGCAGGCTGTCTCATCTTCTGTAGAGGAGAAAGTAGCTTTAGAGTCACAGGGGATGAGCTGCATGGGCTGACGACTTCAAGTGAATACAGAAAGAAGGTTGTGCATTCTATCAGCTCCATCTATAGAGCCCATTTCCTATCTATTGCAGGCCGGGGATCAACTATCTGATTCTAAATATTTATCAATGGCTAAGAGCCATGACATTGTAAGTGTCACTTGAGTGAAAAGCTTGATATGTTCTGGATCAACTGTTCCATTCTTTCATGTCAGTGTTACTTGAGAAAATAAATTCTGTAACGCTGCAGCATTGTACATGTTTCGGAGGATTGCTCAAGTAATACCGCACACTCAGCCTTGTTCACAAAGGAGTCCAATCCAAAGGAGAAAATGTAGAGAAAACTGCAAAAATATTCTGAACACATCCTCGATTGTGAACATTCAATCCACAAGGAAAGCACTCCTTCTGCATTATGCAGGCTGAGAATGATCTGGCCATATTACACCTGCTACACAGCTCCCATCTCTGGATGCCCTAGATGAGCCTCAGCACTTACTATCACCCACGCAGCCATCCACACATCCTCCAATCCACCCACCTGCCCCCACACACATACACACTCACGCACTAACGGTCCCGCATGGATTATTAGCTACTACTTTTGAAAATGTTAATATTTTGATTAAAATTCATTGTTTTCATGGCTAACTATATAAGACTCCATATATAACTAGATTACGTTTCACTTGGTTAAATACTTGATCATAAGACTTGAGATTTCAACAATACAATGGACAGGCATCTCATCAGATTTCCATAGCGCATGAAACGGACATGCTAGAAGATTTTCATTATTCAAGGGATGAATGTACATTAGGATTTCTAAGGTTGACCCCTGCCTGGGTCCATCAAATGAAAACTTTCATTAATATTCAGGTATGTTTGGTGGATTGATTTATCTAATTTGGATTTAGTCTGCTCAAATTATACAGTAAATGGATGTTAACGAAGAGAGCTTGAAAGGTGTATTTGAGTAATGTGTGTATTTGTGTAACGTGTATTTGAGAGGTACGTAAACCTAGCCACTACTCCTTTATTGTCACAGTTGATCCATCAATAACTAATCCACCAACTCAACCTCATATAAACTCCAGGAACTACCTTATCACCATCACAGCCTGACTCAGGGAGAGACAACTGCCTTGGTATTTCACCATCACTCTCTGTCTTGTTTCTGCTAAATCATATCAATTTGCTATCGACTGAGTGTCGCACTTCTGTGGGAAGCCTGATATCTCGAGCCTCACAGACTTTTTACTTTGCCATTCCGCTTTCCTCAAAAGGTCATATTTTTACTTTGCAGTGGCAAAAAGTACACCTGGGTCCGTGCAACTCTTTATATGTCGGCATCATATCACTTTATCAGACTTGTGTCTCGGCTGGGGGAAAGAGCAGGAAAAAGCTCATACCCACCGTCTGGGGAGGTCCTGCCTGTGAATTACACCGGAGCCTGGCAGATACTTTTGACTATGTTAGATCCTCCGGCACTGACATAAATAAAAAAAAAATCTGAAATAATATGCTTGGTACAAAATTATGCTCAAATTGGACAGCATTATTTATAACCCACTTTTCTTTTAAATGAATGGTGAAGATTAGATGACTCATTTGGCACTTCAGGGCATCATATTTTGATTGACATCTCCTAGCACATTTGGGGTGCTGCACTGTGAGTCCGTTACCAGGGCAATGTGTATACAAATTCTGTCAATTTTTCATTACAGAAGACGAGCAAACCAGCAATTTCAATCAACAATCAATCCTCCCAGTGAGTTACAAAAAAACAACAACAATTTGACTACAATGATGTTTTATGTTCTTATTACCATGTTCTCAAATTATAGAAAAACTTGAATAAGGAGCTGCTGTAGCATTTGGCTATTAAAGTCATGATGAACGCCATTCACAGCTTCATCCTTCAATCCTTTGCAAAATTCCTGTCCATAATTCCCTTTTATCCAAGCCACACTTCATGAAGTGAGCTCTGATTTTCATTTCATGGTGTCTTTAAATATTCATGCTATCCTGACTGGCTATATATTAAATGAAAAGGAGATTCTAAATAACATGGAAATATAACCCAAGGCATTACATTGGACACCAAACACAATATGAGATGAATGAAAAGATCAAATGCTAAAACATCAAATGAAAGATTGTGAGCTGTCCAGAGATATACGTCATTTCATGCTTGGGGACAGCATCTGGGCCCAGAGAGAAAAAAGAAATAACATCTTGTTTTTAATGGGACATACACCTTCAAGTAACAGCCTGTTGTTCTCAGTTACTTACTAATTGCCCACATGCATGTCTTGGTGATAGACTTTTTGTAGCTACTTGAGGCTCAGGGTGTATTAAAAGGGATGGTTGCAATTTACACTGATGGCACTGTCTTTGTCATATCATTTTTTTTTGAAGGGATAAAAGGAGGTCTACTCAGTGGAGACTCTGTATTTTCAGTCAGAGTTGTCAAAGCCTTGTGATTATAAAAGTTGATGGTGAATAGTGGTGATGGTGATGGCTTGAGGTACATGGAAGGATCAAGACTGACATACCAGGCTCTACTGTGGAACTGACAGGAAAGATGGGCTTTTTCCAGACATTTAGCAAAGACGCAAAAGCAATTCAGAGGCTGTGCTTCTCTAAATGTCGCACAGCTACACAGTGCATCATAGTGCATCACAGAAATGGCTGTACGCAGCTTGACAAGACAGGGTCCACAAGCCTGTGCCATCGCAGCAAAACATAGGAGTGCATGTCATGCAGCCTAGTTCCAAACTGTTTGTGCTGTCAGTGGCTGTTTAACAAATTACACATAATCTGCATCTGAGTATTGCACATGCAGATAGGTTCCCCCTGATGAACCCTGTTGCCTTTTCACTGAGTACAAATGAGTTAAAGACATGCATGAGCAGAGGATGTTCATGGATATTTATTATGGTGAGGCTTCAGAATGCTTGTGAGCCCACACAAGGTACCTCTGAACTGCACCTTTGATACTGCACTCATTTAGCAGTCGCTAAAGCTCACTGAATGGGCTTAATATAACTACAATGTAATAATCCAGCCTTGAAAATATTTGCACTATACCGCTCTAGAAATAAGAGAACACAGCCTTCACGTCACAGTGTGCACCAGTGGGAGTGAAATATTATAGCTGAACAAGCTGCTTGAGTTGAATTATCTCTATATTCTTCCCAGTGAACAAAAGTCAACTCCTAACAGAAGGAAAGTTCCATCTTCAGTTTGCCCACAGCCACCCTAAGTCATTAATGGGGAGATTATGAATGTGAATAGCCTTTAAAAAGCACTTTCCTTTAGAGACTGACACGGTACATGCATGTCTGATTCCCTGCCTCAGAGGAGCAGAGAGCAGTCGGATAGGCTTAATCCTCGACACAATTGATCTAGGCTGTCTGGTCTCCCTTGCCCTACTCTTTCTTCTCCTCCGGTCCAAAACCTGAGCAGATACTTATTACCAATACATTGTTGGCAGTGGGCAGAACTAAGGTCTGGGTTTTACAGGTCAAATATTCTTCTTTTGCAAAAGATAGTTTTGAGTATGTTTTGAGGAACACGTTGCGGGGATCTTTGGCAGGGCACCAAGCCATTTACAGAAGCCATTTTGGAAACAGCTAAAAAGTCTGTGGCTGCAGGCTCCATATAATGAAGTGGTGCATTTAAATGAGAGACAGCTCTGGGACTGAGAAGGTACACTTCACTCAGCTCAGTAAACACTGAGATAAAGTGGAGTCTGGAGATACTGGGAAAAAAAGAGGAGAGGATGAGTACCAGAGAGTAGAGAGGGAAACCAGGGGAAAAAAGCAGCAAAGAGACTAGAGCCCAAACCAGGGAGAAAACACTGGGAGTTTGAGAGAGGAGGTGATGATAGAAGAGACAAGGTAAAAACAGATGGCCAAATAGCCAGAAAGGGAAGAAAAGACAGTACAGCACCATTTCCTCATGGGTTTTGTAGGATATTTGTAGCGACAGGCTGAGGTGGGTATGACACACATAGCAGCAGAAGCTCATTGGTAGTGTTAGTTTGTGCACTGACACAAAGACAGAAAGACAAGAATACAACGGAGAGCCATCAGTTTGTTAGGAGTTTTGTTTAATTTTCATAGCTAAATACCACCAGTGGCACAGGGTGGACAAATTTATGAAATGCCAAGTGGACAAGTGATTTTGACACATCCATTCAGCGCACAGAAAAAAGAAGGCTATTTTACTGCAAAAACGAACGAACGAACTAAATAAATAAATAAAATAATAAAATGAAACCCCCCACAGCCCACCCAACACTGGGCTCAATCTGCTGCAAATAATATGCTGGCAATTTTCTCCATGGCAACTCTGTGCCAGGATGGGTGGTAGCCTGAGTGCCAGGAGGCAGCTAATCACAAGGGCTTTAATGTACGGCTGTGAGGATGTGAGCAGGACCAGAAGGTTGCACCAAACCCTAAGATAAGTAACCATAAGAGGGCCCAAAAACAAACAAACACACACACACAAAATGGCAGAAATGAGAGGCAAGAAAAAGGAAGAACAGAAGGCGAAAAAAAGATTGAGAAAAGGGGAAATATGGGATGAGATTTGTGCCAACAGAAAACTGCATTTGAAGTACATTTTTTTCTGAGCTTGTGTATCATAAGTGAAATTGATGGCGGCATTTTGATTTCAGTTTTTTTTTTTTTTTTTTTTTTAAATGAACTTATATTTATTCAATTGAAATTTAGTTTTTCCAATAACAAATTCAGTGTTAAATTTGATGCATTTTTATGCATGGTGCTTGGAGCGGTAATTCTAGTTTTGTCTCGTATCGGTCCCTGACTGGGTCTAAGGAAGGAAGTTGAGGCTCTGGTGTTAAAAGATGTTTTAAATCACATTCTAATCATTACCTGTAAACCATATGTAGTACACTAACTTTAACACTAATTTTAGATACTAGTAAAACTAACTTACAATGTTTTGATTCAATGATTTTAATTTTACATTTTCTCTTGCAATGGTGGTTATTTTCTTGTTTTGGTGGTGCACCACTGTCAAATGAATACTGAGGAAACACTGGAGTTTTCATTTACTGAAAAACAGTGGGGAAAAAATGTTATGCAGTGTGTGTAGGACAAATTTGCAGATTCAACATACATTTTCAAAGCCACAATTTAAAATTCAACTTTTGAAAAGCTTTCAGATCAAAAGGCACACCTGGATACTAGGAAATGAATAAATAAATAAATATTAAACAGGAGCTTGCAGATATGATCAAACTGTCTACTGAAGCCCTCAGAGGCAAAAGAATTTTTTTTCAGTGCTCTCTTGGCAGATCCATATATCTAAGTTTGGTCTATTTTTTGTAAACAAAACAAACAAACAAAAAGAATCATCAGCGTACTAGGTCTCTCAGTTCAATGAAACTATTTTTCTCCAGCTTTTATCTTAATACACGAACTGAGAGAGAAGCTACCAAGTTAAATGGTGGCATATGAAAGTGCGGCAACACTGAAAAGACCCACTTGCTGCTATACAACGCAGAGCACCTAAAGCTAACCTAAACAAGTTTTTGTCTCAGGAGGAACATTCATGACCAGTTTATGAGTTCGAAACTTTGCACTCATTTACCCTGGCCTTCATTGGTTCTTTCACAAATAAAAAAGTAATCTGTTGACTGCCTTTGATGATGTGTGTGTCAACAGCAACTCACAGTCCTTGAGACACCCACCACTATATATCTAGTTCTGCCAAGACATTTTCTCCCTCTTGCCTCTCAGAGCCTGCTGGATGTTAAAGTGAATGTACATTAGTATCTTACCACAACCTAAAAGCTTTTCAAGAGTTCAATTTGAAATAATGGCTTTGAAAAGTTGGGTAGATTTTGCAGATTTTGTGCTGCCTTTAACTTTTAAATTGCTTTTCAGTCACACTGAAACTGAACACAAGTTCAAGCGTTCAAAATTCTGATTAAAATGACAACATTCAATTTCATTCATCACATACAAATTTAGATCAAATGGGTCACATTCAAATTCAGTACAGTGGCACAAATCTCTCTCCATAGGGAAGAAAGGAAGAGGGACAGACTGAAAGAAAGAACAAAAGAAAGCATTCTTACAAATGACAGAGGACAATGGCGTGGCAAAGCAAAGAAAGCTAGGGCCTCTCATGAAAGAGAATATCACAGAATCTCTTAGCACCGTTATAATATATTAGTACTTCAACAGACTTTTTCTATTGAGATTCGTTAGTGTCAATCGAGAGACTTTACATCTTTTATTCAGAGAAGCACTGCTTATTTTCGTTTCAAAGTCCTGTGGGGAATAGAAGACATCTAAAATTGCAGGTGCAGGCATTGGCTGTCGGTGTGCGGAGGAATGATACAGTGTGGGTTTACAAGTGAAACTGGTTGAAGTATGAGTATATGAATATCTTAGAATGGGAAATGCACTGGAGAGCCAAACAAAGACACAGATGAAGAGAGAGAGAGAGAGAGAGAGAGAGAGAGAGAGAGAGAGAGAGAGAGTGAGAGAGAGAGAGTGAGAGAGAGTGGCAGAGAGAGAGAGAGGGAGTGAGAGAGAGAGAGATGGAGGGAGAGAGAGAGAGAGAAAGAGAGAGAGTGAGAGAGGGAGTGAGTGAGAGAGAGGGAGGGAGGGAGTGAGTGAGAGAGAGAGAGAGAGAGAGGTAGGGATGAAGAGAGAGAGAGAGCTAGTGCATCATAGAGTTGGCAGGGCCTGCTCAACAGAGTAATGGACACTGGCATTACATCTCATTATATTACACCCACCTCTGAGTGTGTATGTTTTTGTATGAAAATAGTCTGAAAAACTGACACAATATTCTAGTTAGAATATTGCATTTTGTAGGAACATTATGGTGCCACCAGCTGACGCAAGCTGACTGCAGTCAAACAATTGCCCTCCGTTTGGAAATGGCCTGTTCCCTCTGCAACACAGGAGTCAGTGAAGTGTGTGGCTGCAACTTTGGATAAGAGCCTCGACACAGAGTAGCAGGAAGCGGAAGGCTGGGCAGCAAAAATGTTAACTCCTTTTTGAGGAATATAATCCAAATTACAGTAGTGCTCAAATGTTGAGTTAATTAATAGATTAGGAAATAAACACAAGAATCATTAATCATCATTTTGATGAACAATTAATTGGTGATAAAAAATGATTAATTTAAATCATTTGGTTAATAAAAATAAACATTTCCCGGTGACAGCTTCACAAACACTGAGAGCTTTCTGATTTTTTCTGTTTCATATCATTGCAAAACTTTGAGAGGTTTCGGGTTGGCTTGTCAGACCATGTATTGAGTTTTAAGAGATCAGTCTGAGCTCTGATAACTTGTGATAGGGTATTTGTAAATTCATAGATGAAATTATTCATCAATGATCAAAATATAATCACTAGACTGATCAATAATGAAAATAACCATTAGTTACTGCCCTGGATTTTTCACATGAGAAACACTACAGAAAAAAAAATCAATCAAGGAAGTGGCAAAATGTCGTCCCAAATTCACATTGGTGTCACAAATATTGAAGTAAGTGGGATGGGCATGGAAAATCCCTCTATGAACCACTATACATTTGCCGTTTGAACTCTGATAGGATAAAGATTAGCCTAACACGCAGGCTGTTGTTTTCTCTCCAGTGTGCATATTAATTGCCCTTACTGGTCTCAAAACATCAGGAGTCAGTCTAGCGGCTGCAGAAAGCTGAGTGTGAAGCCCAGCTTTGGCCAAACAATGCTAATGTTAGTCACATGGAGTAATGTTGCAGGGTTTTAAAAGGAATGAGTGTCTGAGACCCATAGGTTTGAGTGGGTCCCCAATGTATATTTTTGGACAAATTGTAGTATTAAACTTATGATAGGTATTATGTGGTTATAATGAAGGTTATATTCATGTATGTGTTGAAAATGTGTCTGAATATGAAACAATTAAAATCCCTAATCAGTGTCACATCATCACGACATACTTCAACATTGCGTCTATAGCACTGTAATAGTATCAAAATCAGTGATCAAATAAGACAGGTAGATTTAGATGCAAACAATATGACTGAAATAGTTTTTTGGTGGGAAATAGGCTTGATTTTTTTCTTTGGAGGCATTTCAAAGTGTTTTCATTTCACTGATTATTCCAGAAATATGCACAAGAACTCTATATATGAGCAGAGATATATGTGTGGACTGTGAGAAAACATCAGCTGGTGAAAGTATTTATTTTTTTTGACACAAAGGTCTGTTTGGTTTATTACTGTGGTTTCAACATGCCGCATCCCCTGGACAGTAAAGCATCATCGTTAATCATAACCATGAGCGACAGTGGCCATGTGAGTTCATTAGCCAATGTCAAGTTTGTAGCCTTGACTGCTGAAATGTCCCCTGGATGTGTCAATAGTGAGGTTACTGTGTCCTTCTGGATTTTAATGCAGAAACTCAGGGTGTGTAGCCTTCAACATCACTGCACATACAAGTTTAAAATCTACAATCCAACATATCATATATGAGCTAGTTAACTACTGACAAATTATTCATAAGTCCAACACCTGACTGAGCCAATAGCCTGTTCAATAAGGCATCCATGGAGGGCTGGCAAACCTATGCAAAACAATGATGACAGCAAAGAATATTTCCACACTTGGCACCAATTTAGGCTCATGTGCTACTCGATGACATATCATTGATAACTCAATGTCGCTTCTGTCCTTGGTTCAAAACAGGATATAGTATCATATAGCAGAAAAAAAACCCAAAACATAATACAGGTTTTTGCTGTTATATCATGTCATATTGTATCTTTTCCCTCTATTTCTAATGACACATTGGCACTACTCTATTGCTGCCTGAGGAAGAGCACCGAGCTTAAATCGTGTCGCAGTACAGCTGCATCACCAAGCCTGTTTACTTTACTTTGAGTGCTATACAGTTCTGAATATAAATATTACCAAATTTTGTTTTTGATCATACAGTTTCCAACTTCTCTATTTCTTGAACCCTAGATTATTCCCATCCATCCATTTTTCATACCTGCTTTTTCCTTACCAGGGTCTTCAGGGGCGGGAGCCTGTCCTGACATGCACTGGGCACTGGGAGGGCAGGGAAACAACCTGAATACATCACCAGCCCATCAAAGGGATAGGACACATACACAATCACACTGAAGTCCTCAGTTCACCTGGCCTGCATGTCTGTAGTTTGTGGGTGGAAACCCACGCAAACCGAAGGAGGACATGTAAACTGCACACAGAAAGGACCAGGGACGAGATTCACACCCAGGTCCTTCTTGCTGTGAGGCGGCAGTGCTAATTACTGTGCTGCTCCACACTTAAGCAACATGTTTCTAATCTCTAATCTGTTACATCTCGAGAGAAAAACAGAGACCAGAAGACAAGACACAAGAGAGAGACACAAATACCGAGACGAAGGCAGAGAGCGCAAGAGGGGTGGCTCTGGCATTAGACGTCTACTCGACAAAGCAGGGTGAATCAGTCTGTTGACGCCCACAGAAGAGCCCAACCTCATAGAAAACAATGAACCTGACTCACCAAGAATGCAACATGACATTCAGCTTGATCTGCAACTCCTACACAGACAAAATATAAAAAACATAAATGCTATTGAACACATTACAGAGCTAAAGATACAAAGATGATGTTTGCTGTGGTACAACAACCGAGTGCTGGTGAACACCAGGATGAGTAAATAATGTTTATGCCTAAGCACAGGCTTGGAAAACAGATACAAGAAACACAAAGAAATTAAATGTAGACTGCTGTAAACACAAGAGCTGACTGCAGCCTCACAGAGAAAAAAAACAACCAGCTGTTTACCTATGCACATAGATGCGCACTTGCATGAACACACTCAAGCGTGCACACACACATGCACACATATAAATAAATACAGAAATATCCAGACATTTTCTACCCACCCCACCCCCCTCACACTCACTTGAAATTAAGATTTGGCACACTTGGTAACATGTAATATGGGCTGATATTTTCTGAGTGGATGAAGGCACACACATACAAACAAACAATAAGGTATTTAGGAGCACTGCAGTGAACAAATAATCGGTTACATAATGATCCCGTAATCATGTTAGTGTTAAAAATCCCATTACTGTATAATTATACATCAGCTACCCTGCTCTCTCCAAGCACCCTGGAGGACAACCACCAAGGAGGAAGGAAGGATGACTAAGCTGTTTCCCCGTCTCAGCCCCAGGAAACAGAGCCTTACCTAACCCATCCCCTCACATAACCCACACCATACTGCTGGAACCCCGACATTACACACAGCTGATAGATTATCCCTCCTAGCACCTTCTCAGTGACAAGAGACTAAACATGTCTTATTATTATGGCGCCTCCGTGAAACAATGATTGAAGATTTACACCCACGTAATCTCATTCCAGACTACAACTAATGCTAAATTTCACCTAGCATTCGTCCCGTTTCCTGTCTCATGCTCATACTTTTCAGGTCCTTTGTAGCGTATTCCATTCTCTCAAGCTCTTTTTCTCTTGCCAGATTCTCCCACTCACCCTCCCGCAATCAGCGCTCCTTTCAGTTCTGCACCCTTTTCTTGTTTTTCAATGGGAAATTGATAATTATCTAAATTCCTTCTACCCTCTCTCCAGTTCTTTTGTGATCTTACTTACTCTCTCTAAACCTATAGACGTGTCCCTCCTTGAGAGATAAAAACTGCACATAGCAGCTCCAGCATAGTGGGATTTTAATCAGGAAATAAAAAAGAGCTCCGTGGAGGAGTCAGACATTTCGCATGCTGTGGTGATGTGCAACCTGGACCACAAAGAAAGGCGAGGTAGATTGGCTGGGGAGGAGTGGGTGGGTAATGCGGCCTGCTCTGTGAAATGGGTTCACACTCCTCCTTTGCACCCTGGGACCTCAGCGGTTTAGCGTCACACACTCCAAAATGACAACCTGCCATATGGCATCAGACATTCATCAGTGACAGTCGCCCCTCTTCGAGGACCTGGTCCAGGGGAAAGTTTGGCAGAAAGGGCTTAAAAGTGATCATGTACAGAAGACTAAGGGAGAGAGAAGAATTGCCTAGCTTAGAGGAAGAGTGATTTTTTTTGGCAATAGTGCTGCATCCCTGGGTGATTGTCTAGAATATGTATGACTGTATGTGCGGTCTCTGAGCAGAATGTTGAACGCCTCATTTTATCCAATTCAGTAAGGCTACAAATTGATTCTGCGTCTAGAATTCACAGAAGCAATTAAGAATATATTTCCGTTCGAGGGCATTATTCCTAATGTAAGCCTTCTTTCCCTCAGTAACACAATAGTTTTAGACTGTTAAGACAACAGCAACTTGCAAGATCAATGCCCAATGAGCTCAGAATTACAGCAGAATCTAAGTCACTTAGGCAACTTCAGTACTTGTTATACGGAGACAAATTAATGTGTTTTTGGTTGACAAAAAAGACCAATTAAGAATGCCGCACACCTAATGTATACCAGGGTGACCCTAGCCTACAAGAAAGCTGTTCAGCTCCACTATGATAACAGGAAAACCAGCAGCATCTTCGCTTTGCGCTCAAGACAAAGCTCTATCTTTGACGAAACAAAGAAAGCCGAGATAAGACTGAATTAATTTCGTAAACTCCTTTAGAGAAAATCCTCTTTTTTTGGGGTGGGTAGAGGTGGAGTGCGAATATGCAGAACCTCCTACGCATATTCCTAAGAAGTAATCCAGAAGTCTGTTCACTGATGTGTGCAGCACTCAGCCAGCCCCACAAAGATGCATGCAAATAGACTGAAGTCTCGAGTGGAACAAGAGAGGGAATGGGGACCAAATACCAACTCACTGTCAACTGCTGAGCACAAACATGGAAAAGCTTAGCATCGGAAGCATGTTGATATTCAAGACCCCAACACACCACTGAAAGACCACTCTTTATATCCCATTCTTTCCCCCCTCTGACAATTGTTTTTCTTCCCTCATCTGCAAACTGTGCAAGACAACAGCTCAGTTAATTAAAAAGATTTGCCTATCTCAAAAAAACAGAAAGTAAAGTAGCGGAAGCAGTAAATTTAAACTCTCCACACTCATTATAAATAGCAACTTTCCCCTAGACCTCAAAATAACAGTCTTATTATTCTTGTCTTCTTCTAATATGACTCTGTAAACACAACTGTCAGCCGTCCGTCTCGGATGCTCATGAGTCTGCCAGTGTGTGCCGAAGAGTCATTCGCGCGCCCCAATTAAGCTACAGTCACTGCTCCTGCACACAGTGGATGGCCTAGAGGTGTCATGTCAGACATCCAAAGGCTCTAAGGCTTTGATATACAACCACACAATTTTAAACTGGTGTTCAGCTTCAACCAACACATAAATGAATACTGTTTCACATTGAGTGACATAGATAGTTACAGTGTGTGTAAATGAGCTTTAGCTTGTACACACTCTCACAAACAACACTTACATTGCCATGGTTGATGAAGCCGTGTTTCCTGGCGATGCGGTCAGCTTCCTCCGGCCCGGCTTTGATCTGGACTGCCCAGGTGTTGGTGTAGATCTTTGCACAATCAGTCCACTTCAGAGCTGCCGACAGGAGGACAAAGACTGTCCATAACTGCAACAAGGCCACCCTGGCATCCATGAAAAGGAGGGCAGGGCACAGAGCAGTCTGTCCGTCCGTCCGTCTGTCACTGCTGCCGAGGCACAGAGGAGCTGCGCTTCCTTACAGCGGCAAAGTAGAACAGTGGCCTAGAGGAGAGAGGGCAGAGCCAGCCATAAACACAAACATGCCTCTTAATTGGGTCACTCTTGATCCTGAATTATCCAGTGTGGACACCATCCCGACAACAAATCCTAAACCACGGAGGAAAAAAACAAAATAGCACAGCCACAGCTCATATCATGTGTCACACTCAACTCACTCACTCTGTCAAACTCTGATAAAGAAAACCTATCTGTTAAAATGTGCAAAGAATTAAATATTAATTCAAGACAGACAAGTGCTGTGTTAAACGCTGAATGATTTGTCAATCCTCCCTCATCTTTTTACAGACTTTGGAATGGTAATGAATGATAATGATGCTGGCATACTGCTGCAATACAGGACAAGTTCCAGGCAAACCAGCATCCAGCTTTTCCAGCTATGTATGTACACCGTATAAATGTTATCCTCCTTCTCTGGTAGATAGGGCTGCAACTAAAGATTATTTTCATTATAAATTCATATGGCACTTACTTTTTCTGACTGAATTTATCATTTCATCTATAAAATGTTAAAAGACTTACAAATGCACTTCATAAATTATTGGAGCCCAAAGTGATATGTGAAGTTTGCATCCACCCACACAATTACTGATACCTAACTAACTACATGCTTATTGTGTTTTAAAAGGTGCTATATAAATAAACTTTTACTTACTTACATATTGTAAAAAAAAAAAAAAAAAAAAAAAAAAAATCCATACTGCAAAACAAAGTATGAAATGACTTTGCCATAAAAAGCTAATGTCTTGTAAATTTTGATACCTGTATGTTTGAGCATCATTACAGCCAGAAACTAGGGCTCTGTCCCATTCAGAAGGTAGCCTCCTATCTCCTTCCTTGATACCTAACTAGAAAACTTCTAAATAAGGTATCTTATTTGACTGTAGGCAACAGTTTGAGAGAGCCTTTGTCAGTGTATACATTATGCAACATTCACGTCATATCAGATTTACTATAAATATGACCTGCAAACGGGGACAACATTAATGTCAGCCTCCTAGTGGTAATTACAAGTAGGATTAATGGGAATTTCTGCAGGCTCCAATTGCAGGCTCCAGCTGGGCATCATGAAATACAGAGAATGGTCACCACAAGCAGCAAAAACTCTGCAAATCTGCCAATGTTAGCAGTCCAAGATAACAAAAATTAAGAATATTTTCACAATAGCGCAAACAGGTCTACATAGAAACAGTGTATGACATCTGCTGCAGTTTGTTCATCGTTGATTTTAAACTATAATTAAGTTACTATTCAGATTATTTTGACAGTTTGCATTCCACTGAGATAAACACGCTTCCAGTGCCTCAAAATTGTAGTAACAAGAACTCATCCGATTCCTCCAATTAAACTGCTCTTTCAGAAGAGATTCAAATAAATGCTAACATGTGGTGTTTAGCCTTGTGTACTTGCTGGCTATGAGCATAAACCAAGTCATTTTTATAGACACAGTAGATACGGTGCAGTTATTTAATTTATGAACTATGAGTGAATGAATAGGCAATGCTGTACTAGCTAGCTAACTGAACTATGCCTGCATGTTCAGTCTGGGAAAAAAATTATTTTAGCAGGACTCAACAAGAAACAACTGACAGAATTAAAATGACTCCCTACTGACAATTTTCTTATAAAAAATTTAATTAAAATGTTGCAAGTATTTTATTTTACATGGCCGTAGGTTTGTTTTTGAAAACTTTTTTTTTTTTTTTTTTTAAGTTGACTTAAAAGGCAGCATCTCTGTGTTTTAGGCAGCCTAGATCTCGAAAGAGGCTGGCTCAATCCAACATTCCACTTCAAACTCACGTCGAACAAGTGTTGTGTTCAAAGAGAACTATTTATGTGTTTGATTTTTTTTTTTTCTGTAGATGTGCTATGTCCCTTGGTCAACTAGAAATACGTGTCAGTGGCTTCAAAGAGAAGGCTTTAATGATTACACTGATATCTTCTCTATTAAGATTTATTGATGTATTATTAGTGTTCCCAGTGCTCCACTAAAAACAGTACACTAAGCATTTCACATGCATTGAAATCACTTGAGATTCAGTAATTGTGGAACATACTCATTTTTAGCCTTTTATGTGACAACAGAAACACAACAGTGCTACTAGAATGGGATTTTTTTTTCCCCAAGTCTTTCTGCTGTTACTGTGCAGCATAATGTGTACATTCTTGTAGTATTCACATTAAGCCTCTCTCTATTTGTTTGTACTTTTCATAAATCAGAGGAGCCTGTGCTAAAGGGACATCAATGTGCAGCCACTAACCAGATAATCATCTTTTTCTCTTCTACTCACCATCTTTTTCCCTCTTTTCGTCATTGTATGAGTAAATGAGGTCAAGAAAATCTGATGTGACGACCTTGTATCCACAGTAAAAATGCAGCTTTAACTGCTCCTGTGCTTATTAGAGACATAATGAGGAGTGCCAGACAAATCCAAAAAATCTACAGTGCCACTCTAATTGTGGCGATCAGTCTTGGGAGAATATCTCAATCTTGGACATCATTATACTTATAATGAAACAGCTAACTCAATAAAGGTGACTGTATTACTGTATTGCTGGTAACTGTTACCTGGGTTATGGGTGGGTTATGTGAACTTTCAGAATATAAAAAAGGATTTTGCTGAAACCTCCCATGTTCCCAGTGGAAGTCCAGAATAAATGGTAGCTCTACGCACAAAAACTTAGATGGGCTCTAGGTATAAACCCTGATATGCAAAGAAAGGACCTCGGGGAATGGTTCCTGTTCAAACCTCAAAAATATGTTGGGGTTCTTCTCACGACTTGACTTAAATTGTTCCACATGTAACCACTTAATTCGAACACTAAATTGAACCATTTACTATTGGTTATAGACACATCCCTCTGAAGGATTTCCAACCTTAATAACCTTGAGCCAAAAAGGGTTCTCATATGAGGACAAGTCAAAGATCCATATCAGGTTCTGGTTTGCTCTTCTATTTCTTAGACTGTACGGGTGGAGATGGTAAATCTAATTTAAAAAGAGAAAGCTTCGTAGGAAGTTAGCTGACAGGAAGTGGGAGGAAAGATGATAGGGTGTGGGAAGTTAAGAACATTAGTTCTTCTCAAGGAATAAGGAGTTCTGAATGTTTGTCCACTACTGCATGAGTTGTTGCATGAGTGGCTATTGGCATGAGACAATCCCCACAACACAATAAACTGATGTGCAAAGAAACAGAAATAACAGGTGTCCAAACTAAGCTCTTTTTTGAACTGAGCAAATTAATTGTGCATTATTCAGATGTAATTTTTTCCCTGGTAAACTGATTCATACATATTTGATGTATGAATTTAAAATAACAAAACAACACGATTCTGTTAATTCTGTTCATATTCCCAAAGACTTTATATTGCCATCCTTAAAATATCCTAGATGAATATACCCTCTGAGCAGTAAAGAAAGATCAGAAAGTTCAGAGCTTTTTTCACAGTAGTCATTTAGACATGAAACAGTACAGTAAACACAAGTGTTGTGGATGACATTAATTAAGGTTCAGTTCAATTAAGATGTAGGCCTAACAAAACAAGGGCCCTGGTGTTGTGCATGCCAGGTCACTGGAATGGCTCTGCTACACCTAAATGGAACAGAACCATAATTAATGTCATCAGTGACACCTGTGCTTACCAAACTATATTTCATGTCAAAATGGCTGCTGTGAAAAAAGGGTATGCAGTAAGTCAGGAAAACAGCTGTGTACCTGGGTTGGTTGTGACAGCTGTCTGACAGCTGGGAACTCATCTGTGCCTTGTTCAGGAGCCCTGACATTTCAGCCTCAATCTGGATTTTTCTTACCAGTCTGTGACTCTTGTACAATGAAAACAGAAATTAAGTTGCATAACCTCTTTGGAGCTCATTAGCACTCTTCTATCTAACAGCTCAATGAGAGGACTCACCCGACAGGACTGATCTTTGTACAGCAAGAAGCAAATAAAATGTTTAGCTTGAAACCCCAGTGTGCAGAATATCAAACTCTCTATATATCATTCTCAAACTGTTTTGACTTCACAGTACAATGACTACAGAAAAATAAGACCATGATGATGGAAAGTTGCTTGTTCTATGCGCTGCTTTCTATTGTGTTTATTTTATGTGTCCAGGGGCATTTGAAGCAAATTGTGCCAAGCTGACTTACAGCTCAAAGGAAGGGCCTCAACCTCAACAGAGAGAAGAAGACCCTACTTGTCTGTAGTGACCAAGCATTAATTACATTATAGGGAAACAAATAAACCAACAAGTCCACTCCCACAGTGCCTAGCTGAGTATGCAGCATCGGGGACTGCCCATTGGTCCGAAGGCCCATTATTCTGAAAACACTATAGCCCCAAAAATCCCACTGGACTGAAAGTCCATTAGTCTGACAGCCTGTTATCCTAAAAACAAAAACCCACTGCTCTCAAGGAGGCCATTTTTTCCACATTTTGGGTGGTCATTTGGCTTATTGGTTAAAGGTAGAAGTAGAGTTGGGATAAGTTTAGGTATTAGTAATGATACACTCAATATCTCACACCTACCCCATCTCTATTTTTGGTAATACTGGGGCTTGCAAGGTGAGTTTTCAAGAGAAAAGGCACTGGCCCATGTCCTCAACTTATCTGCCACAACCCTGAAAAACAACATGCCCCGACATGTTAACGGTTCTGAGTTAACTTGAAACCATATGGCAGTACCTGATGTGCGGGACTGGGTGGCAGGAGCTGTCAGACTTGGTCCAGCCTTATGGAATCACCTTACTGCCTTTGTCCTTACGTGTTGCAACAAACTGGGTCTCTTTGTCCTGTTAGATAAGCTAAACGTACTGTTGATAGTTACTATGGGATTGTTAGGAAGAACTGGCTTGTTTTGGTTCTTTGGTTTTGAGTTGTTCCTATTTTATATAATACATTTTGAGCAAGGACAATTTCAACAGTAGTGCAAGGGCAGAATTAGGGTTAGGATAAGTTTAGGGTTATGTTTATGGTTAGGCATAAATTGGGTATGGCTAATTTTAGGGAAAGGCTGTAGAGAATGAATATAAGTCATTTAAAATTTCCATCACTGAACTCCAATAACTGAACTCCAGTAACTCCAGAATGTGTATTTTAAGGGCAATAGGCCGTTGAAGCAATAGGTTTTTGTTTCCAGGATAATGGGCCATCAGATAAATGGGCTTTCAGTCCAATGGGACATTTTTTTAGACAATCGGTGTTTCAGAATAATGTAGTTGATGTTACTACAGTCCTGAAATAATCAGGATAACTACATCATTTATCAAAGTATTGCCAAGAAGAAGAGATCCACTGTACTATTCAGCTATGCTCTAGTAGGTTGGATGTCATTCAGTATAGATACCGCCAGCCAAACCAGGAATGCGCTCCCAACATCATATTCATCATCTGGTGTGGAGAAAAACAAGTCACTAATATCTATGAACGGACGCACATAAATTCACATTGCTGCAGTTTTCCTTGGTTATTCCGTGTCTCTGAAACGTTTTATTTCAATAATCACGATGATCAAATGCATTATGTGTTCTATCTTGGCAAGTTTAGATGGACTATGATGGAAGCACAGACGGTAAACATTTAAATCTGTTAGCACATATCAAGATGATGCGTTTGTGTGTGTTTGTGTGGGAGTTTGAGCAGCAAAATGTAATATGGACAACAGTAAATCTTCAGACCTGCACTAGTTCTTCACAATGACTGTAAACTCTGAAGCTACATCAGTTGCAACAACAGCTTTAAGGACTTTGCAAAGACCAGCCAAGAGTCCATGGTGGCACTGACTGCCAAATGATAGCGGAGGTAGTGGGAAAAATGGAAAACTCTGCTGTAGAATAGGCATCTTGTGTGGTTTGGCACTGAGAAAGAGAAGGCATTTGGCTGACATTATGTTGATAGTTTCATCAGACAATTCACTTTTTTAAAAGGCAAATATTTTAGCACTACAACATCATCTAAAATTTTGTCTTATATATTATAAACTCTGACATCTGTTTATTAATGGCTTGCACAGCAGTTAGTTTGTGAGTTTCTCCCACTGACAACTAAAAACTATTACATAAACTGGCCGATATATTATATTAGTGTATTATATTATATAGGGGCGTAATGATGCACTCTTTGCCTTGATGCATGGCTCATAAATTCTGCAAATTGAACTGCATCGATTTGGTAAAAGAGTGAATGCCTCTGACTTTGTTCTGAATCAATATGAAATGCTTTGAGTCAAATCATTAACAATTCTTAAAAAAAAAAAAAAAAAAAAAAAAAAAAAAGGACATTATGTGTTCATCTTATGGAAAAATATGACTTGCAACATTTCTGCTAATGTTTCTTTAAGAGTAAATAATGTTTTGAGTAATGTTGTTGTCTGATCCCCCCTCACATTTCAGATGAAAAGGGGAATGTCTTACATATTCACACTTTAGGCTAAGTGCAATATTTATATCACAGGAGCTATAACTATTTTATAAAAGCAAAATGCGAGACAAAATACCATTATACACCAAGTGCTGTGGTGCAGAGATGCCCTGGCCTACAAATCATATTCTCCAGACACAATGAAACATGTTTGTGTTGGTGCAGATCCAAGCAAAAATTTGTGTAATATTATCTTGGTATTTTTCAGTAAAAAATATTATCATCTTCTTCTTCATTATCATTATTATGTTACTATATTGTTCAACCCTATATATACTATACTATACTAAATGTTTGTAACTCTTGTTTAATAAAGGCCACAATGCATACAGTATAAATATATGTTAATTATTCATTTATTTATTTTAAACATGTTGTATCAAGGACAATAGACAATGCAACAACAGGGTAATAGTAGAAGAAAAAACTAAAAAAAAAAAAAAAAAAAAAAATTCAATGTTATTTCTGAGATGGCCAGCACATGTTCAAAAGGGAGTAGGAAGAAGTTAAAAACTTACATGATCCTACCCCCTGAGTTCCTATATATTACATATATATTGTATTATATATTATCATCAATATTATATTATTAATCTATGAAAATACAGAAACTGGGTAATTAACATCAATATTATATTATTAATATATCAAAATATAGAGAAATATAAAGTCTATTCTTAGTTAATATTATATTACCTGTAGTACTATTTACAATGCGCTAATATTTAGTCATGTACACCCACATACATACATATCTATCTATCTATCTATCTATATCTATGTGTGTGTGTGTGTGTATATATATAGATAGATAGATAGATAGATAGATAGATACGCATACACACACACACACACACACACACACACACACACACACACACACACACACATTCACACATATACACCTGTACACCTGTTCACTAGTGGAGTCCCAGTCTTAGAGTACATACAACATGCATTTATACAATTATTTTCACTCATCCATGTTCCTGCATCTTGTGAATATGTCCTCCTTATATTTCCTCTTAAACTGAGTTATGCTTTGGCTTTGTTTAGACCTTCACTTGAACTGTTGCATAATTGTACACCATAAATTGAAATACAGAAGCTCTTTTTCGTTGTGCTTATACTTCGTACTTTTAAGTTGCTGTGTCCCCTTAGATTATAGCCGCCCTCTCTTTCAGAAAACATTTTCTGTATGGGTCCCGGTAAAAGCTTATTACTTGCTTTAAACATTATTTGTGCAATTTTTAGTTCTACAGAGCATGTAGTTTAAGAATATATAGGCAAAATGTTTCATCACCTGCCCAAATTCCATGGCAAAATTGCTTTAATCAGTCAATTATCTGTAACAAAAACATTCGCCTGCAAAACTGTCTTCAACACACTAGTATCACAGTCACAGACACACCCTACAATACAAACGCTGGCAAGCAGGCACTGCTGGATATGGGGTGAAGGAGCACACTTTAGTGCACAAATGAAAACTACTTTGCCAACTTGTCTCGATGTACCTAAAATATTCTCTCACAAAAATATTTTTGTTGCATATGGATTATACGCCAGGCAAGCGAGGCTGTGCTGTCTGACTGACTGACCTATATTTGGCTCCTTAAACACATCTTGTGCCATGGGAAAAAAATAACTTGCCGCCTTGCACAAGTTTATTCCATTTCCTTTACTCAGTTTACATTGTAACAATTTCACCTCACATCTTCTGTGTACAGGTTTTCTCTCTGCAGTTTGCCAAGGAGAGCGTGACTGGAGAGTCATTTTGTGACAGCTGAAATTTTAAAAAATACCGCCACTGCGAAACTCACAGGTCTCCAAAGTCATCAGGTTTCAAATTATACTAGTGGTAGGTAGCTTTAAGTAGTATAGAGATGTAACAAAAAGGATTCAAAAGGAGAAAAAAAAAACAACTATGGTCAGTGTGGTCTTCAATGTGGACTTTTCTCTTTGCACTCCTTTTCTATTGAGAAATTTCTTCGAACAAATTTAAATTTGCTGACACCGATTCATATTACTTTTATTTTTGTTTACCCTCAAAAATGAACAGGAGTTTCCTGCAGTGTCTTCATTCAGATTTTGCACAGAAAAATTGTGCTTACATCAAACTGTGAATTCAGCAATGTGTATCAAACCAAAGGGTTAGCTGACTGTATCGTTACATCTGTGGTTCCACAGATTCGTTTATGAGTGGGTGTGATTGGAGCACACCAGGAGAGGTGGTGGAAACATGACCAGGGGCTGTCACTCTTCCTGTGGAGCAATTCCAGTGAGCTCATTAGATGCTATGCTGGAGTCACAAAAACAAGAGCAGGGGGTCTGACTGTCACTGAGAGGGCGGAGGGGGAGACAGTCACAAGGAGAGTGAGAGAAAGTGTGAGACAGAGAGTGAGAGAGTGAGACTGAGAGAGAGGTCGCTCCCCCATGCAGCACTGCGGAAAATAACAAGCATATAATAATGCATCAAAAAAAAAAAAAAAAAAAAAAAACACCTTTCCTCAAAACACAGCCTGGAGAGGAGTTAACAAGAGGTTGCTTACTCTTACAATATACATCAAAGCCCAAAACTGAGATGAAGCCTCAACCTTCAAATCACAGGAGAACTTTTAAACTCCCTGATATCCCAGCCACAATGAAAACAGAAAATAACTTGCATAACCTCTTTGGAGCTCATTAGAAAACTAGGGTGAGAGAACTCACGGGAAATAGAGAGGTGGGCAAATGACATCTGGTATACTAAAATTAAATGATTGTTAATAATTATTAATAGTTTCGCTTTCTTTTCAAGCCATTGACAAACCTCCATATGGTGTTCAACAGCTAATAATTAGAATATGAATAAAAGAAACCCTTCCTAGATCCAGGAATAAAACTGTGAGTGCATTGTCTCCCACAGGCTGACTATTTACTTGTGGCAGCGATTGAAAGGGCTGGGGAAGGTCCCAGTCTCAAGAGGATTAATTACTTGTGTGCACCTACAGTGAGAGCAGTGTGTCCAGTGGCATTCAGCTGCGTAAAAGGGGCAATATTCCAGTCTTTGCACAGCCACACTCTACGTGAGGGTTGAGCAGTTTTATGCATACCTGATTAAAAAGCGTCCAAAAGTTGCTAAAATGTGAGTTCAGTGCCACTTTCATTTTCACAATATGAAGCTCTGTGAATTGAGTACAGTGTTACTGCCCACTGGTCTGTGCATCACCAAATGACAGCCATGACATAATGCGCACATTAAGCGCACTGCTACAGATCAATTTAGATTATTTGCCATAAACTGACCGATTTTTTATTTTTGCAGCAGCTGTGCTGATGTTGTGACAGTGCACCACTGACGAGCATACGTATGGGAAACACTGCAGTAAAAACATGGTCTTCCTTTGAAAACACATCACTTAGAGATTCTGCCTTGAAAATTCTTAATGAGAAATGCTCTCCTCTCCCTCAGCAACTGAGGTGCCTTTGAAGAAAGCACTTGACCCCCAACTGTTCCAGTGGAGCTGCTCAGTGGGCAATGACTAGACAGCATTGTGCAAACTAACGTCTCTCCTGTCCTGTAACTCTCCCTCCCTATTCAATTCCTCTGAGCATTAGAGAAGATGGCGGTAATTGAACCATTAAAGACCAGTGCCACAATATCAGTGCTGCATAAAATTGGAAAAATCTCATATTGCAATATCTTGTTTTCCTGCAATATATATTGGGATATGAAAAAATACAGAAAATTTCACTAGACACAGTACATGTTGTGTGTTGTACATATATACAATTAAAAATCATTTAATGATATCCTCTCCTAACAACTCCCCACCCTCCTCCCAAATTCTGCTTCTACCACACTTTGTTTGACCCTCTGCCACCCCTCCAAAAATCAGATTTGACTCTGACTCCTCCACTTCAATTTCATTATGTGACTCTGACACAAGCATGGACAAGAGGAGAGAGAACAGGTCGAGAAGTATTTGGGAAAAATGACATGTTTCTTAATAAACTTTATAAATAAACTTATGTGTTGCAGTTGCGCTATTTACATGTAATTGTCCATTTCTAATGATGTTAAATGAATGTTTCATCTGTTTGGTGGAAGATATAAAGGCCAAGATAAACGACTGAAGATGATAAAACCCTCAAATTCAAGCGTCAAACAGATTTATCTATATGCCGACATGACGTAAATAAAGATAAATCAGGATACCGCATGTTTGTGTGTGTGTGTATTGAGCGTTTCTTACTTTAGGGCATGGGCCAGCCCCGTGACAGAAACTTTTTAACTTTTAACCAGGACCAGGACCAGGTGCCACTCATAATAGGAATGCACGCGCTCAAAAGCCGCCTCGTGTCACTGAACGCTTGCCAGCAGCATCCAGGCAACATGTGTCTTGTGCATGTGTACAGGCAGGTGACAGGCAGACTCTGCATGCACCGTGATCAGTTCACTATGTGATCTAGTGAGGGAGTGCACTTGATCAGCTTATCATACAACCAAAATAGGCAGCGCTCATTTTCAGGTTGTGGTTGGTGATTGGTGGGGCTTTGGTTGATTTATACAATAACCATGTGCACCCCTTCAGTGAACTTACTGCTGACCATGCAGAGTGTGCTTGTCACTAGAAATAAACTCTGTGTATCCAAGAACCTTGCAAGTTGTACCATAACCTGTTTGAGTTCCTTTGCCTCACTTTACATCGCACATATCCTGCAATGTGACTACTGCAAATGCACATCACAATGTCGATGCCAAAACGATATATCTTGCAGCCCTACACAACACTGTGTATTCATCGTCCTCCATTGTCCTCATAAAGCACATAGCCTCAGCCGCTGCACTGCTGCTGATTCTATATATCAGCAGCTGTAGGAGATACTGACCTTTCAAGATCTGTATATCTGCTATCAGCCAGACTGCAAAGAATTGATTATTACACAAAGTAGATGTAGATCTTGTAAGGAAGTAGCAGCCCAGACTTGTTACAAGAGAGGACTTGAGTCCAGAACATCGCTGTTTTGAAACCCCAGCCCATCTGGAAAATGCGTGTGGCCTGGAAAAAACTTGAAGTCCAGCTGCTCCAGAGCAGCTGCATTGTGGGCAGCAATAAAAAAACTATAGTTGTGTGAATGTGAAGCATCTGAAAAAGAGCATGTGCAATCTGTCAACCTTACCTGTCATTCTGGAGAAACTTGCTCAACATGGCAGATTTGAATAACAGATCCACTCTTGAAGAGGAAGAGTGGAGTATTTAGACTGATAATGATGAGCAGAATAAAATGTGGTATATCATAAGTGACATTGTACTTGTATTTTAGACACACACTTACTAAATCAACCCCCACCAAGAGGTGCTCTAAGCTGCCCTTTCATAGAAAACCAAGGCACAGGAAAAAACTGCAGCAAATGTGAAGCTGCACAGCCAAGCATCCTCCCCGGAGAGAAAAATTGCTTGGAGTGAAAGTGTGATTGGAAAACCAGAGGAGTTGCACAGGCATGGTGCGCTCACAGACAGGACAATAGTACCCAGCAGACAGTCAGTTGTATTGACATAATCTCAGACATGCTATGAAGTCATTGAGAATGCCATGACTGAGTACCACTAAAGCCTGATCTATCTTTGCGCACATCGTCTACTGGCTACAGAGAAGCAAAAGCCTGATAAACAATTGTCTGGGGCAAGAGCAATGTGTCCAGGAGGAAGAATCAATTCTATACAGTGAGTAACATCCCATGCAGTGCTCCAACCCAATTTCTAAAAGCCACCTGGATGTTGGCATTGTTCCCCGTGTTAACCTTCCACTCATACAGCAGCACTCTCTGCCCTAGTTTACAGATGACTTCCACTGTTGACAAGCTTCTCTTCCTGCTCCACTGCCTTCTGTTACACAACAAAGTTGCCTTTAAATGGTTTGCTGCTAAGAGATAATAGTTGATGCATCACCAGTTGTGGTAAACCAGAAGGAAGTGTAGTGTTCAGCTGGGGCAGATTTTGTGCCCACTGGTCATTTCCATCGCACATCTCACTCCAGCTTCCTTTAGCAATAAAGACCTTACTGCTTTGGTCCCCGAGCTGTCCGAGGTGAGATAAAGGCCTGGCAAGTAGAGGTAAAACACTTGCTATTATGTCAATCTGTGAATAGTGAAGTACTGTAATATTCTCAAAGAGGTATTCAACCCCACTCTAAAGGCTTGCAGCTTTGCCATTTGCCTAAATAGCTGGTGACCTTGACCCCCCCTCATCCTTTAGCTCCTCAATATCCAAAGGGCATCACACTAAAGATATAAAACATGAAAAGCAATTAAAGGCCAAAACCTCACTTTCTCTTCCAAACACTGCATACTGTGTTCCTCATTAAATAAGCGACTGATCCAATGCCGGTGTAAAGAGAAATAGTGCATACAGGCCTAAAGAACTCATTCAATTCCTACCTTGCCCACAAAGCAGGCCTAATTAACATTTATAACTGCAATTCCCACTTTACACGGACGAGTAATTGAGATTAGTTTAGCCTTTAAAAGCTTGAGAGTGAAATAGTAGAAGCAAGGGGAATGCAGAGGGTGGAAGAGAGGGGACAGCACAACACCAAATCTAAATATGAATTTAAGACATTAAATGTGATAAGCCACAGATGACAGCAATGTAAACACCACATTGAGGATACACATGATGTAGTGATCTTACCAACAATGAACTTCAGAGACAGAGAGGACGCGCTGCAGATCAAGGCTGGTCACTTATCGGACAGAGACATGTCTACACTCCCATAAAATAAAAACAATGCATCTATACTTGAGTCAAGAAGGCTGTTATCCAAATTACCAAACTGGAAAGAGTGGTGAGGGCTTGTCGACAGCGCTGTCAGAGACTTTATGCTACAGTAGCTTTCATGCTTCCCCCAAAATATCCCTATTGTTCCCTCCCACTCTGCCACGACTCTCCTCCCTGCCTAAACCACAATTAACTCCCGGCTTTGGTAAAAACTAAAGGGAAGCAATCAGTTGTCAAAACATACCGTCGTCAGATGCCAACAAGGACCAAGACGTCATGCTTCATGCTCATCTCATCTCTCTCCCGGGCGGAGACTCCCCTTCTCCTGCGGCTCAGCTTCTCAACTTTACACCCAACCTGACGCTGTACTTCTCTCACTTCAAGTAGAGGCGTAAAGGTGAAAAATGACCCTCTCCGCAGCCACTCATCTTTCTCCAACGATGCCAAATTCAACTATCCTGTTTGGTTTGTCACCCGCCACCAACTTGCCACCATGGTTTTTTTTATTTGGTGCTAACTTCACCCGTCGTGCCCACTTATAGTCTGGTGGTTTCAGCTCCGGGACACGTTCACGTGGCTTTGTTTGCGGACTTTGCTGGCGTTAATGCCCATTACGCAAAGTGAAACTGTAAAGCATTTTCCTTTTTTAAAATAAAAAAAGTGTATATTATTCACTGCGTGCCGATACAGCGATGGAGCACTGTAGGGGATAACAACAAACTGCTCCAAATCCCATTCTCCAGGAAATACGTCACGCGTACCGACTGGATTTGTTGTGCGCGCTTGATTTATATCACTGTTGTCACCGACGGGAGCGGTGCAAGCTTTTTTTTTTTTTTTTTTTTTTTTTTTAAATCCCCACTTTGATCAAAACAGATGTGTACTGAAGTACATATCGAGTGTTGTCGTTTCTTCTTCTTCTACTTCCTCCTCCTCTTCTTCTTTTCCTCAAATTGTACATCCTTCACCTAATTCATTTTCCCCGCATTCCAGTACTTTAAAAAATATTGCCTTTTATGAACAATCTAGACTTCTTAAGATGAAGATTTGATTTGACCATTCATTTTAGTCTGAATAAAATTAAGCTGCCCACGGAGATAGAAAAAAAAACTAGTGAAGGGTAAACCCACTTGAGCTTTTAGTATTTAGAAATTCATAAAATGAATCTTATGGGATATCAGTAGAGTGAAACTTACAGGTAAAATTTAAGGAGGGGTTGCTTCAGTTGATACATCTAAAAACACACCTGATTTTTGCTCATGATTTGCGCTTGTTTATCTACTATCACAGTTACATCAACGTTACATCACATAAAGCAAATGGAAGTCCCGGGCTGCACTTTAATAGAAAACACGCGTCCTTGTTTTGACACGGGTAGTTTGCACAGCTGTGTGTGACCGCCATCTACTGGGCATGTGCTGCAAGTGCACAAATTTAGGAAACCATACACACCGTACGGTAGAGGGGGCTGTAATGCAATGCTCCCAGTCTGACTCGCATGGTTGTGTCTACCCCGTGACAGCTTGGCTGGTATAAGTAAAATCCAGCCCGCTTTCAGCTCTCCTGTTAACACGGACCAAAGTTATCCCGGAATAAGGACAGCACGCATGTGCCGTCAACCCGGATGTAGATTTTTTTACGCGTCTATTCCCCATTTCATCAAGTTATGACAAATTGGCGTTAATAATGAGCAGCATATTTTAGTACCCGCTACACAAGGCTTTTCCATTCCAAACCCGTTCCAAACCAGTCAAAACCGGGTCATACAGCCGTGATATGTCACAGCTGAGTGACAGCTCCACAACAGTCTCTTCCCGAAGACCTTCACTTTTGACTAAAGGTGAGAGGGGAACACATGTGGACGCAATCGCATGCATGCAGTTGGGCTCTGTTTTATAGTCTCATCATAAACTAGACGTGGAAATTGGGAATTAGAGAAGCGAATGCATCCTGTATAAATGCGTATTCTTGCAGCGCTTCTTGCAGTGCCTCAAGTTGGATTACAGGGATAGATTGCATTGTTTTTAAATTCCATCATCATCTTCATCTTTTCTCGTAGAATTCGTCCTGTAACTTGGAGAATGGACTTTCGCGGCAGGAGGCATGAGCGAGGCAGCAACTGGACCGACCCGGAGATAGTGGAGCTGCTCCAGCTGTGGTCTGATGAGTCCGTCCAGATCGAGCTGGAGAGCTCATTGCGCAACCAGCGCGTCTTTGACCGCATAGCCCACATTCTGCGCGAAAAGGGCATCTACCGCACCGGTGACCAGTGCAGGGAGAAGATCAAAAAGATGAAGCTGGAGTATCGCCGCATCAAGGACAACCACAAAATGAGGTCGTGGAAGTTTTATGATGTGATGGACAGGGTCCTGGCAAACCGGCCGGCAATTACCTACTCCTCTCTGGGCGGAGCTGTCATAGCTCAACAGGTGTTTCAGAGCCCCAGCGGCCCAGAGACATACATGCAAGGGGTCCCTGCGGGCTCGTTTGGTCCTGTGACTTCAGGGGGGTTTCTGTTTGGTCATCCACCAAGAACAGGAGATCCGCTGGATATAAAATGTGAGGATGTTGAGGACAGCATGCTGAACTCAGGGGTTGCACCTCCAGAAATGTACTATGGATCTGGAGATGACCAGGAGACAGATGGGCAGTCTCTCCTGGAACCAGAGGACACACTTGGTCGAGGAGAGAGCTCTACAAATGCAAGGATCTCACCCTCAGGTTATCAATTTAAATTACAAGTGCATGTTTTCTCAATTACACATCACTAGGTAGTTACACACTCCTCTTGTCCTTGATTGTTTTTATATCCTCAGGTTTTAGTGACCTAAACATGGCTGGCTCTGCCACCCAGGCCGCTGGTGGTCCTGTGCAGCAGGAGACAGCTGGCCAGCACAGTAAGGACAGTGCTCATCCCCTGCCTACTATGAGGCAGAGAAAGCGTCGCCGGGCTGGCAGAGTGTCATGGGGCTATCGGGGTGCTAGATGTGGTGGTCAGGGGAGCCTGGACAAAGCCTTGGCCAGCTTCCTCAGCTGGCAGCAGTCAGCAGAGGAGCGCCTGCTCTCCCTGGAGGAGGCCCGGCTAGAAAGGGAGGTGCGAGCAGAGGAGCGGCGGGAGCAGCAGGAAGAGAGGAGGGCAGAACAAGAACGCCAGCATGAGCTCCGTCTGTTCAGTATGCTCACCGGGGCCTTGGCTGCTGTCAGACAGGGTGCTCCCACCCCTGCAACAACTCCTAATGACTCCCCTGTCTCACACCTAGCTCATCGGTCGGCCTCACTGTGTACCACAAACGCCCCCTCTGCCTCATCATCTTTATCTCGGCCTCTTTCTGAGGCTCCGGCTACACAAGCTGCTTCCACTGCGGAGTCACCAAAGACAACACCTCCTACATCGTCCCAGGCCTGCAAAACAGCTCAGCATGTTTTGGCAACACTGAGGCTTGGAGAAACACCTGGCTGCAGCGCGTACCTGTCCAAGCGTGGTAACAGCATTCGACAGCACCAAGGGATTCTCCAGGAGGGATACACCCAGTATCATGCAGACAGACATCATGACACAGACAACCCTGATGTAAGTGTGTAATGTACTAATTAGTCAGGTAGACGTATGATGGCTGTATAATATGACACTGAGTTTCCCTCCTTCCCTCCTGGTATTTCCAGGGTATCATCAACATGGGGACCAGTGAGAACAAACTATGCTACGATCTGCTCCACAAACGGGTAAGAGGAAGAATATAGACTCATGCTGGTAATTATGATGTAGGTAATGCTCTCCGGCGCTGTCATCATGATTAAAATTGGGGTCATGTGTAAAATGTATTTGTCACCCAGCTCATCATCTGGAACCGTTCTCTCTGCATTTACAAATGTAATCTTTGCCCTCTCTGCTACAGCTGACCCAGCCTGACATGTTGGATATTGACCCATCCTTGTTGCAGTATCCAGATTGGAAGGGACATAAATTGTAAGAGATGAAAGTGGACATTTGTCTCCGCTTGTGCTTTTCAATGAGAAAAATGCTCATGATGTGGCTCAGGCAGGGGACTCAGATCAGACATTTAGGTACTTTCACTATAACAATTTATTTACTTATAACCTTTTCCCCCTGGTTTCTTTTTAGTCTGAGAGAAGAGGTTGCAAGTTTCCTGTCTCACTATTGTGCCTCTCAGAACCCACTGAAAGCAGACAATGTGAGTGAGGCTTTTTTCCTTTTTAATGCGAGAGTGTAACATCAGTGATCTGAAGACCTTGGGCACAGATATTGTAAATCAAAGTTGTGTAAAACCTGAGGTACATTGAACTGAATTGAAGAGATACAGCTTGTTGAAAAAAAATAGAAACTAGCAGAACAATGATGGAGTATATTGTTGTTAAACTGCATTTTATTTCTTATTTATTTGTTTTTCATCTGCTTGGATGTCCAATCAGCTCAGATTTCTGAGATTTGTGTGAATCTCAGAAAAGTCTTGATGCTAAAATGAATACCAGTGTCATGGAAATGCTGTTATTACTGACACAGAACATTTTTAACAGGGTTCTGCTGCCGTTTCAGACAACATGCCTCAAAAGGCAATTACTCTTAAAATAGTCTTCAAAATGAAACCGGTGCACTTCTATAACTGAGCTGACTTCCATTAACTCAAGCAATGACTGTAAAAATGACAAACGCTACAAAAATGACTAATGAATTTTTAGGGACTGTAACCAACTTAATTTGCAAATAGAATAAATAGCTGCTTTAGCCGATGGATGAGTTTATAGCATGTTTATTAGGTTCCCCTCTGTGCCTTAATTAGGTGTTTCATAATAATGTGTGTATTTGTTCAGGTTGTGGTGATGAATGGCTGTGGTTCCATCTTCTCATCTATTGCTGCAGTAATTTGTGACCCTCAAGGTAAGCTGACAAACGCATTATCACACATACAGCAGATTCATATTTACACTGTATGAATACAAATGAGTGTATATTGGTAACGGAAGGCTGGCCCATTATTTTGATGGTTTTGCCGTTGTTGTACCAAAAAAAAAATTAATTATCATAAAAACCATTACAGAGATTTGCAAAGACATAGCGGGACAATTAAAAACAAAAATCTAAATTACTGAAGCAAGCAAATAAATTCCTAAATCTACAGTGCAGTGCGTGTACAAACAAGACCTTCATACCATGTAGTATATTTGATTAGCTCACAATAAAAGACTAAGTGTAAAGGTCATAAGCATGGAAAGCAACTGATTTCATCCACACACTATCACTATGACTCACTTAGATAGGTCATAAAAAATAGTCATTTGTTTGACTAGATTATATTGGTAATCTGTTAGCAAGAATAGCACTGAGAATAGCCACTAATGAATAAGCCACCATTCAATGGGTAATCAGTTATGCTTAATAGACAGATATAAACATGTACCTGCATCTATGTCTATGTTTATATATACTGAGTCATTCATCAGTGCTGATTTCTAAGATGATGATATTGTAACTCCCAGTGTGTGTATATATGTGTATATCTATCTATTGTAATAGATAAATAAATACATATAGATATAGATAGATATTAAGATATTCTGTATTTAATGTGTTTTTCATGTTATAGATGCCATTCTGATTCCTACTCCATTCTATGGTGTTATCACCGAGGACGTGCACTTGTATAGTGAAGTCAAACTCTTTCATGTTCCCCTTGACTGTGAGGTAACTATAAAACCAAACTTGCTTGCAGCACATACGCTCTTTTGTTTAAAATGTGTGTAAAAGGAGCTCTTATTGTAGCAAAATATATTCTAAATGTTGGATGTGAGTGTTGAGCTCTTGCAGACATTTCACATGCTCGCTTTTGTGTGTTGCGTGATCTTAAGTAATAACTTTGGTGCAGCCATTGTGTCGGGTGTCGATTATTTTTTCCTTTTTCTCTTGTTATTTTTCATTCATAGGCCACAGGCAAAGACAGCCGACCCTTCCACCTCACAGTAGCCAAACTGGAGGAAGGCCTGAGAAGGGCTAAGCAAGAGGTGATTCATGAATGCACATTTTCTTACACACTTGCCCTAAAGTGATCATACTTCTTTCCCTTTCTTTCTTTTACACAGGAATGTAGTATTTCAGGCAATGTCAGGACCTGGTCATGTATTTCTTTTTTTCTTTTTTTTTCTGTCTCACAGACTCTGCGAACATTTTGTTTTATGGCTGTATCTTAAAAGTTTGTGAAAATAGACTGGTTCCTACATATTAGAAACTCATGGTGTCTTTGGCCTTGAAGGGGCTGATTATAAGAGCTGTTATCCTGGTGAACCCCCACAACCCTCTGGCAGAGATCTACACCCCTAAGGAGATGATTGCCTTCTTGGAGTTTGCCAAAAGGTATGTTTTCCCCTCTGTTATCTCAAGCTGTGGGCCAACACTCTAATCCTGCAGGTCTGCAGTCCTGTAGTCCTTTAAGCACATTGCCAGTGCCCAGAATACAGCTCCTAGCATGAACTCTTTTATTTTACAGCCAAGAGCTGTGCCCTTTGTGTGGAATATCAAGCACTCCTGATGGAGTTTTATCACCTCTCTTAACCATCAGCATATTGTCAAGTGCAGTCATGCACCAGATTCTCCCTGCATCATCTATTGTTTTGAAAATGATCTTGCCAGAATAATTCCCTCTGTAGACCCTTGCAGGCATGGAGCTATTATAACCATAAACCACAGTGCTTTTACCTAACACTCTAATGAAGACCGAAGCAACCACTGTCTTGTCACCTTGCACTATCTTTGTCGTAAACACCCTTAAACACTGAAATCAAGAAATATGAAAACAACATATTTTATTTTCACTCTCTTCATCACTTTATGTTTTAGACATGAGCTCCATGCCATCGTAGATGAGGTGTACATGCTGACGGTCTTTGATGAATCGGCCACGTTTCACAGTGTCCTCAGTATGGACAGGTAAGGTATGAACTTAACCTCTGCAGTGTTACCCTGTGGCCCTGTATAGACTTTGATTCAACATCCGTCTTGGCTGAGCCGTTCACAAGTGGACAGCTGGGACAGATTGTCACTCACATCTGGCATTACCAAGCATCTCAAATGTGTCTCCAGTGACCTTCAGGGGCTTGTGATTGGACATGTGATTGACCTCAGATCCTTAAGAGTGACTTCTTTCCAATCCTCTCCTAGTTTACTTCCTCTGTACCTCACTCCAACTCCCTTCTATCCCCTCTACCTCCTCACTCTTTATATTTCATGCTACGCATCCTATTCCTTACCTCTCGTGTATTAACAAAGCCGTTGTGCCCAATGTGTCTTTCTGAATTCCCAACAAAGATGCTGCCATCTCACCATTAAACACAATTTAAGCTCATATTCTGCTCTATCAAACACTTCATACCTCCTTAAAGTAACTATGCATCTCCAAGACACATTGCACACCCGCGCTTGAAGCTGTTCACTTGTGATCACCTGAAATGCATGTTAAAACCAAGTGTGAACATGACAGTGAGACTCTTACTCACAAGCATTGTGAATAAATGCAAGTGTCTCCTCTCCACACATGAGATAATGTGCTTGTATTTCAGTTTGCCAGATCCACAGAGAACGCATGTAATGTGGGGGATCAGCAAGGTATGTACTGTGCTCTGGAAGAGTGTAAGGTTGGGCTTTGGTCAGTGCCTTTTATATTACTCTTGACAGTTAAGTTAAATCGCTGTTTTTCTTCTCTTGTTGCTTGCCACTTTCTTTTCTCTTATTAAATTTGTCTTTAACCCTGTAGGACTTTGCGATGGCCGGGCTCAGAGTGGGCATTCTTTATACTGAGAACAGAGACTTAGTGGAGGCCTTGGACCAGCTCGGCTCATTCCATGGAGTCCCTGGACCGACCCAGCACCAGGTGGCACGACTTCTTCAGGACAGAGGTATGAATTTAAGTCTGAGACGCATATTTATTTCCACGTGTGCTGCTGCAAATGCAGTGCCTCTGCTGCACGCATATCATGTCAGATATATGACAAATGCAAGGAGAAAAGCATTCATGCCAGCCTCCCAGTGGTGATGATTACAAGTAGGACGTGCGGAAATCTTTTGTAGGTGCCGATATCTCTACTTGGTGTCATGAATTAAATGCTGATACAGTCAGCTGACAGAAAAGGCAAGCTGTGTCTGCTGCAGTTTATTTTACACAAATGAAAAAAAGATAAATGAAATAATCTTGCGATGAGCAAGTCAAATGTACGCTTCCAAATTGAAAAATACCACCCCATTCTTCCGATTCTCGTGATATGACATGAATGCAGCATGGGATTGTGTTGCAAATGATGAGTACACAAAAGGTTCGCAATATTTAATTTAAAGCCACGTTTTCTCACTACACAATCTTGTGTTCTAGATTGGGTCAATGAATTTTTACCTGAAAACAGACGCAGACTGAAAACTGCTCACAACTACCTGACAGGAGAGCTGCAGAGCATGGGTGTCCCCTACCTACACAGGCCAGCTGCGTTCTACGTCTGGGCTGACCTCAGGAAGGTACTGCGACCAAGCTTAGCCTGAGTTGTTGGGATTAATTTGCATTGCTGATGGAGCCGGGGCAATATATCAATATTATCTCATTATGGTAATATGAGACTAGCTATCATGTGGGATTATGAACTATTCCTGGTTTTAAAGGCTGCATTACAGTAAGGGGATGTAATTTTCTGAACTCACTAGCTGTTGAATTATCATATCCACATTACTAACAGTTGTTTATCAAAATTCTCTTGTGTTTAAAGGCAGAATGAGTAAGATTTGTCAGTTGCAGTTTCTAAACACAGCATTCAAAGTTGACCTCTACTCCCTGGCTAAGCCAAGAGAGGGAGGGGTTATTGTTGGTGGAATCTATACATCATTTTTCAGGGAAACTCTACTTATTCTGCCTTTAAACATCTTATGAAAGCACCAATAGTCATCCCCTCAGTAGCGTCACAATATCGAGATCAAGGTATTCAGACAGTATTGTGATACTTGATTTGTTCATGTCGCCCGCCTCTAATTGCTGATTCATGCCCGAGAACGCAGATTTGACAGCCGTTTCGTCTCCTTGAGCCCCATCTCGGTTTGTTATGTGTGTCTTTGCTTTGGCAGTACCTCAGAGAGCCGTCGTTTGCAGAGGAGCTGTCTCTGTGGAGGCGCTTCCTCCGACACAAGGTGGTGGTGAGCTGTGGCCAGGCCTTCTCCTGCTCCACACCCGGCTGGTTCCGCATCGTTTTCACAGACCAACAGCAGCACCTTCAGCTCGGTCAGTTCAGAGTGTGTACAGTCACTCCTCTAGGAACAAGGCGCTCCTGTTTACTTTTTATTGATACTTTCCATATATATCATTTTCATATTATGAACGCTTCATCTTCTCCATACTCTCCGTCTCAGTGTATGTATTCAATATTTCATATCTGTTGTTCATATTTTCAGCCAGTGTTTTGTGCCATTTCAGCTTGTTTCCCTCTTTGGTATTGATTAGATAATGTCTGTCTATTATTTGGTTTATTCAGTCAGGGATTTGTTTGTTATTTCAGGCTTGGAGCGAATTAGGGAGGCTTTGAAAGAAATCGAAGGACAGAACGCCAGCCCTGATTCAGACCCTATCAAAGAAGCCAGTGATGAGTCTAAAAAGTCAGTGAAAGAGGACGGTGCAGATCCAGACAATGCTGTGATTGTCAATTCAACATTATCACCCCAGAGCAAGTCATCAGAGCAGCTGAAGGAAAAGGATAGCCCTGTTCCTGACACCACCCCGCCGGCCAGCGAGGAGTTTGAGCTGCTGGATTGTGAGGCATCGAAGCCAACAGAGAGTCTGAGCTCTCTGATTGGTGTTCTAAGGAATCAGATCCACTCCTCTGATTGGCTGGAAAAAAACACTCCAGAGCTGTCTGCTGGGGAGGATCCAGAGATTCTTGACGTGTTCAAGGACCTGCTGCAAAGAGCCAAGAAGTAAGGTTAAGACTGATGGGCAGACGAATCAGTGCCAAATCCAAAAGACAGTGCTCTGGCATTCTTCTTACTCCCTGTGTTTATGGTAAGAAGGCTCATGTGAATTTTACCAGACACAAGGAGGCTGAAATTTTATACTTGTTTTAGAGAAGTATTGGGGGAAACATGACCCGAGAACAGGCCAAAGAGGAGAGCAGGAGGACGGTAATACTAGAAGTCAGGTTGGATGAAGATAGCACTTTTTAGAGACAATTAAAAAAAAAAAAAAAAAAAAACCCTACATCAAGATGCCTTATTTCTAAGTTGTTAAGGAAGATGGCCTTGCTATTTTTTCAGCCAAAATTCAAAGATAAATGTTTATTACTGGAGTCCTAATTGAAAGCCAGATAACAATTGACCAAAATTCAGTTGTTTTCTAATCTCAAAATACCCTTTCAATCTGACTTGTATTTCATTTGTTATTTTGGTGTCATATGCACCTTAATTGTTGTTACAATGTATTCTACTTCCTGTAAAGTTACTGATAGTGTAAATAAAATAATGTTAAATAAATACGTTTTAGATTGTTTTTTGGAACTTTAGATCTTCATGATTCTTTTGCTAATGAAATACTTTGTTTCATACATTCAGCGGGAGTTTCTCGCATCCAGAGCTACATCCATGCATTTTATATTGTTTTTCATATATTTACAGTCCAGTATTTTGTTATTTTATATGCAACACAGTGTCTTGTACTTCAAGATCTTGACAGAATTTAAGAGATCTGATTTATTTTATTTTTTTTTTTTATTTCCCTCTGGGTGGGCTGTAATGGCTTTCCATGACAGGAAACAAAAGACGTTGGTAGGTCGACCACAGGGGTGGATGGAGTGGCGAGATATCTCAAGTTGTGTGCAGAGGCCAGTAACGTCACACACTGTAGACCACAGTGAGAGAAGAGTGGGATTTCCTCAACGGGTCTTTCTTGAGCTGCCGACGCCCCCCCTACACAGTTTCTCTGTTTGTAATAAACAGATGTCAGTGTGGTATGTGGCTGGTTTACTGTAGTCAGAAAAAAACACAGCAGGTGGGATCTGAGTGGTAATAATTTTCCAACCACGGTGACCTAATCGTATTTATCCTACGCGGCACATATTTATTCTTTTGTCTATTAAATAAAAAGCCACCAAGTCTGTGTGTGTTCTTCCTTGTGCAGTAATAGCCCCACAAAGCTCTGCTTCCCTAAAAAAATTCCCCTTTTAGGCATCGTCTTTGTTGGAGAGTGCTTTCACTTTCCTCACAGCGTGCGATGATGAGTCACAGCGGTGTATTCTGGGGGAATTTAACCTCAGAGTGGGGGAGTTTCCACTGCAGCAGGGGCGGAGCCATCGTGACGAGGTACGGTGGGAGGTGGGAGGGGGGCAGATGTGTGAGTGTGTGTGAGCTTGTAATCAGCAGCAGTGCAAGTGCCAATGTCACAACTTTAGTGTTCGCACAGTAGTCAGACTTGTAGTTTTGGTTTTAGTTTTTGCTCTTGTCTACACAGAGTATTACTTCACAGTTTTGCTCCTGGGAAAGTTGTCTGCTTTTCCTCATCGGCAACAAACAAGGTGAGACATTACTCATTATTTGATTCTATATTGTTTGAGCTGTGTTGCATACAATGGGACAAATATGACTGATAACAGCAGTTTTGAAACAAATCAACACAGTGAATTTACATGCTCTTATTGAACTCAGCACAGTCCCTCTGCACACCTGTTTATTTCCAACACACTTATCTCTCCCTTCTCTCTCTGTCTCTCTCTTAGTGTGGTAATATGAAGTTGCCCGAGCTGGAGGACTCTATCAGTCGGTTCAGGTTTGCTGAGTCCTGTTTGGGGATGGCAGGCTGCCTGTGTGTATGCTATGCTGTGTGGACCCCGTTCTGGCTGGCGGACAGGGGACTCTGGGCAGAATGGAATAACACAGAACATCAGCAAGCAGGGGATCACATCGGCTCGATCGTCTTTAATGGTGAGCAACAAGATGCATTCAGCTCCAGACATCTCTGCGCTGTCAACAAATCAAATTTTTCACTTGTAGAGAGCTGTCATGCTGGGTTAACTTCGAGTTTTGATTGACATACAACATGTTGAATAACAAGTATGTTTACATTAAACATATCAGTAGGGGCAGTATGTTTAATGAAGCATAAACAAGTCTTTGCTGTGCTGCTGAGAGTGTTGATAAGACATTTGGTTCCGCTTGAGATCAGCCGTAGGCATTTTTTTTTCTTCCTGACTCAGAATATCTCAAGTGAATTAATTTTAGGGGAAACATTTGCAAAGCACTAGCTTACAGGAGTTTTTCAGCAGTAGTAAACACGTTTGGGCTTGCTCCTGTAGCAAAGATCTGCATTCTTAGGTGCTGCGGCTCTGAGAAGGAGTTGACACCTGGCCAAAAGCAAATGTGTTGGAATCTGACTCAAGTAGGTCAGCTTAATGCATGCCTTATCACTGTTACCATAAAACCGCACAGTTGTGTTGAAAATCACACCTGACATGTTACCTCTGTGTGTCAGGTTAAGGACAAGACATGTGTTGTGTGTTAATTTGTTCTGGACACAGGATCTATGTACAACACTGTAATGGGTTCTATCTATCTATCTATCTATCTATCTATGGATAAATAGAAAGACATTCCCTGTAAAATAATTTACATTTGGTCTGTTTGACAATGTAAATAAACCTTTACAATGCAAATAAGAAAAACACAGCAAACTCAAACTTGTTTACCTGTAAGCATCTGAAATACTTTAAATTAAAGCTCAACATTTCAGTTTACAGATTCACAGCATTGACGCAGATGGGGTTAAAGTTAGGGAACATATGATGGATTCTGAAGCAAAGTGGCTCTATACAGAACCTAAAAACACATTAAAAATCCAAAGATTCACCGTTCACCTCAGACATCGGGTTGGTTATCCCATTAAATTACTCAAAATCCTCTTGTACTGGGCCACAGCAGCAGGTGAGCACTTCTCTGAGCTAGCTGCCTGCCTGTTGGAGCTTAACTTAACTTTTATTGTAATTTCTCTCTTTTTACAACTGATGCTTTTATGACGTGAACTCTGCGAGCGTGTAACAGTCAGAAAGCGGGATAATCCAGGATGACGTCATCCCCGATTGAGAAATTGTAGCCAAAGTAAGGCAAATTAACTGCGTGGTTGGAGATCATTCATGTTGGTTGTTATTTTTCAAAATAAGACCACCTCATTGTGGATTATCCTTTACATAAACTCACGTCCTAAACATTAGCGTAATATCTCCATTTTTTTTTTTTTGGTGGCATGTTTTCTCAAACATGCTATCCTTACAGAAATTCAATTCAAAGAGGAATTATGTCCGTTAAAGTCCTCCCCTTGAGTTCTTCAATGTGATTGGACAAACATTTAACACTAGATGCATTAGTCAACTGTCAGGGCTTTTTTTTGTCTTGGATTTTTTAACACATAAAGTGCATATTTTAACGTAACATTTGTCGAAACCCAAATAAACACAATGACTGTGTGAAAAATTAACATCCTTTCTGAGAGTACATGAATTTGTTGTTCTTCCAATGCAGTGTCAGTGTTTGTTGTTTAAACACACTCTAGTCTGAGGCAAGTAAATTACAGCTCGGAAAACAGCTTACACAACACAACACTTGATTTTGCTCTTGTTGCAGGCAAGCTTGTACCTGCTGTGTAGGCTTCCATAGGGAGTGGTTTACGGCCTCAAATTACACGAGCTAGCCTGTTCTGACTGCATCACTGCACAAACTCCAACACGGCAATGCGAATCAAACATAATCAAATTTGACTCTCTTTTCCTTGTCTCTGTGTTTGTCTATTTCTGTCTCACAGCCTTGGAGGCTGAGAGAGTTTTTGGGGTTCTCTCTTGCCTCATGGCCTTGAGCTCAGGTGCTCTGTGTCTTGTGTTTGCCCTCTGCTGGACATCGGAGACGGTGCGCTCCTACTCCAACACCCGCTCTCTCCTCATGGCAGGACAGGCGCTTTACCCCACCACCCTGCTGCTCCTCACTTTAGTCTGTACAGGTCAGTACAGTACACACAAACAGCCCTCAGAGCTCAAATATCTCAAACAATAGTTTGGTGCCACATTTTTTTTGTGCTACATGATAACAAATCATGTTGCAATAAAATGTTATACTGTATAAATAAACACCTAGGGATGTTTTTTCATGTACTATCCATTTATATCACATTTTTCAAAGAGGCACCCTCCTTTCCTTGGAATTTTTCTCTAGCAGTGACACATGATCTGATTAATTTCCTCTCTTCTGTCTCCAGGTTTCTTCTTCCTCCTCAGCTGGTCTCTCTTCACCTATCAACACCGGGATCAAATCCGCCTGGACTTGTCCTCCCTTGGCTCTTCTTATTGGCTGGGAGCTCTGGGTTGGGCGCTGCTCCTGGTTGTTGAGCCAATAGTCTTCCTAGTTGAACAATGTATCGTGCCAGACATCCTTCCAGATCTAGAGAGGGCCGTGGAGTCGTGGCGGGCCACCTCTCAACTCAAGTCCATGCACCGTCCTTTCAGTGAGGGCTATTTCCCTGCTAACAAGGACAAAAGCAGTGTCGCGCCAAGGGGGTACATGTCATCGCTTTGAGTGGACTGAAGAAACGAGGACATGATGGAGAAGATTAATGAGAATGTAGAGAGTAAACATTTTGGCACAAAGACTGGGCTGATGAGAGACTGAACATTCCTCGCTGCTCAACAGAAAATACAACAAGATTGAACATTGATTCATTCCAATAGTTTCATCTGGTGTGTAGTTAATTGCAAGCTAGAGGAATTAGGAGTCCCTGAATCCTGAACATCTGTGGAGCTGGAGGCTGTCGCTGTGTTACTGCAGGGCTCTTTATGCTCATGTTCATCTGCCAGTTTGTTGTCAGAATGGGTGGACCTCAGCTAGAACAAAGAGTCTGGTCACAGGTACACAGGGCCAGCGATACTGACTGAAAGACAACATGCCGAGTTGTTTTGAGCCAAATGGAAAATGAGAACTAGTCTCACAAACCAGTGTTTTGAGCAATTTTTTGGGGATGGTGCTGGAATTTTTCCCCAGAGATCCAGGTTTGGCATCTGCTCCTTGCCCAGTACCAGAAACAGGACCTGTAGCTTTGCTACCTGCAATGTGAATATTTAAATGATAACATATGGACAGTTGTGCTGCACTTTCAACTGATGTAATTATTTTGTGGGGATTGTCCAGAGGCCAGCTGACTTGATTTCAGTTTATTGAAGCATTTCTTTTTGGAAGACCAGCACAGGCCAGTGAATGTAAAGAAAACACTGTCATGAAACACACTTTTTAAATTTCATTTTATTTTTCTGTAGGAAGTGCACTGTACATGGAGTATAGGAATGGTAAACCAGCGCCCTCATGTGGTGTTTTATCGGTGGTTTTTAACCCAAGTGTAAAATGTTTCATTTGAGGAAGGATGAAAGGTGAGGTGCAGGCTTAAATTAAAGGCACATTATTCTAAATATTCCTGTAAGATCTTTTTTTTTTCCCCCAACACATATTCTACTTTGTTGGGGATATTGAAAAGTAATCTTGAAATGTATGTATGGCACAGTCTTAAATAAATGACACATCATAAATGTTCCTACATATTGCTGTTATTATTTCTTATTTCTACTTACGGCAATTTAACCACAGTATATAACTTATATAGGAATTTGAATTGGGACTTTCAACTGGTCAAGTTTGTAATATGTTTATTACAAAGACAATTTAGCAAACATTCTTGCATTGTTTTATGTAAATGAGTCATGTACTTACAGATGAGAATGAGTAATAAGTAGCACAAATTTGTGGCTTTTCCCTTAATTTCATGATGTCATGTCTTTTGTAAGACTGGATTCAAGTCTACCAAATGACAGGGTCAGTAGACATTTGAGGTTTTATTCTGTTGCATAAAATCTCTTGATGACAGATTTCCTCACAGCCACGTTCACTTTCCTGAATGTGGGAATTAATGTATGAATGAAACCCTATTTGCATTGCACTTGAAAAGCACAAAGCATTTGTGACAAAATGATACCAGCAGTTGTATGGTTTTGTAAGATAAAATAAGATAGAAGTCGGGCATTTCCTTGAGCAATGCATTTTCTGACATGAATATGAAGTAAAAACTTGCCAAACTAGAGCACATATCCTCAGAAAACCTTCCTGATGTCGACAGAGGTTGACAAAGTTTTCACCTGGCAAATGAGTGTGGCCTGAGAATGAGGTAGGCAGGCAGAGCCAGGCTTTTGTGGGTGAACATGATGGTTTATTGCTTGGACAGTTGTCCTATATCAGCCCACCAGGAGCTGTATGTGTAGTGAAGCAGACTTTTGCCAGTCATAGCTACCTCTGTCTCTGCAAGCTGTTTGAAACGCTGTCTCCATGCTTCTCCGCAGAACAGTTCCCGGCTCTGCTGAGCATTTGGACCAGAAGACGGCAGACTGCCTCCAAAGTCGTTATTTACTTTTCTCTCTCTCATTCCCAAGAGAAAAGGAAGGACTAGGATGCTGGCCTGCTTATGTTTATGTTCTCATCCTGCCAAAGTGGGGGAGAATTAACTGGCTCTGGCTCTGTTAATTGGGCGTTAATCAGGTGTTGCTCTAATTAAAAGGCAGTTCCGCCCTGTTGGGCCCTGGTAATGAGTTTGTTATTAAATCCACAGAGGATTTTTGTCTCTTTTTCAATTTACCAATAGGGTAATGCTTAATTGCTGTGTAAATGAGTGGAATGTCCTTGAAGGTCGTCTTGCTTCAACACATGATCTATGAACAGCATTGTTCAAGAGCGCTTCCACATCTTTAAATTAATGCATTCAAGATATTACATGTTGACCTCTTGTCCAACTGTGCCTCTCAGCAGTGACTGTTTTTTTTTCTTCCTGTGCAGCTCCTCCAAGAGAGACCTCTGCTGCAAAACTCATTTGCTAAATTGAGAGAGCAGGTGACCCACTTTTCCTCTGTAAACAAAAGTACTTTTTTATAATTTATTTTCTTTTTATCTAAGGAGCTGCTATTCCCCCCAGTAGGTGCAGTTTGGACCCTTGAAAACATGCAGTCTTTGGTGGTTGCCGGTGTCTTATAAACCAAGCCTCCACTTTTCATCTTCCGTCGCCACACACACGCTCCCCTTTCACCTTCCAGACGTAAAACAGACCAAAGGTTGGGAATAAATTCAGAGAAAGACTGGCCGGACCACCGTGAAGCTACAAAGATGGAGATAGTGAGACATTCAAGCACAAAGGAAGAAATAGCAGATGAACGGTAGAAGATGTTACACATAGATAGACAGGCGGCCAGATAGACCCAGAGAGATTGTGGATGGTGATTGCTGAAGGGCATTTGCTACAGAGACATCAATCAGGAGATGGCACTGTGATTGAGCGGCCCGCCAGCATTTCCTGCCCCCAGCCGGCAGCATGTGTAGAACACAGCCTGGGATACACCACTGCTCTTCATATCAATTAGAGACCAATTACACAGCCATGTCCTGCTAATTAGGCTGCACCGCCACTGTGCCATCCCTAGAATAAAGCGTGAGTGTATTCGTCTGTGCTCTTGTGTGTGTGTGTGTGTGTGTGTGTTTATCGAGACAAATAAATAAAGTTGCTGACTGCCAAAGTGAGGCATTCTTAATCTGATTTTCAGAGTTGTAAGTTTGCATTTTGGAGAAGAGAAAAGAGACAGTATGAGAAAGAAATGGAGATGGCGATGGGGGGGAGAAAGACTGCTGTTTATGTCTGCGCCTTTTGGTGGTGCTAGTGTAACATCATATTGCTTTGCTTCTTGCAATAAGATAAGGTGAAATGGGGAAACACAGCCTCCATTTGATGAGTAATGAAATCACGAAAGATGCCTGCGTGCATGTGTGAGTGTGTGTCCATGTGTGTGTGTGTTTAATTTTTATTTGTGAGGTAGACAAAGTGTGATTAATATTCTCAAGCATATTTCAGAGGATTTTTGAGCCAGAATGTGCCGGACTACTTAATAAGTCAAGTTTTATTTGGCTCGATCTGGGAGCACGATGAATTATGAAATAAAGTGAGAACTCAATGCTTTTTGCAGTTTTATTTCTCTGTGGTTTACATAATTCAGTCTGAACATTTGTAACTTTCCTGACAGGTTAATGCTATTGGGTTCAGAATGAAGACACTGAGGAAATACGCAGAAAGACAAGACAGCAAGGGAGAAACAGACATGAGGATGAGACGATGAGGGCAGAGAACAAAGTGGAGAGATGATTTGAGATGTCACAAGATAGATTCACTCTGTGTCCCTGAAATCTGCTACAGCATTGTGTGGTGTCAGATTTTGATGAACTGTATGTCTCTTTCTCTCTCTCTCTCTCTCTCTCTCTCTCCAAGAACCAGTGGTTCTCCATCAGTCTGATGTAGTCAAAGTAGGAATTTTACCACCGCAGTATTGTACCCTCCACTGCATTCTGATCAGTATAAGTAACCACTCTTTGAAAATGGAAAAGTAAGAATGTCTTCAATCCTACAATCTCAAAAAAGGCAGATGGAGGGAGGAAGGGAGGGCAAAAGAGAGAGGGTGGATGAGGACGTGGGAAGAGTGCACCTTGTGTCCTTCAGTCATTTTTTTCTAACAAGGACCCAGTTGATCTCGCCTGCAGAATCCTCAATGAGCCACTGCTCTTTGTGACTGACATCCGACCCAGAACACCCTCCTGATTACATTTGTCCCACCAGAATGGAGAGAGAGAAGGAAATAGACAGAGAAAGCAAAAAAGAGAGAGCTCGCATCAGGGCAAAGAGTTTACATTTCTTCATGACTCCAAGCTAAACACCCACATTCAAACACTGTATTTGTGAGTGCAGGTGTTTTTTTTTTTTGTATCGAAGATCTCTCTGCCTGTGATATTGTTATTGTGGCTGTGTCTGTTTTAGTTCAGGCTTGTGAATCCGTCTGTCTGCATATCAGCCTGCTTGTATCCATGTCGGTAAGCGGTGTCATTTTGGACATCTCAGTCCAGACAATGAAGCTGTAGTCCCATTCTTGTCACTCTATTCATCCCTGGCCAACTGCTGCCGCTGCCTTCCCTTATCTCTATGTGACCAAGGAAATTAAATTACAAATATAATCACTTGGCACCAGTTTCTTTAACGGAGTGGTTCTGCTTTGCATATAGAGTGTGCTTGCTTAGAGACATGTGGTGTGAAGTTACTTATTGGCCTATTTGCAATAATGGGCTCTGCTTCACTAGTGGTAGAGTCACACACACCTTTTCACAGTGACAGTGATGTCTGGAGGTGAGGGAAAAGAAGGTTGAGGAAAGAGGGCATAAAAGACAGGAGACATGAGTGCAGCCATCATGACAAATAAATGTCTCAGTAGTTTGCATGGGTGAGTAATTTTGGAAGCTATGAAGAGATGTGAGTGAAGGGAGAGACATCCAGTACAGTGATAGTGTTTTTTTTATGGAATCTATTGTTTGCAGGCAGAGGAGAAATATATTCACTCGCTCACTCACTCACTCGCTCTCTCACTCACTCGCTCACTCACTCACTCACACGTCCACGCTGATGTTGACTGCTATTGTGTAGGAAGCTTCCTCTTCAACCCAGATCTATTCCAGACACGTTAGACCATCTGACTAAATAAACACTCCCCATCTCTCTCTCTCTCTCCTCTCTTTCTCTCTCTCTCTTTCCTGCAGGTCTTTCACAACAAGGGAACGGATGAAAACCCATGTATATTAGAATGATGTGCTTCCCAGGGGAGGAAAACGGGGAAGTTGGTAAAAGGAAAGTGAGAGAGTATGAATAGAAGAATAGCATTTTTATCATCGTTATTATGAGCGGGCCATCCCAGGCCCCCCTCGCCTCTTTCCCTTATTCCCTATTCAGTTAGGAATTTATTTACTTATGCACAGACTGTTATACTTGCTTGTACCGGCAGGCCAGCAAATGCAAACCTGTATCAATAGCTTTGGATCTATCCAATACCAAAGCGCTCTCCGAGCAGGTGGATGGTGTATTTATTGTTGATCTTTATGTATTCAGTGCAAGCTACTCTCTCTTCCAGCTACAGGGACCATGTGTTTGTCAGTCCCTTCCTGAGGCGGCATCTCTGTGTTCTGCTGCAATGAACTAATGCAATATGCCCCTGCGCTGGGCTCAACTATTCAATTCTTTCTCAATATATTCCAATCCAGACACTGCATTGACTTAGTGAATTCTGAGAAGAAATTGGATTTTTTTTTACCTTGTGTTCCCACACAACTATACAGTGTATCTGTTCCGGTTGTCATGAAGCCCATAGCCATCATCATCCTCACCAACAGCAGGTTGCTGTGAGAGACTGAGGTGGTAAAATAATGGCTCCCTGCAGGATTGTGTGAATCATGGCGATGACTGGTTGATAAACGCTCCACCACCCGGTCTCTGGCTCCAATAGTCATTTCTCTCTCCAACTGGACTGGCTGCCAGATGACAACAGCAACCCCCCAATCCCCATCTCAGCCCCTCCCTCCACCTCCAATAATTACTGTATGCTATGAAATGGGTTTAAGATCAGTCACTCTAAATCAGCCCAGAATCAGAATGTGCCACTGTACCTATTGTTCCTTTGTCTGAGGCTCTGGCACTGCTGGTGCAGAAAAGGGCAAGGCTGTCCTGGCATTTCCAATAATGGACTTTTTAGTTAAAAGACAGGAAAATAATAAGCAGATCTACATGTGGGAACAGAGCTCTTTGTGTTCGGTAGAAAGTTGAGACCAGAGACAGTTGGGGGTTAGAGTTGACAGACAACAGCACTGCTCTTTTCACACTCCTTGACACATAATAGGACCAATTTTTCTCTCTACATCTCTCCCTAGTGGCCATGATTTGCTCATTACATTGATGGAAAGGGACTGGGGGAGGGAACAAGAAAAGAAGAAAGGGAGACTGACCAGTTGAGAGACAAATGAGCTGAAACTGGGCACAGGGAATTCAGTATTTCTTTAAATTTTGATGGAGAACTTGTGAACCATTTCTCACACCCCATACATCACCCAGGAGAGCCAGTATGGATGTAACCCACTTACTATGGTGTTTAGCAAGTAGCCAAAATTCTGCCTTCAAGGATGCTGAGTGTTTGAAATTTAGAGGAGTTGTTTGCAAGACACTATCCCTCAGCTGACAGACCTTCTGTGTAAACCAGCACCAGACAGTTCAGGAAAGAGAACTAATTCGTGATTAAACACAAAACAAATCCACTGAGCGGATGTTTACGTGACTGGAGGTCCCCTGGCATCAAGGGGACTGCTCCTCAATCAGGGAAATCTACATTTAATTAACACAGAATTAAAGAGCATTGTTATTTTGATTAAAGACACCGGTCTTGATTCCCCACTCTACTCTAGTGCTCCTGAATCCGGCTTAGGGTTTAATTTCATTTGGTTTACTGAGAGTGGATCAACATCCATCTGGAATGTCTGTTCAGATGAAGGTCTCACTTCTTGGAGGGCCATACTGTAAACAGGATCACAGTCACACAATGTATTCAGTGATATCTCTTCCCACTATTGACCTCTGTGGGCTACCTTTCTTGGTATGGTAATGGGATTTCTTCTCATAAAAGGGTTTTTCAAATGGACACTCACAGTTGCTAAAGCTTAAGTTGTTCTCCATATTGTCTGACTCACCAGAACAGAGGAGATGAATGGAACCAGTCCAAAACCAAAATAACTCTGCAGCGCCTGAGGGAAAGTTATAATGCAAGGCTTGGAACGAATTAATGCACTCCGAAGACTAGACTATCCAATAAAATGAATATTTGGATTGCTGGACATGGAAGATATTGTGGTGTCAGGCTGTCAGCAGCTTGTGGGGGATGTTATTTGTAGAAGCTGAGATGTCGTGTGTGTCTCTCTGCACTCCGTTAAAGCTCCATCAGTCAGGATGAGCCAACAACAAATGCAGCCGAGTCATACAGGGTCACGCAAGGCCTCGAGACGGCATCACTCAACTGAGCTGTCCCCTGGCTGTCACTGTGTGATTATAAGAACCCTAACCTGTGGTAAAGAGGGAGGAAGAGCCAGTAATTAATCACCTCATTGGAATAATCACTTAAATGATTATTAACAAAACAAAAGGTAAGGGTTAGAGGAGAGGGGGAGGCGAGGAAAACAAGAATTTGAGAGAGAGAGACAGAAACAGAGATGGATGAGGGTGATATGAGTAGTGGGGAAAGGGTTTTGTTCTGGCAGGTAGCTTTGACGAATAGCTCTGCATTGGAGTCTACCTCCTTGAGTATTAATTTACCAAATCATGTCTAAGGATGAAGGATGGAAGAGGTGGACAGTGGGAGGTGACTCACTATGGGGATGGGCGAGACTGAAGTTGTTGAATGTGCTGTGAAATGCAATTAAACTTTGCATTCTGAATGCCCAATATATTGCATAACACTCTCTGGAAATATGAGAGTGAGATGCCCTCTTTGCCCCGAAAGCAATCATGAAGATGCCTCCATTCTTCATGACATTTATAAATATCATGCTGCAATTCTTTTTGGTCTATTCAAATGCAGATGATGCTGACATTTTATTCTTTGTAAAGAAGATATAGTGAAGCTACTGCAGAATTCATCCATTGTCCCATTCCTGCTATTGACCCTTTTTCCTTAAGCTGCTATGTGACTTGAGCTGTCACAGGGCCTTTTTTGGACCTTTGGCTTACATAGTTCTGCCTGGAAGGTTTGATCTCTTCCCCCCTTTCCTTGTCACAGCCTGCAATCAGCCTTAAGCCCTTTTGTGTTCTCCACTCTGAGCTAAGCCTGTTATCCTGTGCAACTCCTTTACACAAGATCACTACTATATCCCCTTCTCACGCCTTCTCTCTCTGTCTCGCTCCTCTCTCTTTCTTTTCAACTCGCTCCATTTTACACACACCAACAGAGAGTGTGAGAGAAAGAGAGTGTGAGAGAGGGGTCCATAAGTAATGACTCATAAGGTAATGATTCAGGAGCTCCAAAGCCAAGAAGAGGATGGATGAGTACAACTACTTTATATTTATTTGGTCTTGTGCCTGAGTGTTGTTGAAACGCAGCCTATAAACACACATGCACACACACACAGACGCACACACAGACGCGCACACACACACACACACACACACACACACACACACACACACACACACACACACACCCACACACACACAAAGCCACCCCTCACCCCTGAACACACCCTTCTCCCCAATCCCAAAATCCCTCCCACCCTATCCACCTGCAGCACACTCACATACACATACATTACCCATCGGCGTTGTTTGGGTTATAGTATATTAAAAAAACAATCTCGCCCAGTGGCAGGTGTCCTTTTCAGTGGTGCATCACAAAACTCCTGCATATCCTCTTAAACCGTAGCTCCTATACTGTCCGGGTCTGCTCCACACATTCATAACACTCAGCTCCATGCCAGGTGGCTGTCTCCACAAGTCTTTTTCCCCATAAATCAAACTGTCATTGAGTTGATCAATAACAAGTCAATTAGCAGACACGGAGAGATGAGGGTCTCAGGGGGTCACTGCTTGTTTGCTACACAGACATCTGCAGCTCTGTCCCTGTCTGCCATGGAGCTATGAGTGCCGCTTACCTTGAAAACACGTTGGTTTCTGGCTATCATAAATCTAAATATCAACTATAAATAGGCTCAGAACATCTTGCTACAATCCATCACTTGCGTCTTCTTGAATATGCAATGTATCAAGCACAGTCTCTAATCCTCCATCTGCGTTAGATGAATCTGAATAGACCGAAACACTGCCTTATTTTTATATTAGTTATTCAATATTTATTGTGGGTAAGCCTAATCACAAAAACAAGTACTATCGCTGTCTAAGGTCACACTTGACCATACGCATTGAATAAAAGCTGCAAAGCCTGCCAGTATTCATCCTGCCTCCCTGTTAAGCAGACAAGAGTGGGAGAGACCCAACTGTTGTTTGGTGCCCACTGACTGTGTATCTAATGACTTGGCTGGCAAATCCAACACACCAGCAACAGGCTCCTATGGTGAAGACACCAGATTAATCCCCTGGATAATTACAAACAAGAATGATCTTGGGCAAATACTCCATCTACCTACTGAGACATTACATCAAATGATGCTGTGTAATTAAAACTCATTCTTAATGGAGACAGAGAGACAGAGTTTGATGGAATGAATGAAAGGTGCCACTTAAATGTCCTACTCAGAATAAAAAAAAAAAAAAAAAAAAAAAAAAAAAATCATGTGAAAAGTGCCAGGCTATCAAGCTTTAGCTGGTGTCAAGTGGAAACCATGGCTGGTGTCAAGTGGATCCAAGTGGATAACAAGTCATTTAGTCTCCCATTCAGTTTGTTTTTCTTAAGTAAAAAAAAACCCTGCCAGCAAGATGAGATAATTCCAACTGCAGTTTCACTCATTTCAGGATTTTTTTTTTTCTGTTAACTAGTGTGAATATGTTGAAACAAGGCAAAATAAGGCAGGTCAGGCTGCTAGTATCAAGAAAATAATGCTTAATTTAAAAAAAAAAAAATGGAAACAATTTGACAAGCGCTGAAAACAATCATGTCATCCCCTTGCATTTTTTTCCGCTTGTTTTGAAGAAAAACTTTGAAAGTTTGACTTATGACTTGTAAAGATGGAGATTTTTCTGCAGTGTATTATGGAATAGAAAACAGTGGAGTTGTTTTCTGTGATCAGTTGTGCCCCTGCACTAGTAACCTTTTCATGGGTTTCAACAGTGTTTCTTTCTCAGAGTTTGGCCACCTGTTGAGGTGAACCTGCAGATGGAGGTTGAGAGAGGGGAGATAAAGGTGACATCAAGGTGCCTCCAGCTGAGGATCACTGTGGTATGGTAGACAGTTGTTTGTTAGGGGTATGGTATTGGATTCTGTGTGTGCATGCTTGTGCTGGTGTGCATGTGTGTGCATGTGCATGTTTGTATGTGTGTAACTGTGTTTTGGGGTTAACCTTGTTTTTTTTCTGATCAGCTGCCTGTATCAGGTGGCAGGAATTGACTGTTGGGATCCCGTGGTGGGAAGGGTATAAATACAAGAATACAAGACACTAGGAAAGAGATAGGAGCAATCCCACTGTATGGAGCTGCAGTCCTAACAGATGTACCAAGCTGAGAGACACAGTGACAGACACAAATATATACAGTACACAGTGTGTAAGGCCTGGCTCCAGGGCTTCCCTTGTGCTCCCATGCGGAAAAGACCCCCGGGGGAGCTGACGCCAGCTGAGACTGAAAAACAAGGTAAGAGCCCATCTGACACACATGCACACAGGCTCAGCTGTTTGTCTCAGAGGAGAGTTCAGCATGTGAAATACACAGAGAGCCAGGAAATGAAGAAGACTGCCAGATCCAAGCCTCCCAGGGAGAAAACATATTCACAACACTGAAAGATGAATAGAGGGAAGATGCTACCGTGTGAGAGCTATAGGTGTGAGATGGTAAGACTCAACAATTGATGTGATATTTCCTTAGATTATTTGACTGATTTACTGTCTTAACAGTGAATGTAACTTAGATCATAAGGGAGGAGAATAAAGGCTGTCATGCTGTGGCTCAGTGTCACTGTATGAATGATCATCACCGTACCATATCTTAAGAGGCTGTCAAAATTTGTCTCTGGAACAATGTTATGCTAGGAATAATTCTTCATATTTGTTTTAATACGACAGTCTTTTGTTTTCCTATTTCTCCCGTTTGGTCAATAACTTTGTATTATGAAACAAGTTGTCAGTGTCTCCAATTTTTTTCTTGCATTTAAAATGCCAGTCAGAAGCTCCCGGGGCTCCAATTCTGTCTCCAGCCAAGAAAATGACTAATGTAAGTGATTGACAGCCTTGCAGGGATAAGGTTGCCCATTTAGCAAACTCGCTGTGTCAAAGGAAAAAAGTCACAATGGCTCCCTGAGCGATGGGATTGGAGATGAGAGAAATGAAGATTTTGGTGCTGTATCGATCCCCCCAATGCTTGTCTCATGCATTTTGCAGAAGATCTAAATGCCACTTATGGTATAATACAGCACTCTAGGTCAGGGCTCACTACTCTCTGTTCAGTGGGACTTCAAAGTGCTTGCTGTATAAATTCAACAGGAATCAAGTAAAGCTGCAAGGTTGTGTCATGGGCTCAGCAATGAAAAGACACTGGGGATATCTGAGGATCCCAACACTTAAATCTCTTCTCTATCCAGTAATGGGGCTCTCATAGGCAGCTGAAATTATTTCACACTTTTGTCATACATCTAACTAAGCTCTGCCTGTCTCCTCTCCTCTCCTCTCCTCTCCTCTCCTCTCCTCTCCTCTCCTCTCCAGGCTCTGAGGCCTAAGTCACGTCATGGAGGAGGAAAGCCTGGAGACAGATGGCCCCAGATCTTCCATGCCGGCTGAACTTCAGCACCCCCACTCGAAGTTTTCTCACTGGAAATTCAAACTGTTCAGGTTGAGGTCCATGGAGAGGGCTCCTCTACCCAGTGAGACACAGCCTGAGAGAGGAGGCTTGTCAGGGATCCTACCTCCTGGATCTCAAAGGTCAACAGTAGATGATGGTGTGGGCCTTCCAGGGAGTGTCATGAAATTGTGCATAGGGGGAAAAAGCAAGGAAAATGTGGAGGGTCTGGGCCAGAGAGTAGATATGAAACTACAGGAGATGGACACCCACATGAGCCACCTCAGGTGAGTGGGTACTCAGGACACACACACACACACACACACACACACACACACACACATTATATCATGTAGAAAACACTGGGGAATACCATAATGTATCAACATATTTTTTTTTTGTTATATGTCCAGTGTTGAAGTTGAACTTTATTTTTCCACTAGTGCGAAATTTATTTGATCATTGACATTTTAAAATGTATTAGGGGAAAAAATGACATAATGACATTAAAACTTGGAAAAACAAAAAGCACAAGGTAATATGAAGTACAAGGACAAACATGACACAGACACGACACCAGCAGAGCAGGCGTAATCCTACGAAGAAATACAATATTCCTCTATAACAATAAAACACAGCTCAGCCCATATTGTCATATCTATCCTATAAAATATCACATCCATTTGGACAGTAAGAAATATGGTATACCACAATGTTACACATACCAGTGAATATTTAAAATGTTTTCTTTCAAGTAAATATATGTGACATTTGTTGCATTATTTTCCTGTGTGAAGGTGTCTGTGCCGGCTCTGTGGAATTGCTCTAAGGAAAGTTAAAGGCCCAGAGCATGAGGTACATGGGGCCCTGGATGAGACAAGTAGGGCTGCTCTGTGTAGGATGAGCTGTAAATTCACTTGCTGGCCACCCGTCATCCTCAAGGTCTTCAAAGTGGATGTGTCCGAGGACACAGAGTCTGTGCACCCTCCGTTTTTCTGCCATCGCTGCTGGAAGTCTGCCATTCGAGGTGGAGGCTTCTGCAGCTTCTCCAGGATCACAGTCCCTGAGTGGAGACCCCACTCTTCCCTCTGCCACCTTTGCTCTCCCAGGAAATCTTCACTCCAGCGGAGCGGGAGGAAGAGGAAGAGGCCTGTTCGTAGAGCCCTGAGCCTGGCAAAAAGAACCAAGTGGGACCACTGTGATAACACCGCTACTGGGGAGAGGAGAGCTCTGAGACCAGCTGGAGACCATCATCATGGTCTTGTCCTCCGAGCTAGGGCGAAGCCCAGCATCCAGAGAGAACAGTGGGTGAAGAGCATCACCCACTGCCAGAAAGACCACCTGAGTACCAGGCTGATCTCTGAGGAGCTCCCGGTGGATTTCCTCTCTTCCATCACCTGCCTGGTGTGTGACCATCTGCTCTCTGACCCAGTTCAATCTCCCTGTGGACATCTCTTCTGCCGCAGCTGTATTGTGAAATATAACCACACTCTGGGATCTCATTGCCCGGCCTGCAACTCGCCCTATGCCCTCACTGACCTCATTACACCTGCCAGGGCCTTCTTGGCAGTCCTGCATTCCCTCCCTCTGCTCTGCCCCAGAGGTGGCTGTGGTGAGAAAGTAAGGCTAGACTCATTTAAAGCCCACTGTCGAAACCACCAGCAGAATGAACAGGATGCAAACCAGAGGTCACCAGAGAAGTGCCTTGACAACTACCTGCTGATCAATAAAGGAGGAAGACCTCGTCAGCACTTGCTGTCACTGAGTCGCCGTGCCCAGAAACATCGACTGAAGGACCTGAAGAACCAAGTGAGGATGTTTGCAGACAAAGAGGAAGGTGGCGACATAAAATCTGTGTGCCTGACACTGTTCCTGCTCGCTCTGAGATCTGAGAATGAACATCGACAGGCAGATGAGCTGGAGGCCATGATGCAAGGTAAGGTTTTGGTTCAAGCTAATTTTCAAATTTAAATCGTAACCCTCCATAACCAGGAAGGAGACAAGCGAATGAAAATGATATAGTGTTTGCTCATTAATATCTCTGCCTACCACAGAGGAATATGCTCATCTCATAAATAACAATGAGTTGAAAAGTTCTCTATCTGAGAGGAGTAGAAGAACTTCTGATTGAAAAGCATTTTATCATTGTCTGCCTCTGTCTATTGAACCAGCCTTGTTACATACCCAACTCCCTGATTCTCTCTCACTCTCACTCTCTGTATGCTTGTCCATCAGTCTCTCATTCTCACACTCCCTTTAATGCACAATAACAACTCTTGTCAAGGGGCTGTTAGAATCAAAACAACATCAGCAGCTCTTGTATCTGCAAATTACACAGACAGCACCATCCTCCTCTCTGGGGAATAGAGGCCAGCTGGTGTCTGTTTTCATCTGCAGCCAATACATCACTTTTGCCAGCTTCACTGATTCACCCTCTGTCCCCTTATAACATTTGGAAATTAGGAAATATTGGATTTTGTAATCATCACTAAAGCACTAGAATGGCCCTGTGGGCTTTTGACAATGATACATCCACATTTTGGGTGTTAATTCATGATTCACTCTGTCTCATAGTATTAATGACAGCAAATGCATGGCACTAAATTAGGAAATGTTGAAATATTCAGAGTAGAGCGATATGCTGCTTTTTAACAGTGCATGCATTTGCCTGAAAACTCGCTATTCAGGGGGATGAGAGGTGGGACCCTGTAGAAGTTAGAATAAAAGGGGAGTTAATATGACTTTCGGAATTAATATGGCTTTGGCATATAACTATAGATGGAGGAGTCGCTGACTGTTCATCCAATCAACTTCAAATTTGGGTGTGGGATCCAAGGAAGTGCAGTGCCAAGATTGAATTAGGCAGGCCTTAGGTCTTAGGTTGGGAAAAAGAACATCACTATCCTTAGAATAAATTTTTTTTTTCAGTTTTAAGAGGTTGACCTGCAATACACATTTATGAATAACCTACTGTATGTGCAGAGTCAGATTTTTTGAGCAGAGGTTAATGTCTAACGCTAAAAATCAATGTCTATCGGAGATCTGTGTAAAGCCAAAGTGTAAAATTTATATTACGCAGGTAAAGGTGGAAATTGGTCTTGGTCTGCTCCTTATGTAATATCATTTCTGAACAGAGGGGACAGGTCACTCTGTGCTCATTTTGAGGGTTGCCAGTCTACATTTAGCCACAGAGATAGGCAGCTACACTGGAACTGATAGAGTATGTTTTTGTGAGCTTTGGTGATATTGAAAGTGAATAACATGTTTGTTTGGGCGGGTTTTGTACATTATATGTAGTGGTGGGAGAACTCCATACACCTTTTTCACAGAACCCATTTTGACATGAATAGCAGGGTGAACTCAGGTGTTACTAATGACCTGAATTAAGGTTCTGCTCCATTTAGGTCAAACAGAGCTAGGGTCCTGTATTGTGCATGCTGGCTCACTGGAAAGGCTCTGGTACACTTAAATGGAACAGAACCTTAATTGTCATTCATAACACCTGTGTTCTGCTATTTTGTGTCCAAATGTCTGCTGTGAAAAAAAGGTCTATTATATGATGGTGTGCAAAAGAGAGAGCCTGAGCTGGTCTGGCTTGGTAAAATTGTTAAGATGGAGCAGCTGTTTACAGTTTTTTTAATGGCTAATTTTATTTCTAAATACTGGAAAAGCAGGCAATACAAACATTTTATTTAACTCAAACATGCAGCAGCAAATCAACAAGAAGTGATTTAATTGGTTTAGTACTTTGTGTACATATGTACTTTGTGTACATATGGATGTGCGCAAATAGAATGGACTTCCACACTGCAATGGTAAAAAAAAAAAAAAAGTTTTTCTCTGTGTGTCTCAGTCTTCCTTTCATTGCTGTATTATTTCTGTCCCTGTTTGTCCTCTTTGTCTATTCTTGCTCTCTGTCTCTCACACACACACAATCACATTTTCTTTCTCTCTGCAGGTAGAGGCTTTGGGCTGCATCCTGCTGTGTGCCTTGCCATTCGCGTTAACACCTTTCTGAGCTGCAGCCAATACCACAAGATGTACCGGACCGTCAAAGCAACCAGTGGCCGCCAGATTTTCCAGCCCCTGCACACCCTCCGAGCTGCAGAGAAGGAGCTCCTCCCCGGCTATCACCTATTCGAGTGGCAGCCTCCCCTCAAGAATGTGTCTGCATCCTGCCATGTGGGCATTATTAATGGGCTCTCTGGATGGGCTGCCTCAGTGGATGACTCCCCACTTGACACCATCACTCGGCGATTTCGCTATGATGTGGCCCTGGTTTCAGCCTTAAAGGATCTGGAGGAGGACATTATGGAAGGACTGAGAGAGCGTGGGCTGGAAGACAGTGCTTGCACATCAGGTTTCAATGTTTTGATCAAGGAATCCTGTGACGGTATGGGAGATGTCAGTGAGAAGCACGGTGGAGGACCAGTGGTGCCTGAGAAAGCTGTGCGTTTCTCTCTTACTATCATGTCTATCACTGTCAAAGCAGAGGGAGAGGAGGAGGAGGTTACCATTTTCAGGGAGCCAAAACCCAACTCAGAACTGTCCTGTAAGCCCCTGTGCCTGATGTTTTTGGATGAGTCAGACCACGAGACACTCACTGCTGTCCTAGGGCCTATAGTTGAAGAGCGGGATGCCATGAAGCATAGTCGACTTATCTTATCTATGGGTGGCCTGCCTCGTTCTTTCCGGTTCTTCTTCAGAGGCACAGGATATGATGAGAAGATGGTGCGTGAGATGGAGGGCCTGGAGGCCTCAGGTTCCACCTATGTCTGCACTCTGTGCGACTCCACTCGGGCAGAAGCCTCTCACAATATGGTGCTGCACTCCATCACCCGCAGTCATGATGAAAACCTTGAGCGTTATGAAATATGGAGGACCAATCCATTTTCTGAGTCAGCCGATGAGCTGCGAGACCGAGTCAAAGGGGTCTGTGCCAAGCCCTTTATGGAGACCCAGCCCACTATGGATGCATTACACTGTGACATTGGTAATGCCACTGAGTTCTACAAAATTTTTCAGGATGAGATCGGGGAGGTGTACAAAAAGGTCAACCCCAGCCGGGAGGAACGGCGGATGTGGCGTGCAGCCCTAGACAAGCAGTTGAGGAATAAGCTGAAGCTTAAACCGGTGATGAGGATGAATGGGAACTATGCCCGGAAGCTAATGACTAAGGAGGCAGTGGATGTGGTGTGTGAACTAGTGCCCTCAGAAGAAAGGAGGGAGGCCCTGAGGGAGCTGATGGGGCTCTACCTGCAGATGAAGCCTGTGTGGCGCGCCACCTGCCCAGCCGAGGAGTGCCCTGATGAGCTGTGCCGCTACAGCTTTAACTCCCAGCACTTTGCTGATCTCCTCTCCTCTACCTTCAAATACAGGTACAATGGAAAGATCACCAATTACCTGCATAAGACCCTGGCCCATGTACCTGAAATTATAGAGAGAGATGGTTCCATAGGAGCCTGGGCCAGTGAGGGGAATGAGTCAGCAAACAAATTGTTCAGGCGCTTCCGAAAGATGAATGCACGTCAGTCAAAGGCATTTGAGCTGGAGGATGTGTTGAAACACCACTGGCTCTACACTTCCAAGTACTTGCAGAAGTTTATGGAGGCTCATAAGCACTCTGCCAAAGCTTTGCAAGCTACCATTGATCCAGTGGAGATCCGGGATGATGTGGATATGTCTCTGGACATAATTGATTTTTGACATGACTTTTAAACATTGAAATTTGATGTATCTTTTCACAAACTAGCATTACAGGTTGGATATCCTGATCAATGTATCAATGTTGCATAAACACTGTACTAAACAAATAAGTGCATTTTTTATGGTAAATGTTTGGAATTTTGAAGATGAATTGTCTTTTCAAAGATGTTGCATTTTTTGCTGTAGTTAAGGAAGACATTTAATTACAAAACATCATTGATCATTGTAGGATTTTAAGTCTCCTTCTTTAATTGACCTATTTCATTTACTCACAGAATAATTTCCCAAAGGTTGCAGAGCATAACATTGTTCTCACATGTTTTATATCTGTATTACTTGTTAATTTCCAGTTATTTTTTAATGAGAGCACAAAGATGGGTCAATGCAGGAATACAGAGGTAACACAGAGTTCCTTCTCTCTTGCTTTTACCAAGAGGGATTTTTTTCTTTATCTCCAGCTTCCTATGAAATATGGTACAGTTTATTGTATTGCAAGGTTATGACACTTTTATGGATTTATACAGAGAGGATATTTATGGAAACAGATGAAAGTGTTGTAAGTCATGGGAGGGAAATTGTGTTAAAAAGACCACATTTATGACCACTGTATTAATATATCATTTGAGCTGGAGGAAAATGCAATCACAGAGAGCCAAATATTCTTTGTTTCATGAGTGCCCTCTGAAAAAGATTACTTTAGTGCTTTATAGTGGGGTCCCTGAGGGGCACCATAGAGGCCAGGTCACTTTGAACCAATTTTATCTCCTTTAGATTTTGCACAGTGTGGAGGATAGATGGCACTTATTCTACTTCTTCACATAAAATAAAGCATATACTGACCTTTTTGTTGATATTATAAAAATACAGTATGGTCCATTACTAATGCCCCATGGACTTTGTTGTGGGCAGGAATTTTTCATAAGATCTGTATATAACCCAGCTCTTTCTCTTTGCTGATTTTTTTTCTCCACAACCATTACAGACAAGGAGACATATGGGGAGAGATGGATGAGAGCAAGAGAAACTTCATGCAAAGTGATTTGTTTGTGACTTTATTTGTTTGATTGATTGACTATATTGTACCTTTTTCTTCCCTTAATATTTTGAATTGTGACAGGCAATTTTATTTTCTTATTTGATTGAATGTTTTGATTTGATTTCACTGTCATAACTTTAACCATGTGACAGCTCTTCTGAAAAACAGTCCTACAATAACATCATGTTTTACTGTACAGCATATTGTGACACCTCTCATATCATACATATATGTATATATTTTACCATAATGAATTGCATTTCCAAAATAATGGATGATGGATGATTCATGAAACTCCACTTGTTCAGTCTTCAAAATGTGTTTGCAGGGAGAGAGGAAGTAGGGTCTCTTTTTTGACATACTGGCAATAAACTTAACATCCACTACATACTTAACTGTGCTTGCATATAAAAGTGTTTTTAATAGTTCACATACAATACCTCTGTATTTCTGTTGTGTTTATAGCAAAACAGAGAAACTACTTGGCTTTTTTTTATTGTATAATGAAACATTGTGGAGTTTGTTTTAAAAAAAAAAGTTCATGTCCATGTTTATCAAATACTGAATAAATAAAAAAAAAACCTGACTTTAACATCGTGGTTGTTCACATTAAATATAAAATCAAATTTGATTTTACTTTGGGAAATAGAAAAAGACATGATTAAGAACACAATTCAGGTTTATACCATTTATTTCCACTGTGGTTATCCATGAAAGACAAAATGACAATAAAGTGCATCCAAAGCATACAGAATACATGTCCTGCAAACACTGCATAGAGGCCCATTAAAATATGAAGATTTTGTATCACGTATGAAGATTATGAAAACACAGCATGGTACACCACAAATACAATGTTTTTTGTTCAGTTTTTTATTGCATTACAAAATTCACTCACATTATATATCAGCACATTATTTTTTTTTAGTTTTTAGTTTAAGATTCAACTTGAGGTTTATGTTACATAAACGAAAAGAACAATCCTAAAAAAACAGTTACTGATAGACCAGCAAAGCTATTAAAAACCAGAGCACATAATCTTCCCAAATGCTTTGACGATATGTCAGTCAAATAGCCGTCTAAAGAAACTCTTTTTGGCAGGGCTCATCTTAATTGTGAGAGGGGTTTTCTTTTGCTTCATTTTCAAGGGGGTGCGCTTTAGAGGCAGCACCTGCCGAGGTGGGGTCATTTCCTGGCAGGGCAGACCTCCATGCTCCAGGCAGAAGTACTTCCTGTTGCCCTGAGAGAGCTTCATCAGCAGGGTCTCGGACAGCTCCATGCACTGTGCATGGACCCAGTGGCCACCCTCCCCCCGGGAGCATAAGATCATTGCTGGACGGTGGAGCTCAGTTGAGTAATAAGGCTCCCAAGTGTTTGGGTCCACCTGGCAGCCGAGGCAGCATTTGATCCAGTAGCCTGTTTGGGATTCATCCTCCTCATCCTCCTCATTGTAAGTATCCCCTTCTCCATCGCTACTGTCCTCTAGCTCATGGGGCTCGCGGCCAAAGTACAGCTCCTCAGAGTCTTCCAGTGGCGTCGAGTCCTCATAATCTGTCGATTCTTGGCTGCAGCCCTGGGTTGCTTCCACCTCTTCGCCTTCTCCCTCCTTCTTGAAGGACACCTGGTAGAAGTAATGCACATCTGTCTGGGCTGACCGTCCCTCAGTTGGAACCCCTATTAGGGCAGTTCCTTCCCCTAAGCTGCCTCCAAACCAGGTGCGACTTTGTCTAATGTCTGCAGTCCAGTTCGGGGGTTCTAAGGGCTCAATGTGGATCCCCTTTTCATCTAGCACCACTGAGCTACATCCCATCCTCTTCACAGAGTCTGACTGATACCCTCCTAAGATAATGTATCTGTGAGCGGGACCTGTTCGGGAGACTATGGCACTGGAGATGGACATAGTAGTATATAGGGCCTCACAGGAGAGCATGGGGCTGCCCTGCAGAAGCTCGACGCGCAAGCGAAATAGCTGAGGGGGGCGGGAGTCAGAAGCTAGGGAGTGACCACCCAGGAAGTAGACGCAATCCTCTCTGGCAAGGGCCAGATGGAAGGACTGTCCATCACTCAGCTCGGGTAGAGTGTGAGCAGAGCAACAGCCAAACTCCAGGTCAATAAGGAACACCTGAGGGGGACAGTCGACGACGCTGTTCCAGCTTTCTGTGGTCCGCTCTCCTGATGGCATGTAAGATCTACCCCCAAACAACACGCAGGCACTCTTTCCCCGGCTGCGAACCATGCTCAGTGTGTGGCCGTATCGGGCCCCTGGTAGTTCTCCCACCAACTCTTTCTCCTGGCAGCGCAAGGTCACTTTGCGATTGCAACCACGGCTATCCAGGGTCAGCATGTACAGGCTCGAAGAGATCTCATTATTAGGCGTGCGGCCGCCATGAATGAGGTAACCCTCTGCGTACCCATCATAAGGGTCGAGGCGGCCCACAGCAGGACAGCGCAAAGGAGGAATGTAGCAGGAGTCACTCGAGAAGCAGATGGCCCGGAGCTTGAGGTCATCCTGTTTTAGTCGGACCCCAAAAACTCCCGTTGGGCAGGTACGCTTTGGCCAGCCTTTCTGGCCAAACAGAAGAACTTCACCATCCAGCTGCAGCAGTGAACACCCGGGCTGTAGAAGGCCTGCACAGTTCACTGGAGTCAATGGTTGCAGGGTCATTTTCTGGCAGGTGTCTGTGTCAAAACAGCACACAAACAGAATGGGGTCAGTCAGCTGTTGCCTGTTTTGATGTGAGGTTTTTAAACTTCTACTTCCTGTTTATTAGTGAAAAAACATCAGCAGTCTGTATTGTAGGCTGGGTGAATGCCTGAACAAGAACATGTGGTCAGTCAACCTCACAAACACTGGTGAATAATGGTAGCCTACACATCATGGACACCAATAGTTTTACTGGGAACAATTTCAATTAATCCATAATCCAGAATATTTCTCATTATGACAAATAGCATTATTGTGTATAATCAAGTTATTATTACAATTATTATTATTAGCACTCACATGAGCATACACTGTGAAGACTGTGTTGGGTAATTGGTGAGACAGTTGCTTTGCTCTCCATTTGTTGCTTGTAAGCACTAACAGGCCAGCTAGGCCAATCAATACACTAAGAGGGGAGGATATAATGTTATTCTGATGATGGTGTGAAAGTTGTTGATTTGCATTTTAGGTCATCATAATATGTACTTGTAAATTTGTAATGTTAACCAGCAAGTGTTATTAAGATGTCTAATCATGTGCAACAACTTGTAATGTGCCACAATTTTCATTAATATTGACCTTAATCTCTATTCTACAGCATAATTTATGACATTTGTGTAGAAAAGTTATAAATCTATAAATAAGGCAGATAAGATTAGCATTATGTGGTGACCCTGCCTCTCAGTGCTGTGAGAAATAACATAATTATAAGTTCAGTGCACTTGACAAGGTGGTAAACGCAGTTGGTGAAATTGGAATATTCTGTGGATTCAGACCTGACAGTTGTCAAAGTGTGACATTGTGGGGGTGGAGAGCATGTAAGCCATGTCAATAACAACTGATAAATAACCACCGCTGACTGTTCTTGTTGTCACTAATTATTTAACTTTTACTTTTCACACTTTTTTTTCTTTTATAGATTACATCGTTTACATGCCTGACATGGATTTTTTTTCCGCCCCACACAACATCACAGGTTTAGCCTACGAAAGACAGCTGGCAGTTGTCAGCACTAATTCGTAAAGTAAAACAATAGCCATCAAAATGACACACTTGAATGCGTGACAGATCATATTTACTTTGGATCTCAAAAGTGAGCCTTATGAGCCACACTTTAAGGCACAGATACCATTAAGTCAGTGGCTTTCTGGAAACATAAACAGGATAGTTAGCATGATTTTTCAGGAATTTGGGTACATTGTTTAGTTCAGAAATATCAGGACCATCATCACATAAATGGAGAGATTTCCAGCAATTGGCATGCCAACTTCATAACTGAGGAATCTACATTGTAAAGGAACCTGTGCCTCATCACAAAGAGGGAATGAATTCTCCAAGCACATAAAAGTTATGAAAGAAACCTTTAAAAAACCTTTAATTTTCTGACTTTTTTAGCTAAGGCCACCGCTCTGCCACCATAACACTATATATTACAAAGAATCCATAATAATATTAGCTGTAATAATAACACTATTAACACTGTGGGCAATATAATTCTGTTCCAACACAGACAGTGCTATATTTGAAAGTCAGTGGGAGAACTATGCATAAGTTTAAGCAGTTTAGGTGAAAGAAACACATCATTTACTTCCACTAATGAAGAATCAGAATTTTTCAGCAGTGCTTACCTTGTGGCCAGGGGCAAGATGCAGTGCTTGGACTGAGTTTAGTGGATATCTTATTGAATCAGAAAGACGATTCTAAAGGGACTTCATGCAGCCTAACTTTGTCAAAGGCAGTGAGTGACGGAGTATGTTAAGCTTCGTTGACTCAGAAACACTTCCAGATCTTGAGGTTAACTGTCTGTGACTGCCGCTCTCTGGCAGGTGTGCTGCCTCGATACATTCAGTGACTCACTTCAGTGATAATACCACTAAAGAGCAACAATATGGGCTACTGAGACTGACTTGTCCACTGAGGAATCCTAAACTGTTGAATTCCAAGTCATGAGCAACACTCGGTCGAACCTGTCTTAAAAAAAAAAAAAATAAATAAATAGGGTCATACATTCACCACTGCTAGTTTACCACAGCATTATTATGTGTAAGAAGCAAATTCAAGTCAAATTCAAGTCATTCAACACTTAAACACTTCACTTTTCTATACCTGTGTATCATCAAAATAATTTTACATAACTGATTTAATTATTTATCGGACAGAAGTTAATTAACAAAAGATGTATCACTGTAAGCAAAGTATTTACTGTAGAGGTTTTTGCTCCACCAACAACTAAAAACACAAGCTTTCCCAATTTTGATGAACAAATTTAATCTAAATCTAAAACATGCTATGTTCTTATCATTCATGAGCAGGCCTACATATGTTTCCACACGCACATGCCAACAAACCACTAATGGTTTCTAAAATCTTTCTCAAGCACACTGGTTTGTAGTTGCAGAGATGTTTCCATTATGAAGCTCACACAGATGACAAAAACTGTTTATTCACCACAGCAATGGCTGAAAACTCACACAATTTTTCTAAAACTGATTCAGGGGCCTAATTAAACAATTTTTGGAAATAATGAGGCAATATATACCAGAGACACACTTCCTCCACCCTATTCATATTCTTGGCAACTAGAAAAATAACAGGAGAGGAACCACTTCTAATATAAATACAGAAATATTTATTCAAGCATTGCTGCCTGAGAAAGAGTGTATCCACTCAAAATGTGTTGCTGAAAGTGCATGTGCATGTGCTGTATGGGCGTATTTACTCTACAGCCTATGTGCACTTTTTCAGCTTTGCAAGTGTTAGCTTTAATAAATACCTTCCATTTGGATCCAATTTGCTCTCTTTCTCTTATTTCTCTAGTATTTTGCCTTTATGGAAACCATTCCTTTCTCCACACCTTTCATAGTTGTGCTTAATTTTGGCATCTAAAATAATTGGATGTTTATATTGTCAGAAACCACCCTTGTAACTGGCAAAGCTCACACACACACACACACACCTAAAAATGTGTCTCACACACATATATATCAAGTGCTGGGCAGATCACAGCACAATAATTATTTAAGTCAACATTACTGCTTTCAGTAAACACTATGACATAATCAAAACATCCTAAAAGAAAGATGGATTCATTTTTGTGGTTGGTTAAATCTGAGAGTCCTTATACAGTGTTGGTTTTAAAGCACTGGCCTAGGTACAGACAGCTAGTCTATTGTTTAAGTGACACACACACATGCTTTAACACCTAGAGAAATACTGAGCTGGAAGCAGATGTCTACCAACTCATTAGCATAATGTTTTTGTGCATTGAGTGGCTGAGAGAAAACTCAGGGAGTGTGCAAAACAAAGGCTGAAACCACAAGTGCCTGGAAGACCGTTACAGCTTGAAAACACAAAACAGCAGAGCACCTGTGTCTAAACTGATGCTTAGAGGGTGGTGTGGAGCAGAAAAGAATTTACCCTTGTTGCTAGAGAGGATATAATGCATGAGTTCCTAACAGTGGGAAATGCAGAGTGGAAAAGGTATTTTTCATGAGCTGAGAAATATTACATCCAAATAAACATTCTATTCAGCCCTGGAAAAATAAACCTGCATAGTCACCTCAAGGCAACAACACAAAGCGCTGTTGAAAGTACTGCCTGCTATGAAGCTGCAGCTGGGATGGCGTAGGAGGCACAGCAGTGTGTGACAGACCCCAGGTCATGCAGGGATTTGTACATAATTGATAGAACAAAGTAATTAGAATCTACGGTAGCACCTGTTTCTGTCCCCAGTAATGTATCACTACCTGACTGTTCCCACCCTTAGGTGGGGTTTTGACGGATGACACGGTGACAGCTCTGATGTTCTGACGATCACCGCGCAGCAGTGTTTATCACTATTTAATGTAACTGTAATTGTTCCCCTTGTGGTGATTGGAGCTGAATGCCAGTGGCGTAATTCCACCTAATTCCGGCTAACAGTGCTACAATTCTGTAAGTATCACTTTGTGACAAGTGACCCATAATACCTGAGCAGCTTTTAGTATCATTGTTTCAAGGCTACAAAACGCCCGTATTTCATTCCACACTGTCCCTTTCCGTGTTGACTGCCCTCATCTCCGAGTTCCTCTATCTGCTGTTATCCTGTCATGTCACTGTTTCTGTTCCTGTCTCTATTTTCTCTTCCTCGCTAAATGTTTCTCCTCTGCTGTTCTCTCTCCTGCAGGTGAGCAGAGAGCAGGGTTCGGCCTGGTTAGTCTGAAAATGCCGCTTAGTTTCCTCTGTGACTCAGTGACTGATTTTGACATTGCCATCTTGCTACCTGTCATGCTACCATAGGAAATAATTCAATTCAGTTCAGTTTACTTTACTGACATTAATGGTAAACAACCATAGCTGCGACACCAGAACAATCATACATACTATGTAAAAGAGGATGTTATTAGATTACATCCTCTTACATTTTAAGTCTTGTATTGAACAGAAGCATAAATAGAAATTGAACAAAATAAAATTAACAAATAACATAATGAGTAAAAAATCAAATCCAAAACTTACTAATAAGGGCATTAAAGTAAAGGTGAAAAGGTGAAATGTAATCTGAATATTTCTGAATAGTCCTAATCAACCTTTTTCTCATATATCATGGCAGTGTGACATGAATTAACTAAAGTGAAGTGAAACAAAGTAAGCAAATGCTCTTTCTAGGAAACTTCCACTGAGCTTACACAGCAAGTGCTCCACCCACTGATGACATGCAGATTATTGTAACAGCACAATAATACTCTCTTTCATTTTACATAACGTGCCATATGAGGACACAAGTATCCCAGTAATGCTTCAATCCCTTCCCTCTCTCATTCCTTTCCCTCCTTCCCCTCCCTCACTTCCTCTAGGTTACTTTGAGGTAGGAGACAAGTGACAAGTGATAGTGAGGAAGGGGATAAAAAAAAGCAGTAGGCTGGGCATATGGGACAGACCCTAAGGTTTTGCTTGTCCTGACATTTGGCAAGATGCCACGGTTGGAGAATGGCTCAGATACACAGGCACAAGACCAGATGCTAATAGTAGAAGTCTGCAGCTCCTCTGACACGTCCTCTGACACGTTTCAGGTCTGCATCATTCACTTGTCTACAGCCGAGTGTCACAGGTCACAGGTTGTGATTGTAATGTGTCTTGGAAGGCGTCTTTGAAGCTGATAGAAAAAGAGATAGCATAAGAGAGCTGCCATTACCCTGCCCTTCGCTTCTCCCAACAGGGAACGCTGGGAGGAGACACACAACTGTGGCCACACGACAGCTCCTTCCCAGGGGGGATGGAGAGATCAAGAGCTAGTGCACAGAGGAGGAACACAGTGGACAGTGTGGCGAGCAAGAGAGACCTGGCAGCAGAAAGACAGCTTAGTGGCTGCATCTTACCTGCTGATCAGAAGGTCAATGGCTTGTGGCTCCATCGCTCTACCTGCAAGCTTGATGGACTGAAGCTCCGAGGAAGGAAACCTCCTCGACAGTTTTCAATCAAACTGAAGGCCCTGGTTGAACGGCCCCTCCCTCTTCCACCTGCCTTAGTGCTTTCCCCCTCTCTCTTTGTCTGTCTCCTCTAGTTTATCTCTGCCATCCTCCCTATTTCAGCGATTCTCGATTTTCTTTAAGTAAATGGCTGGATTGTTTCAGCAGTCAGGAGTTTACTTCAGATGTGTACATTGAAGCATGAACAGGACCTCAGGCAATGCCAGGTATTGATTTTGCCATGATTCTGATTAGAGGGCTCCCTGTTGCAGTCGATACAATACATCAGTGAACTGCACAGTGAAACTGATGATCTCAGATAGGACCCCATATTTGGTTTGCAATTAATCATGCTGTTGATTATTTTGAAGATTAAAAGGCAGTTGAGTGAGCAGAAGACCCTTTAGCATAAAAAAACAGTTCTGTATAAGAGGCTCTCAACTGTCCAAACATATCGGACACTGGATGCAACAACTACAGTCAATAACCGTACTTGATCATCGTGATTGAATTTTATGGGCTGCTAGATACCGTTCTAAGTGTATAAGATTATGATGAAAGATATTCCTCTCATACAGCCCTCTTGCACCGAGTGTCTTATTATCTCACTGTAATGAACGATAGTGCTGCCGGTGTGATAGCTAGCAGGTGTGGGAATGAATGCTGCTTTCCACCAACCGCAGCACTGAGGGCATATCCACTATTATATTATATTATAATATAGGCCTAATATGATTGCTGTTTAATAAACTGGTAACAAATGAAATTCTGATGACATTATGTATTTGTATGATTCGCATCTCTGAAAATACCTGTGCACATGTAGTTTTTACTTGCGAGATTTGTTCATTTTAATATTTTTTTTTGTGCTAATATACTGGATGTAAACCAATGTTGATTTGTGCATCTTTTATGAAAAATGGCTTTTAAAGTATCTTTGGACGAGCAGTACCATCACCTTTACTCCAGTTTTCGCCAATTAAAATTTGCTGAAGACAAACGTTAATTGCCTAGATGTTTATATAGCTTGGGTTATGGTTTTGTGAAGGAGTTTCAGCTCAACCTTTATTGTTTCCTCTATATCTGTTTAGCTATTGATGACTTGACTGGTAAGGGAGCAGGCCACCGATCCAGGTAGTGTAACACTAGTTTTCACTTGTGCTCTATTCGCCCCAAACTTTTTCTCCTACCTTGTCAGAATTTAAGGTTGGAGTGTTCCTTCAGAAGAGTATAGTAATGGCATCTTGTTATCAGAAAATAAGGCTGTTTAATTGCGCAAATGGATCTTCATTAATATCAATTTATTCTAATCTTTTCTGATTATGCTGGAATTAGAGAGGTAGAAATTTTGCCATGCAGTATTGACAAGCGCCTTTGAGATGGCTACAATGCTATTTCACGGAGAATGGTTCCTTTAATCGAGGCTTCTTTGACAGCAAATTACATTCACCGAGTTCTTACATTTTGTCCAAAAAGAGTGGGAAAACTCAATAAAAGTATTTCTTCATATTTCTTAATGAAGTATGAAGCTAACATAGGACGCAGCTCCCCAGTGAGCATGTTAAGGGGCCACCTTTCATTTAATAGGATTTTGATACTATTATGATAATATTGTGCAAGTAATTTCTTGTGCTTAGTTTATTTTGCCACTTTATTCTCCAACACATGCAAATTGCTTGGCTGTCTTGCTATTGTTGTTGAAGGTACAGCTCACCTCTAAATAAATTTTGATTGACAAGGCTTAAACTCAAAGCTTGATGACTGACTACAGCACTGCACTCATTGTTTGTGCATGTGTGTGTGTATGTGCGTGTGTGCGTGTGTGTGTGTGTGTGTGTGTGTGTGTGTGTGTGTGTGTGTGTTATGTGTTATTTCTGCACTGTGATCCACAGCAATTGTGTGATCTGATGTATGATGCTGTAAACAGTAGAATGGCAGACAAGCCATGGGGAGTGCTGGAGACCATCTTTGTAGTCTGTGCCAAACAGTGTAAAAATGATTTGGCTGTTGTCTCCCTGCTGCCACTCAGAGATGCTGACATAATGAAAGAGCTGACTGTGAACTCCCACCTTGATTAGCATGTGTAATTATGAATATGCTGCGGTGAGCGTAAATTCAGACTGAAAGGAGGCGTTCTGGAAAGTGGCTGTGTCTCTTTGACACTGAGCGGCCTGTAATTGCCTCTACCGCACGATCAATGACTGCTCAGCATTTGGCATCCGGATGAATCAGCTTGGCTGGACGATTTGAGGGGATTAAGACCACCTTTTAACAGCAATGGTTAATTTTTAAGTAGCTCAACTTATACCAAGTACTTTAGCATAAAAAAAAAATCACAGAACCATTGCACACAGGCTGTTGTGTATCTACATGTATTTAAATCTACGTTTTGACATTAAATAAATAAATAGTTAAAATGTTCAGGGCATGTTTCGGCACATATTGCATCTTACTTTCAGCTGTGGGTGCGGTGAGCGGCGACCTCGGTTGTGGCTATGAGAGAGGTCACAGTAACAAGAAATAGAAAGCAGTCTGAAACTACTTCTTCAGTTTCTGCGGTAGCTTTATGGATGCCATTACCTCCGCCTCAGGGCAGATACCATTTCAAGGTAGAAAGCTCATCAAGCTGAGTGGCAGGGGAGGCTAACAATGCACTTCTGCTTCATGGCAAAAAGCTGCATATTGGTTTAAGCTTATCATGACATAGTGTCTGTCCATCTTTCTATCTATCCATCCATCCAGCTCTCTCTTTGCCCCCAAAGTACATTGCAGATGCTACAGTCACACTCCTGATCCCCTTTACCCTCATTTCTGACAAAGACCCTGAACTGATTCACTTTGGGTTGTTGTTCACCCCTCACCTGGGCAGTAGTGGACAAAATACACAATCCAATTGCTTGAGTCAAAGTATAGACACCTCTGGTCAAATATTACTCCACTACAAGCCAAGTTGTTCATTCCAATTTCCACTTAAGTCAATGTATTGGAGCATTTGCTTTTTAACATACTTAAATCTAACCTGCTTTAATAGATTTAATTTCTTCCCTGTCCCTGATGCACACTGTAAAAATGATTGTGTTTATTCCTTTCATTATTTGGCACAGGGAATGGGTGCGACACTTATGTTCTCACTTGCCGTCGACAATCGCAAGAATGTGCTACCTTGCCGATGCCAAAAAATTCCAGAAGACATTAATATACAAATATTTTACAGGAGCAAAGTCAGTGGCAATCATGCCTGAGCCAGCTATGTAGTGGTGATAACTGGATCGCAATAGTTATGTTTGTATCCAGAGGCGGAGATGGAGGAGACGGGACACAAAGGATGATTTGCCTGTTGCTAGTCAGCGCTAATAGGGAACACACAGAACACTGGTTTGTTTTGGCTTGTTTTGAGCTCAGCTGATTCTATAGCTTCAGACAGGCAGACCTCCCTAAAGAAATGCTGTTCCTGAAGTTTTTGTTAATCTATCATCAGAGTTTGTGCATTCAATTGAAGTTGGACAAAATAAATGCTCAGTGCACAGCTTAGCAGCGCATCGGAGGAACAGAGTGGCAAACACTGAGCAGATGGACAACGCATTAGTATGTAAGTAGCCTATCACAGTCGCTTCTGCTCTTGCTGTTTTTGTATTTGTATTCTGTAAGCTACAATGAGTTTAAAGGCAGGCAGCCAGCCAGTCATAAAGCCTCATGTCTGCATCGATCACTGCTATCACCCTGTCAGCTGCCACTTTCCTGATCACAGATACAGGGGCTGTAGTGGCTGACCAACAGTTGTAGATGAAACAAAAAAAACCCACTAGTCATGAGAATTCGGATTTTCTAACTATCCAGCTTACTGCTAGTGACAATTTAACCATGCACGCGTGCACACACACACACACACACACACACACACAGTTCCAAAGACACTCCTAAACACACCTGTGCACAGTGCGGACACAGCCAACTTGACTGCATAAACCCCAAGAATGCAAAAACTCTACTGCTAAATGAATACTTTCAGCAACGAAGTCGGCACTTTAGAAATGACTGACAACTTTCAACGAGCACGTCAAACTAACAATGTGATGACAGGATACAAAATTCGTGAAAAAATAAATAAATAAATAAATAAATAAAATAAAAAAGCTGATCCTGTAGGCCTGATGCTTTTAGAGAGGTAGGATATATTGTGGAGAGCATGCTGTATATCTAAGATACAGCAAAAGGTAATATAACACACAACAAATAAACTATTTTTCTACCTTTAGATGTGTTTGTGTCCTTTTTTCTTGGCTGAGAATTCCTTAAGTGTATTTGAAGTCCAGTCTCAAAGAATGTCACTTTCGATAGACGTCTGTGTTTGATGGCTCGGTCGCTCCTGGTGTATTTTTGGTACGGTCTATTTTTAACAAAGCCAGGTTATGAAAATGACCACTCTCCCCTTCCGCTGATCACTGGCATATTCAGGAATACTTGCAGAGCTTTGTCACTGTTTGATATCGCTGGCTGTAATATTTATCTCTTTTGTTGGATATTTCCTTTTCTTTTTATACTTTGTACTTCTGAGCACCACCCTCTTATTTTCTGTTTTCTGACATGATCACATGCTAGACCTACACAGGGAGCAATTTTGTCACTACTGTATGTAGTAGCTGTGCCTCAGATTTTTGCTGTTACCTGTGGGTGTTGCCCCTGTACTTTGAGGATGTCGAAATTTATTGCAAACCTTTATTTTATACATAGTGTTGTACCAGATCCATAACATGAGCTTCATTGTGACCTTGCACTGTTATTTAATATATAATATAAAAAAGTTGCTGCCTCTGTGAGCATATAGTTAACCTACTTTTGTTAGTACACCTGTGGCTTGTGCATCTGTCAGAGTTGTCATGAAATTTAATGCAACATTACCAAACTAGTAAATTCAAAGACTGTGACCAGTGACCAGCATCCTGCACACAAGTCAGTGGAATAATTACATCTAATTAACTTTTATTATTTAACAAGACAGAGTAAGCGTAGCTGAAGCCAGACTGCCACTGCGGCTTGAATCAACTAAATAATGAACAATAATAAGCTAAACATTTTCTACTTTGCTGTTTCCTAGCTTTCATGTGCATGCATCAAACTCCACCAGATCAAGGACGGGGCAGAGGTGACATTGTCTACCATGTATTGGTCTGATCATAACATCTTTTATGCGGTTCGATCACCTCCCTGCAGGAATGATCAGCCCATCAGCCATCATTTCATGCTGCCCGGTCTCGGGGGAAGACGGCATGATGTGGTTTCTGGGAATGTAGCCATTCTGTCTTCTCTAGGCACCTGGAACAAGATTTTTTGGAGCTTTACCTTTTTGTCTGTAACTTTGTTCTTAATGAGTGTTGGTTTGGCTTTGCTCAATGCCCGCCAGTTAGCTATCTAACATAGCTAGCAATGTTTCCTCTGTAAGTTTAACACAGCTGTGGTGCTCAGGGCGATAACTCTAGTTTTGACCCATGTCTGTCGCTGTTTGGGTCTAAGTTGTGTTTAAAGTTGACGCTAGTGTTAGAAATGTTTTTAATCACTACCATACTCCATTCGAACTGCAGAGTCCCTCTCAGTCTTTACGAAAAGGCTATAGACCCAGCTCTTAAGGGAACACACCTTACCTAATGGACTGTGCAATCAAAAAAAAAAAAAAAAAAAAACATTTCCTGCTATGCATTCTTCCCTCCTCTATGCACTGTATGCACACTATGCATCCTGTCTTTATTCTTATTCTTTGGAACAAGTGCACTTAATGTCTATGTTCTCTCCTGTACAGATCTTTGCTTGTGGTGTATAAAAATCTCACTGAAAATAAATATATATAAAAATATGTCATTTTATATATATACACACACACATCACTTTGGGTAAAAGCGTCAGCCAAATGTAAATTATAAAATGTATGTAGTAAACCATAATGCAATCGCAGCAAGTACCACTGTTGAAAAAGCTGTAAAGTCTGTCATCCAAAGCTTCCTCCCTATGCATCTCTACTTACAAGCAAACACGCACACCAAATGAAATTAGATAACTTTGTGCCTGCATGTTTATTGTTCTTTTCTGGCCTCACCTGGGCTGTCTTGGTAAAAAAAATATTTTCAAATCTGACAAGAGGCCCTTGTCATCCGGAGCCTCTGGGCTTCAGGCCAGGAAAACCTCACCTGTGAATAAATTGTCTGTGAGCAAAGTGTTGTGCTTATTGGAGTGATGATGCATCACATTATCAGCAAGTCAGCTGAATTTGAATAATGCTGGCTGTAGTTAGCTAGCCCTAGCTTATAAGCTTCTCATAACTTTTTAATGAGCAAAGCCAAATTTGAGCGCAACTCTGGGTAAAACAGGTTCGGCGATTCAATGTCCGGTCGTCAATAAATATTCAGAATATCACTATTTAGCCATGAAATTTAATTGTTATTATGCACTCATCTGAAATAGCTGTTCATAATTTTAACAGACAACAGTAGGGCCCACATGTGGGATTTCAACTTGTTTGCTAATTACTTTTCCCTTAGTGCTGTCCACTAGCCCACCCATGCATTGTTTTACTTCCCTGTCCTCTGGGTTCAGCCTCTTTCCTGTGTTCTCCCTTCCCACAGAGTCACTTTCACAGTCATAGTAATTAGCGGTTTAATTAAGATCAACATCAGCTCTGACTGCCAAACCAAGGAGGAGGAAGGGTTAGCAGGCAAGCAGAAGGAGGAGAGTGTCAATATTTAATGGTGTTCGCTCTTTTAAATTGATTTAAATTCCTTTTTTATGAACACAGGGGAATACATAATCATATACCCTAGCCCGTCTTTGACAGTTGCCTTCTGCCATCCTTTCAGTCTGCTCTGTCTGGGCCTCTGTGATTGTCCTCGTGTTTTTGTCTGGCTGCTGTTATCAGGAGTGTTTTTTGTGGTTTTTGCGGTGTGCTGTATTTGACCCCCCCTTTCTCTCTTGTGTCTGTTATCTGCCTTTGGATTCCATTAGCACAGTGACAGAGAGGTGATTACAGCCGGCCCAGGTCTTTTAATACAGATTAGACGTCATCTGTGATGCCTTTCATATGCCTGCCATTGCGCCATCCCTCAACTCATTGTCTGGGGCCCTTTTTGTAGCGCTGTTGATATGGTCTGCTGTATGCTCCTGTAATGGTATCTGTATTCTCTGCACTTTGCCACAGTGAATATCAGTATTTGACACAACTAATAAGGCCTTTCATTTTGATGGAATTCTCTTTCAGTGCAGACATGCCGCCTGAAGCCTGTGTTTTCTCTTAGTGGGAGAGTGCTGTTTGCTTGTGCTGTGGGTGGAGCTGAGAGACAGATTGTGTCAAACAAAAGTGTTGAGTTTGGCAGGGCCTGCCAGCACTTTGTGCCACTTTCCATTGTAAAAGGTTAGCAAAGTTACTGCTTGTAATGTCCATGGATTGAGAATTTGAGAAGGCAAAATAATTACTTTGCAAGAATATCATTTCCATGCATGATTTCCTGGTGATACAATTCAATTACATTGACAAGCAGCCCTTTCAGAACAACTGGAGCCTGATTTTAATTGAACAGCGAGTCAGCTCTCATTTCCCCTAATTTGATTGTCACACTCCTGAATTGCATTTGATGATCACACAAAACAAAGCCAATGAGATAATCATTTCCAGTGTAATGCTGCACTTATTTTAATCTTCACGAATACAACAGATTTGCCATGCAGGTAAGAGAGGCTGTCATTCCAAATGAGACTGAGCCACTGGAGCATCAGTGGCAAGGATGGGAATAACTCAAAGAAGACCTGATTGACTATTTTCATTATTGTGTAGAGATACCTGGAGTGATTGGAGATGAAAGCATGAGAACATTTCAGCCTGAAATGTAATTGTCTATATTACGTTCAAGACAAAGGAAGAGTATTAACTCTTTCTATCTGTGTACATGTTATTCTATTGTGTCTTAAGTCAATTAACCACCACCAAGCTTGACAGGAGATCATGGTGAACATGTTCGTTTCCTATACTAGCACTAAGATATTTAAATTTTACACAGGCTTATCCCTAAAATGACTACATTTGGTTCATCTGACACATTTTGTATGATTTTTGTTTTTTAAACATAAGAGTTTTTTTGTATGCTCTCTGTCGAAAATAAAATTAACTGCATGAAAACAAAACAAACAAACCAAAAATCATCATTGAGGGTTTTTTGCACACCCTGTGCAGCACAATGTTGCCGTCAGTGTCAAGAGTCAGTGCTTTGCTGAGTGTTTTCCCCCGGGACCGTCCTGGTTTATCCCACAGAGTGATGCTCACATGGCCACACAGGGCAACACATTAAAATGGGAGGCTGGACTCACCAAGGTTCATTAACAAAAATCAAAGCTGATTTATTGTGTTCATCACCCCGTACATTCCAAACCTACAGTATAAGCAGCCCTGCATAATTTTACTTGGTTTGAGGATGAAGAGTTCCTTTAATGAGTTTGAATTCATTTCCATCGTTGCGGTTATGGCAGCACACTGAAGGCTTGTGTTGATTACAGCTTGAAATGTGCACGAATGTCAGCATTGTGGAAGGTTCGCTCTCTGATGTATGAACTGCATGCAGCCATAAACCATGTTTCACCAAACCCAAAAAGAATTTTGAAAAGTTCACTCTCTCAAGACTGTTAGTGCTGCACCACTGCAATACTAATGAAGGACAGATGCAGGATAGATATGTGATGACTGTAACATAAGAGATAAGATTTTATTTGGCTGCAAATATGAGAGGCAAATATGAGAGGCTTAGGGTTGCTGCTTTTAAAGGACAAAGCAGTAAAATTATTGCTGAAATCATAGCCAAAGTCAGGGACAAAACAAGAACCGAAAAATGTATTGAAGCTTGTATCTCAAGCTGAATTGATTATTACAACAGACTTTTGACAGAGCTTCCAGAAAAGAGCGTCAGGCACCTGTAACTTGTTCAAAATTCAGCCGCAAGAGTTCTGACCAAAACCAAAACGACAGCCCACATCATCCTGATTCTCAAATTTCTGCACCAGTTGCCGGTAAGCAACAGCACTGATTGTAAAGTCTTATTACTTACTTATAAATCTCTACATGGAGCTGGCCCAAAATACATGACTGATACATTTGAGCAATTTAACCCTGCAAGACCTTTCAGACCACTAGGGAGCGGACTGCTAGTAGTGCCCGCGGCAAAATCTAAACAAGGAGAAGCGGCTTTTAGTTGTGATGCAGCGGCGGGCTGGAACCAACTGGCTGACGGTCTGAAGACTGCCCCGACCTCTGCAGCTTAAAACTCAAGGTCTTATTGCATTACTATTATTATTTTTAACTTCCGTACTTATTTATTCTTATTCTAATTCTTTTTGTGTTCTGTACTTGATCTCTTATTTTGCTCTTCGCAGTTGTGTCATTTTAACTTTGAATTAAGTGTTTTCATTTTGTATTGTGCTATTTTGACTACACTGTACTGCACATTGAACCTACCTCTGTGTGTGAACATGCTTTATAAATAAAAAGAACTGCCTTGCCTTGCCTCACCTTGGATAAAAAAGCACTCCTTTCCCCATACCTGAGGGATACAGTGGGGAAAATGAAGTTGTCAAGTCGACAGGTTGGATCACATTCCAAGGATGTTAGGGGCAGTGTTTAAATTTTCGATTAAAAGAAGTTTTATTATAATTTGATAGGGAGATCACTGCGTGCAGGGACTATGGCGTGCAAATGTTTGAACTAGAGTGAAATAGTGAAATGTCCCTTTAATGACTGAGATTTGTGTGTACGTGTGCGTGTGTTTGTATGTGTGTGGAGGGGGATGCAGTACTGTCGGCTTTTCAATGTTTGTACCCCACTGGGTGAACACGCAGCACTGTAATTAATTTCATGTCGCTACAGTCTGTGTCTCAGTGTGCTTTTTCTCTGAAACAAACTGCTTAGAAAAGCTTTGGAGGAAACCGGAGAGGTGAAGGCAAATATTACCTGTAACCTAATTTAATGCGGGCTACATTCTTTTGTTAGCTCATCTTTTATGGGTCTTAATGTAATGGCTTTTTGTTAACACCATTTCTTTTTTCTTTTTTCATTTTTTATCAGGAATGCTTATTTTGTTCCCTCGCAAGGATGCTCCGCTCTGTTTCATGAGTCTCATGTTTTAGTTTTTGACGAGGCTGTCTCATGTCCTACTACCAGCCTATTTGTGCATGTTTGTGTGTGCCCGTATGTGCTTGTGGAGATGCGAAGAGGGACTGTGAGGAAAATAAAGTGAATGTTTATACAAGATAGAGGGGGAAACTAAGTGTGCGTGACAGGAGTTGGCAAGAGTTCATACTGCAGAAAATCGGAACACATTTTCCAGCACGCATTTTGGTTTACTTTACTTTAAAACATTAAGAGGAATGTGTTCACATATGCCTACTCAGTCTGAAGCAATGCATATTTAATGTCTGTTCCTGTCACCTCACATTTAATTGGTGTCTGGCACAGTGGAGCAAGACCAAAAGGACAAGACCTTTTCAGGGTTATGTTAAACTTTTAGGGTAGATCCTCCCACTAAAACAAAAATCTAACAACAAACACATTTCTTTGGCCATATTTTCAGTATAACATGCATTAGTATTCTGCATATTATTTATGCATACCTCATATTCTGAAAACGGCTGCACTGAACAGAGACTTGTCATGCAACATTTGCAAATGTGACGTCATTAATTTGCAAAGAATGATCTGTTTGCCTTTTTAAAATCAGTTTTGAATGAAAACTGCAGATTTTCTCGAGAAACACAGCACAGATTTTGATTCAGTTTACAAAATGTTCTGATCTGAAATTTGATTAAGGCCATGTCGTGTTGTTTCCTATAGTGTGCTCTTCTTTTCTTTGTATGTGTGAGAAAATGATTCTACACGGATAAATAGGCTTTAGTGCTGTAGGGGACCTGCAGATGGAACAGGCTCATTCTCTCCCCAGGTGGTGCTGCTGTCTGTGGTGGGAACAGAGTAAGGGGCATGACCACAGCCTTTCAGTTGGTGCTACCCCACCAGGAGAGATGGGGATCGAGATAGAAGGGCAACCCCTACACCAACCTGCCCCCGTTTGCAGTACACAGGTGCACTTTTAGTAGGGCATCAACAGTAACATCCAGATGTTAAGGCTGAGAGACGGTAAATCAAACAGGAGGAGAGAGGCAGTGCCTCAGTGCAGCCCAGCTGTACACAGTTAAGCATAAATACTCTATCTATCTATCTATCTATCTTTTTCCCTGTTGTTGTTTTGCCATTGAGATCAGATTCTCTCAGCTATGTGCATTTGCATGTGTCGATGGTCACTGACACATGCAAATGAATTCATCTTTGAAAACAAGTAAAACTACTCTGATAAGCTAATGAATACACTAATGAAATACAATAAACAAGATAATGTCAAATATATGCATGTTGGGTTCATAATTGCACTGGGACAGTAAAGGTATGTAAGGTAAAAGTGCACAACCCAGATAGAGACACAGGCACAGAAGTATGAAATGCACGTTTTGTGGCAATATAGTAGCTTTTGGGGATAAGTAGCATCCTTCCCACAGTGGACTCAAACTGCCAGAGCTGAATTTAAGCACTTTAGCCAAATGTCTTACTGCAACTCCACTGAGGAAACACTGGGCCTTGGCTCATCAGCATAGTTACTAATTTTACCACCCTGACTCAACAAACAAGACGACCATTTAGTTGAATGTACTTACAATCAGACCACAGTTCGACCATGTGCAGATAAAATTTTGAAGAAATGTTTGTTACACTATAGAGGTGCCATAAAGTTCATCACCTGGCTGATAGATGATAGATGACAATGGCAACAGTTATGGTTAAATCGCTGACTTAGTGACTGACTTTAATCATTTCCACTGAGGGAAGTCTTCAAAATAGGTGATTGTATGCTACCATATCTGACTGCCATTCCAGGTCTGGATGCAGGACAGTGTAATTTGTCGATTCCCTGGGCAGATGCAAACCAGAGTGATGGATGATTTACTTCAATTCATCTTCCTTTTGCTGTTACATGCATAATCCTAACCCAGGTCCTTTATTAATGCCTTCACTGTTGTGCATTCATGGTGATGACAGATCGACCTAATTAATTACCAGTTTATTTATTTGTGTGTGATCTCTGGCTCCCTGGATGATCAGCTGCCTTCCGTGGAGAGTTCAGTAAAATTAGCAATCCTTTCACTGAGGTAAATGACAAAGCATTGAGATATTGTACTGTATATGTGCTGATAAAAGACATTTTGAGGTTGGCTAGGTCTGATGGGTGAACTTCAAAAATAATCAGGGAGCTCATTTCTAGCAAGGATAGTGCACACATTATGCAGCAGCAGCAGCAGCCATTTTTTTCCCTCCCATCCGACCAGCTAAAGAGCCCGCGAACATACTTACCATATTCACAGGCCAGAGTTCTGGCATAACTCAATGCTCGCACTTGTGTGGTGCAGCCCCTTTTGTCCCCCTTAAGCAAAATTGCACATCAGTATGAATGTTCAGCATAATAACTCCAAAGGTATTTTGTGATTTATAAAATCAGAAATTACAAGAATCATCCTCAGGGAATGCTCTTTTCAAGAGTTATCCTTATGCCGAGTGAGAGAACATACAATTCTGAAACATGCGCACAGCACTGAGGAATACACAGCCAAGGTTCACAAAAAATCATATCATTTGTAATACTCTCGCTGAGAACGTTTTCTTCTGGCCCATTTAAGATAGGGATAAAAAATTGGTTCCATTAATATTTTATTATTTTGCCCTTGCCCAATATGTCTCTATGAAAAGCTTGCACCCACAGTATAATCAGTGAAGGTAGTGGGAGTTTGTTTCCCTCTGGCAGAAAGGAGGGTATTTCTCCTCCTGTGGGTGTCACTGTTACCACATCTGAGGCTCAACCAGTCGTCTCCCCTGCACTGATCACAGTTATGGTGGCTGGCTGCACAGAGACTGCCAAATTTCTGCAACACTGGACCCACACATATCCTTGGACACACATATAGTACATGCATTACACATGCACATTCTGCAACTCGCAGCCGTGAGGAATGAAGGTGAGAGCAGCTGTGCCGTCCCAGTGTGAGTGTGTTAAATGGGAACATTGACTATCTTATCACTTGTTAAACAGAGGAAGAAAACAAAGCAATTGCTCTAAAATAGCTGCAAACAGCGAGTACAATTCATAGTTTAGGAGACAGAGAGACAAGAAACCCTGCTGGTGTGAGTCGGCTTGATGTTGTTGTCAAACCTCTCTGTCCTGTAACGTCATTCAGAGCTTTAGATAAATGGACTGTGCAAGCTGTGATTTACAAATATGTCCTTTAACTCTTTTTTATATGTATATTTATGTGAGCATGGTATCTTTGCGAGATTTGATTTCCTCTCCACTAGCTCTCCCTCAAAACACATTTATATGTTGGGTAAAGGGGCTGCGGCTGCTCTGATTTATGTTGGAATGAAATGATGCAGCAATGAAAATGTATGATAGTAAGGCATCATGCCAGCATATGAGTAGAGCGAGATAGAAAAAGAGAGAAAGAGAGAAAGAGAGAGAAAGACTAGTATATAGTTCAGTGTGTGGGCTGTTGATCTCTAAAGCAATATTTTTCTGAGTTACCCCCCGTCCCTCTACAGCAGACAGTCACCTTGCCAATACCCAGGATGGCACCACCTGTCAGGGCTCGCCTCGGGCTCCAGACAGAACCCTCTCTGGTCGAGACTGGATTTTGTGAAGGATCAATGGGATTTACAGGGACAAACAGACTGCTACTGTATACCTCCATGTATGCTGTGGAAAACTCAATTTGGTTGTGCTGCACCTCATCTCTGCTTCACCTGCCTGAATCCTGACGAGGATGGGACTGAAGGCAAAGTGTAGAACAGCAACAGTGCGGGGTAATTTTAAGTTCAGGACAAAGTCTGTTGTGATTTTATTCAGCACATTCGAGCTGCTAAAACATAACTACTTCTCCTGTGCCAGATGACTTATAAAGAAAGGTAGAATTTTAATGAGATGAGAACATGATTTTTATTGCGGCTGGCATTATCTTGCAAGTGCTATGAACCCGAGCTCTTACACATGAAACACAAAGATAAGTCCACGGAGATTTGACAACAGTCATGTGTAATGACATATGACACAAGCTTTTTCCCTGACCTTTTAGCAGCCACCTGCAAACAATTGTATTTTTGTACACAGGATATGAGGTGACTATCCCCTGTGCTATTGTGGGACACCACTTATGTAGAAACCTAGACTGGATGCCAGAGGTAAAGGGTGACAGCAGGTATGTCACTGAGATTATATCGTGGGCAGCTGCCAGCATAGAATTGAATTAGGCCCACAACATCTCCAGGATACTCAACAGTGTGTTCTGGCATCCCAGAGCCACCTTTCTGCATATCTTCTGTCAGTGCGGATCACAACTATACTCACCAATTCTATGTAATGTTGTAGTTCACAACATTACCCTAGCAGTAGTTCCTCAGTACAATGAGATCACAGTCTCTGCTAGCTAATAAAATCAGCAGAGATTTTACAAAGTTTTTAAAATTGCTTTACCTATGAAAACATCTAATCTCTTTCAAAACAAAACCTTCGTAAGGTCACTGTGATTCTCCCCAGTTTTTTTTGTTGGATAAGCATTTGAGCCACCTCACATTTCACTGTATTTTTCCATTTGCCCTCATTGATTTTCAGTTATTCTGCATCACTCTTAGTCATCTCTTCACCTGTCACTCAAGGGGAGGTGGAGGCACTGGCTGCAAGTATGACATTAACACAATGGCTGTGTCCCTGCCCCTTAGTATCAGAAATAACCCACTGCAATCCAAACAGCATGGATTTCAGAGGGTCAGTGATTCAGCATTGTCTGCTTTGCCCTGATGACAGTCCACTGTCACACTTGTATGTTTGTAACATGTTTGTCTCACAAGAGGGCTAACTTGTCAGCCTTAATCGCTGGCCTTTTTCTCTAGTGGCTCCACTCAGGCTCAGGGCAATCAACACTTGTTTCAGTCAGGGGAAAATGAGGAGTGAGGGACCTCACTCGTTCCTCTCTTCACAATACAAAGCTAAATGTGAGGAACTGTACGGTGTGTGTGGAGTTCAACCATTCCTTTCATTTTTAATAACAGTCTGGTGTCTGGGTATCCCAACTTTGTAATATTTATGAAGCCTGTATCTGTTGCAGACAGGATATAAAATGTAATGAATGCTACTTTATTTCCTGTGGACTAATTAGTCCTGGACTCATGGCTATCAATGTGACCCTGGTGAACCAGGTTTCCAGGACTGGGATGTTTGCTGAGGACAAAAGAAAACTGTGAAGCGCACAGCTCCTTGCATAATGGGCCCCTCCTCAGCATAGACCTCCATTGGTGGCCTTTGGTGAAAGTGAAAAAAGTAATTTTGTGTTCGGTTTACGGTTGGAATCTGAGGGCTGAGCGATATGTATCACCAGAGGAACATTTTGTGCTTTGAAACCTCATGGCTGCTGTAGCAGACAGGAAATGAGACAGGGTTTTTCATTTCCCTGTTGCTATCTCCACTCACAAACTAAATAAGGACCCCTTTGCCACAGGACCCTGATTACATCTACCTACTATTCACAGTGCAAAAGGAAGACGGCAGTTCTGTAATCAGGAATGTAATCTACATCATGAATTTCATATTCATGGTAAATGCTAAAAAGTAACAGGGTCAAGAGCATTAGGGAAAGAGGACTGGTAGATAATTGATTTCCTTTTCTGGCCAGTCTTTTGGTAGTGGTGGGATGTGAGAAGGACGGAGGGACTGACACTTCTGTAAGCTGTGAAGATGCATGGTAAATGATGGATAGATGTCATCACATCATCATAATAACAAGCAAAGCTGTCTGATTTTATCACCTTATAATGCTGTCGTAGCTGGTGGAGAGAAAAAAAAATTGCAAATCTTCATGTAATATCCAGCTTTCTCTGCTTGCTCCTCCTGTGATTTTTATTTTCGTTTGTAGATCAGTGCTAATGTATTCACTATTCATCTGTTTTCTCAATCCACCGCTTTTCATTTGTCTAGGCTGTTGCTTATAACCTGCAATGCAAGCATCTCTTACTATACCACAGGGGTTTGTCCTTTACATTAAAAACTCAGCCTTTATTATGCTAGGTGCTCTTAATTTATATTTACTCCTTGTCTTTGTTCCTTGCATTTTGTTGGGTTTTCTCTTCCACCCTCTCTTTATAACTGCAGAATTTCTCTCCCAAGATGCCTCTCTCTTGCCCTCTCCCATTTGTCTCTCTGATTAATATAAAACCTGCTCCCAGTTGGCCCACTATTTCACTGCAAAACCAAAACAATTGGTGGCTATTTGATTGGCCTTGGCCTTCATGGACGCTGGGGGAATTGAGGAGAAAAAGCAAAAGCATTTGATCTATTCATCCATCCACATGGAAATCAATGGGCTGTGTCTCTCAGAAACACCCCCGCCGTCCACGCTCACTTTTTACCACAGGAATCCTGCCCACCGTCTGAGTCAGCTCCAGAGGTGTACAGTGCACACGGCACAGGGGCACGCATACCTGCTGTTGCAATAAACACTGTCGCCTGCATAAACTCCAAATGATAGAACATATCAAAAGATAAAAACCTGTTTTTTTTATGGCACAAATCCGAGCCTCTGAGATATTCAAATCAAATCAAATAAACTTTATTGTCCTTGCAGGAAATTTGTCAGCAAAAAAGATGAAAATAATTTGAAATGTGTGTGATGAGTAGAGCTTGACTGATAGACTGACAGCGGGTAAAAGTACAAGAGCTGTATATGTCACATTATATGCCTCTTTATGCGTATCTAAGACTGACGGCATGGCTTTGTTCTTTTCTAAATGAGACTACTGGGTTTGCCCCAGGCTTTATTGGCTGCTTGTTAACCTTTTAGATGGCAATGAAAAGGTTACTGTGCTCATTGCCCCCACCCCATCCCCCACTTGTCCCACCAGCATCCCCCACCCTCCACCCCGATTTATAAGTTTACTCTCCTGTATGATTATTCGGCCGCACTGAAGCAGGTGCGCTCACTAAACATGCAAGCTGCTCTTGCTAAGCTATCAAACGGAGGTGATTGTCATTTATCTCTTCTTGCAGTCTGCGTTATTATGGGGCTACATCATTTACAACAGTGTGAAACACAATATTGCTCTGGTGGTGTATTTTGTGGAGGATATTGTGAAAGATATATCGCACGTTGGGGTGTAGTTTAATTCAATTTGCAGCCGATGAGTGGTATTTTTCATGCATAGATGTCTTGTAGTTTAGGCGGTTAACAACACAAAATTGTAAGTTATATTAAAAAAATTTCCCTCATGTTTTCCCATTATGATTTTCCCACATTTTTCTTAATTCTGCCTTAACATTTCCCTTAGTTTTTCATGCAGCAATCCACTGCTCTGAGTAAGATATTGATGTTGTTGCACTGCTGCAGTGCAGTGTGAGTATCCTTTTTCATGTTTAGTTTTTTGGGGAAGTTAGAGAAGACGGTTGCAAGCTGAAAGTTTTTTCCCCGGTGCTCAATTTAAACTGTATGAAGTATAATCTGTATTGAAATGTTCTATAGTATTGTGCACTGATTAACTATGCAGTGGTGAACGTTCGTAATTTCTTGCCTAATTAGAGCTGCCTCTCCAGAACCAAAATATGGCTGCAACCATTTGTCCCTGGAGTATAAAGGAGGTATAAAGGCACAATGTTGGCATCAGGGCACATTCTGGGGGAACAGGAGTACGCAAAGCTAAATGCTGATTGAAAAGAGGAGAAAATCAATCAAGTGAGCCTGTCTGATTGACAGCTTGCCAAGGTGTTTTCTGTGGAGGTGTCAAGAACAGCACAATTGCTCTCTCTTCCCCTCCCTCTCTCTTTCTGTTTCTCTCTCTCTGTCTCATCCATCACTTGCCTCTTCACCCATCATCACACTGTCGTCTTCTCCTAAATGTCTCACCAAACTCCCCCAATATCTCCCACTTTTCACTCCATTGTTCCTCCTCTTCCACTATCCCTTGCACACCCTTCCATTTTCTCTCTCAGCCGCTCTCATTTTCTTAGGAAAGATGCATTCATTGCCAGCAATTTAAGGTTGCAGACTGACACTCCTTTAATCTTGTTGTTCTGTAACCTTCAGAGGAAAAGAAAGAACTGCTCCAGTTGTGTTACCTTTACATAACTACACCCATCCATCCTTTATATCCTCCCTCACTCATTACTCAACTCCAGTGAAGTGGCTGTTTTGTGTTATTTGTTTTCATTATACTCACAGATACATTACAGTGGCACCGCAGACTAAAGCAGAGTGGAGGGAAAAGCCAATGGGTTAGCACTGCAGCTGTGCACGCTGTCCTGCATAACACCGAAAAGGCACAGAGGCCGCGCAGGATGGCAAAACAACGCAGGGCATATTCAAATGAATGGTAACCCAGAGAATTCAGTCAGTGACGGTGGCACTGTAATCATGCGGGCTCCTTTTCCTCATATTATTTTGCTTCATTCATCTCCTAAAGGCCAAGGTTTTCAGTTCCGATCGCTTCTAACATTTCAATTCTAACTTTTTGAGTGATTATCTGAACCCTGCATCTTTGTAAAGGTGGCGGGGAAGCACGTCTCAGAGACAGCCACTGCATTTCCCTTGTTGATGAAAAAGGCTCCTTGCATGAAAGGAATTGTATTATGGGATAAATATGTTATACTATAGCGGTGATAACAAGCAGAATAATCCTCTTAATGGTAATTTTATTGATTCCATATCAGGAAACAACATTTATACAGAGGCACTATATTTCTTTGCTACAGCTGGACCAAATAATGAGGCTCTTTTATGTTGAAAATACTTTTTTTTTTTTTTTTTTTTTTTTACCATTTACACAACAGCAACTACACAAGGTGTGCTGGCTTCTTCCATCCTATACAGTGAGATACAATAGGTCCTCTGCTCTATAGAGATATAGTTGTATGGCTGCACTTTTTACTAGATGCTTACTGCAATAGATTTTTTTTACCTTTTTCACAGGTATGGTGCAATGCATCCTCTGTAATGTCTGTTTTTTGTCCATCAAATTTTAAGGCCTCCCTTATTTTGTACAAAACATATCTGCTATTTGCATGCTATTACACTCATGCTACTGGCGTAGCTACAGTGTTGTTTCACAAATCAGAGTTTTACAGAGACTTTTCTTTGCCGATGGAATCAGATATCCAAAACTACCTGCTCTGATATTCTGCACCAACGTCCATTTTGTTATTTTAAGCCATTTTACCAAGCCGTAACCATCTGTAACCGCTGTGAAATTGAACATGATATTTTCTAATGCGCAAGTCCATAACTGCAAGGGTTAGAAATTGTTCTTTCAGTTTTATAAGTTTTCTTAGTCCTTGAAAGTGTGTTGAAGGTAACTTGGAGCAGTTGCTTTGTGTCAGTTACCTCCATAAGAAACTGCAGTATGAGAAGGGATGGGAATCTGGGAATCAGGCCCTGTTGAAATGACTTGTCAGTCAGTCCGCACTTCTGTATTAAAAGTGCAGAGAAGACATATTGACTCAACCATCCCTGAGTGCCCTTGCTGGCTGGCTTCTAGACAGAGGGAGCCTTGATGCTAATTATAATGGGAAGACAAAGTCTCCCCAGCGGGCAAGTAAAGAGAAATATAGTAGGATCGCCAAAATGATGAATCATGTCTTTTAGTTCTGCAGCTATAAGGAGTTCATTATTTTATCACTCACTGCTCTCAGCATGCAGTCATTTGGTACTAAAATGATGGATTGTGTTTATTTAACAATACCATTTAAAATAAAAAGTTTTCTTAGGGCAGAGGACAAGGTGTGTTGTGTCTGATGATGATACTGGAAGTAGCTGAACACCACAGAGTGTGACCTACAAATATTTTGTAATGCAAGCAGATATTGAGAACATTTGCCTCGTTGAAGAATCCATATCGAGAACATTTTAATTTTTCCCCTTTTGCTCTGGAAAACTCATTTGCGTGCATGCACAACATTTCTATTTTGACTGTGAGAAAAACAATTAACAATTATTAGTAAGCAATTTGACTGCAAACAGGGAGCAAATAATCCAAGAGAGAAAGAGGAAAATGGACAGAGAAAACAGTGCATATTTGCTCTAGGAATGTTATTTCATTCAGTATTCATTTTCTTGGTTAAAATGAGATGTTTTTTCAAATTATTTAGTGATAAAGGCTGTTTTGCCTCTGTGAATTTGAGCTGATGTCATCATCAGTGACTCACTACTGAGTGTGATTGAGTAGTGTGGCCATACACTCCAAACTCCTAATAGCTTTGACTGATACAGGCATTAGATGGCTGCCTCGATTCAAAGAAGCGAACATTCAAAAGGAGACTGCATAGGAAACACGATGCCATGCCTATCTCCTGCAAGAGGTATGACACGCAGATATTAAGAACTTCAGATTTGTGGATATGAGCATTTTGAAATCAGCGTAGTGCTACTCGGCCTCGATGGCTTTGTCACACACGTACACAGTCTGCATATCCTAAATACAAACCTTATATTTCATCTCAATAGCCTGCTGTCTTTCCATAATTGTGCCTTCAAATTGCGGTAAGACAAACAAATGTCACAGGCTTTAAATAGTAATTCCGGGGATGGTAGCTCTCTGCACAGCAAGGGATGCTTCAATAAACCAGCCAGTGGTGTCGGTGGAAATTCACTCCAAACATGACTGGTGATCGTCCCGTCTGATGATAAGTTTATCTGATTTGGTGAAGCAGAAAATGCGAGCCGGTGGCCTGATTTGTGCGCCACCAAATGGTGCGTTACATTCATCTTCAACTGGCGAAAAATGTCACATTCACAATATCCTATCAGCGTATCATCTTATTTACTTTCTTATGAAGCGATTAGTGTCTTAAAATTCCACATCTTACACCACCTTTAATGAAAACTGAATGCGCCACACACTATTTATTGAACGATACAGACGATTGTTTTAACTACACCTAAATATCAGCTTGCTAAATATCTAAAAATGGCCAAACTAATGTGACTTAATGATGAATTTACAAAGAAATATATACCAGTGCTTCAATGAAAGGGTGATTTGAATGAAAACAATTATGGCAACAAACAATAGCAATCATGGCAGTGATTGGTGTCTTAAAATCCCATATCTCATATTGTTTTATTATACCTTTCACAGTGAATGAACCACACGTCATATGAACGAATATGACAATTTGTTGCGACTAAATATCCATTTGCTAAATATTGCCTTACTACTGATAATCATAAAGCCATCACTGGATTGCAGGGACTTTGTGAACATTACAAAAATAAATAACTTGATTAAAAAGAAAAAAAGAAACTAAAATATGTAGAGTGGTATAATTACAGGGGGATTTGACAGAAAAACTATTACGGCAGCTGGTTTAAAAATGTGGATGAGAGGTTATTGGACACAAAGGAGAAGCAAGAGGAAATGTGCACCTCACTTGTGCAGCACATCAGAAAAAAAAAAAAAAAAATCCTGGGACAGGCTGGATGGAAAATATAACAGTATAGAGATAAAGATGTGAGAGAGCTGGGGAAAATGGAAGATGGCTCTGGATTGGATAAGAAGAAAGTGGAATGAGTGTAATAAGGAAGAATAAGCAAAGAAAAAGTTTTAAAAAAACAACAACAACAACAACAAAAGAGCAAGAAAATTGTGACATCAGGGGGAGGAAATCAATAAAAGTGGCCCTCTGATTTGAGACTCCTGACTTAAATGTGATATTTCTCCTGAGGATCGCAGCTTTACAGTGACAGTCTATGTCTGAGATAAGTTGAAGATCCTTTCCAATGTGATCATCTCCACAGTCCAATATGCTCCCATTTAGAAATAAGTTGCCTGGCTTTATCCCGGCTGGGCTCAAGTATAAAGTAAGTAATTCCTCAGCGATAGTGGCGGTCATGCAGTGCAGTGCAACGCGCTGGTGAGTGGAAAAAGGTATAAATGTTGAGACAGAAGATTAGAAGAAAAGTATTGAGGGTGAGTCGAGGTGAAGGAGCCAGGGGCATAGACGGGCGTGGAGGCAAAAGAAGAACAGGGTATAGTGAAAGGAAAGGATGAAAGATGGAATAGAAATGAAAGGGCACTCCTGCTGTTGATAATTGGAGCAGTGATGTGCCAGCGCAGCCTGAGAGGTTTTCCACCTGAGGGTACTATACCATGGGGGCCCAGACACTGAACCACATTACAGCCCTCCTGTGTGCACTCGACAGTTCCTTCCTCTGGCTACAGCCAAAGGAGGAGAGAGCAGAGCAGAATCCTTGAAAGAAAAATAGATATGTCTTTTCTGTTCTTTTTTTTCATCTTTTTTTCTGTAAGACATATCCACCAATCGTCCACGAACAGAGCTTCAAGTATTCCCGTGAAGGCCCTTGAGTGTGAAGTAACATCCGTGTGGGCAACTCCAGACAGCGTTCGACCAAAAACTCACAATCAATAATGAATACAATTCATCCTGTAAGTTGCTCATAAATCAACCATGCTCCATTTGTCTTTTTTAACTTCAGCGTTGTGTTTGCCTGAACTTGTAAATCTTTTTCCTCCATTCCCCACAAATGGATAACAGTGTATATTGTTTTGTGATAGGCTGTCCAATCCCAGATGATCACTTCAGTTCATGTCTGCTTCAATATTAACCCTTCCTGTACTTTTGCAATTTCAAAAAATAGCTGCAGAAATTCTTGGCTTAGTGGTAGAGTCTCTTATTTTTATTTTTTTTTCCTTTTCCCAACAATAACGGCACCAGTTTAGATTTTTAAATACTCTTCACACATACAGTAATTGCTATAGATTCCAGACATGAAGACTGAGTCTCCTTAAATGCAATGTAAGGGTTCTTGCTTCTTGTCTGAGTTCATAAATGATTGTGTTTGTATGTGCAAATATCCGTATCAAATGCATATGGATTCATGCAAAACTCAGGCACCGATGATGGAAGATTAAAATGTGTTACAGAAGAAAGCACACTGATCAAAGCTTACCAGTCCTGTTAGTTACACTAATAATACGCGTCTGGATATGATAGGACTCATATTTTGTGACAGTATTTACAGTGAAGTGTTCTGGTTGAAGGGGGTAAACGTTTTTGAATGACAGGATCTGGAAGTGTTTGACCCCGCGTCTTCATGTGTGTCACCCATTTTTATCCCTTTGGCAACTGCGAACAGCTTCCCGTCCAGATGGCAAGTGTTTAGTCTGAAATGCCCTAGACTTGAACTGTCTTCTAATCTATCCTGGCCTTCAGAGGAATGGCAGACTTCTGTTGCTTTGGGTCTTAGTGCCCCTCAGTCGATCTCCTAATTCTCCCTAATCTTGCCAGAGACTGTATTATACTGGCGTACATCGAGACTTTGATCTCACATAGGTACACCTCCGGTTTAAACAACGGAGGTCTGGAGAAATTCTGAGCTACGTGGCAGACAGCACTGATGGGCTCCGGGTTTGAAATAGGACTCTTACAAAATCCTCCAAAACAGCACCTCTGCTTGGGTAGAGCAAGTTTCTAAAATCAAGTTATTGTATTGCTATTGTGCTGTGATGCTGCTGCAACGATGATGAAAGAAACTCTCCACTCCACTGATTAATCAAGGAAACAGTTTTCAATCAGAAACCTGAATATGCTTATGCACGGCTGTAGCCTACACCTATCATGTATCTGTTTTGTGTCACTGGCTGTGCTGTATAACTAGCACCAGTGTCTTGCGGTGTCAAGCAAAGTTTGAGTGGCTTGACAGTCCATTATGACAGTCCACTGCCCTTTTCTAACCAGCTGATGTGTTTGAATTGATCAAGACTTGAACTGTTTGAGGCAGACGTGTGGCTGAGTAAAGGCTGTTATATGGTTTTAAGTCAAGTGTTGGCAGGCATCTTACAAAAAGTGTGGAACAAAACTGAAGCGTTTATGCTCAAACAAAGCATTGTCTGCGACGCAAGCTGTCATCTCCATGGTAACCAGCCGGACACACCTCCATTTAGGAAAGATGGCTGCCGGCTACTCCGATGTGTTTGGTTCGTATTGGCAGAGGACAAAGAAGTATTAAATTGGCTTTCATAGAGGCTGAGGAGAAAAAGTGCTGCCACCATTTTTATTTATTTATTTATATATTGCATTTTTGAAGTCCCTCTGTGATGAGTCATACAGATGAGGACCTTGCAGAGATGCGACCTTACAAAGATTTGGCAGGTACAAGACACTGTCAGACAACACAGTTTTCCATCTTTCGATCATCATTTCGGTCATTAGACACTTAGGACAGACACAAGTCTTACAACCTTAGAACAGCCTTATGACCTGAGCTCCTCCTCACCCATGTGCTGGCAATATATAGTCCTGACCAGGTAAATGTAAATAAAAAATCAGATATAAGAAACCACTTGAATGAAGTATAATAATTATTTTGCTCAAACAGTGCAAAGGATAGGTACAAATAGATCAGGTGAGCACCCTCAGACACCAGCCAATTTGCAGAGCTGGGAGGGACCTTTAAAATATTTGTGATATTTTGTATATATATTATTTACTGGAAGAGATGCAAACAGGCTCCCCCATATCACAGGTGAGGGAGGGAGAGAGAGAGAGAGTTTACTTCAGTAATAATAGTAGTGCACTTCATTGCTGACAGAAAACATGGACAAAGACCATTTAAGTAATCCACCCTCCTGTGTGGATTAAGCACACTTTTGTATTCCATTAGTCAACTATTATATTTTCTGTTTTACAAAGGCAAGAAAGAAAATCAAGCCGTTCATAAATGTTGCATTAGCCGTTTCTGAACTTTCGTTTGTGGATTTTGAAATGAAAATCAAATTACTTTTCTGTTCTCATTCCTTTAATTTCTGTTTCTGAAAACAACAGAACAGCAAAACAACCACAATTTCTAATAGCCTACACATCGCAATGCCCATTGTCTCAATGTGCTATTTCCTACACCTTCACATCACCTCAGCTGGTGCTCTATGATCATTCAGCTGCTGAAATGGTTGCTTGCAACAGTTGTTATTATGCTTGCCTTATTTGGTATGTGGGTATGATGATTTTTTAGACATTACTCTGTAATGGTTTTGCATGTACCATAAGCCTCAGACCTACCATTTATGTGGGAAATAATGATATTTAGCATTTTGCACTGGGGTGTGAGTTGCACTCAGATCTGAGCATCAGTGTAAGGACTAGTATGGCCTTTGTTGGCCCATTACTATCTATGGTTTAAGGTTTTTGGTTGCATCTTACATTTTTTATGTTAAGCCTGTAGCTATAAGTTCATCTAAACCAATGGTCTTTATACCCATAGTAAATTTCATTTTTTTTACATGTGAAGTGGGAGGAGGGGGCACTTAAAGTCACCCTTGGGCACCACACTGTGTTAATCCAGGCCTGCAAATAGAAGCTGGTGCACAAAAAATGACAATATGCAGTCTAGGCAGGACATTTTGATTTACATTTTTGGCATTTAGTGAGCCCCAAATCTCACTGATTATTAGTGGATCGCTTGTCAGACCTTGTCATCCTATTTCAAAGGTGACCCAGCATCACCATATCTCATTTTCTGCTTCATATGCATTTTTTTTTAACCTATTACAGACATGCCTTTGTCATTTATTGTCACAAATTATGTGATATGTGATGACAGCAAAACAAATGCAACAATGTTAAAAGAGCAGCATTGCCTGTGAGTGAGAAATAATTTGCATATGTGTGTTTTCATGTATGCACACATGACATGTGATGGTGCTGCATACAAAGTCATGCAGTTGACAAGAACTAAATTCAAAGATTGTATGCACAGCACAGCTCAGACTCACATACAGAGACATCATGCCAGACAAATTGCTGGTTGATATAATTATTGTAATGTATTCTGCAATGTGCCAAGCAAAGAGCAAATTTGCAACTCTAGCTTTGAAATAATAATAATAAAAAAATAATAATTCTTTTTCACCACGAGTCTTTTATTATCTTTCCATGTAGCTCTCCTGGAGTAGACAGCAGCGAGGTTGTGTCAGTGTGGAGACTGGCTGGCTGTCCCGCTTGTTGAGGCTCATACTGACTTGTGCGGTCATCATCTCAAGGCGGGACAGCTAGTCTTATTACACGATGCCACCACTTCTGCTTCTAGTGCTGGTGTGTATTTACTTCATAGGAAAAAGCTATTTACTAGGTCCCACTTTACAGTGAATTACCAGGCTTTGCTTTCCACCCAGTGTTCAAAAAACTGTGGACAGACTGGAGACCCAAGGCTACATGTCCCATTTTGTGCTGGAATTACCTTTCCCCCCCAAACACTTTCTTTTTTTTTATTGGTTTGGTCCCAGTTGATATGTTTTTGCTCTGAAAACCACAGAAACCCACAGGAAGCTTTTTGGACTGAACAGGATCCCTTGAGGGTTTCAGCAAAACTCTTACAGCCGCCCACAGTTAATAGTTTCACAATGTTTGACTACTTTTATTGTTTTTTTTTTTTTTTTTCCATCATATTGGTCTCCATAGTAACCCACAACCAGAGGGCAGAGAGCAGTTCGTTAGTGCAATCACAAAAACACAAGTTACGCCTGGTGGGAGACTCCTCCAATAGGCAAAACACCGTTTTTCCAGAAGAAATGCAGAAGTTTCCAAAATAATTTTAACCACAGAGAAATTGAGTTTTTTTTTTTTTTTTTTCTTTTTTTTATTCTATACAGGCGGGGCAGGCTAGGCTTAGGGTGACCAATGAGTAATGAATCAAAAGGGTGGTTGGTTCTGCATGATTGTTATATATTGAAAGTAACTCAGTTTCCAATTTCAAGCCATGGCTGAGTGCATGGTGGTAAACAGGAGCTGGGCTTTTTGACAGAGTAAGTAGGGCTTTGTTAAAAATAAATAAATAAATGAAAATAATTTAATAGTGGGCCATGTGTAATGAAAACCGAGTTAACCAATTTGTAGCTTTTGTCAGGTACCATAAAACACACACACACGCACGCACACACACAGACAGAAATAATTTATGTCTGCATATGCGCTAAACTCCAAATTACACCTTATCAGAACTCACAGATGGGGCACTGATCAGTATCTTGATTACCACTTGGCCCCCCTCCTTGGCAGACATGCCAAGCCAAATAATAAAGACCACTGGCTGGCACACTTAGTCAAACTGCTAAAAAGTAGCTGGTACTTCAACAGCTTGGTGAGGCTGGCTTCCTGTCGGATATTTTCACAAGTGCAGCTGGAAGCACGTCACAATCACTTTTACAGTTAGAACCTGCATAATTTCACAAACAAACAAACAAACAAACACACACACAGCTGGAAAATAGAAGCAGCATCCTTGGATTTCAAGACAACAACTTATCTACAATCTTGGGTTTTAAAAATGGATGGACATGCTCATGCACACACACACACACACAAACCCAAAACACAGCAGGGGTGTAACGACTCATCCATTCTGTCGATGCATTGATTATGAATTCCCATGCCCATTCAAATGCCCCTTCAACGGCATCGACCTGCTAAAAGAAATAAACAGAACAAATTGCTCTGACTTTGGCCTGAATCGATATGAAAAGCTTTGAATTGAATCGCTCACAATTCATCTGGACTTTGAACTTTTTTTGGTCAATAAAGTATTTTTCATGTTTGTTTTTTTTTCTTAGAGAGTAGAGTTTCTGTTTTTTTTTATTATTTGTGTTTTTGGAATAAAGAATACTTGTAGTCTGATTTTTTTTTTTTTTCAGATTTCAGAAGAAAAATATTTTACATTGCATTTTCCATTTAATGGATATAACATTCTGGGCTAAAAGTGCTGACTTGCAATTTTGTTTACAAACTCAAATCGAATTGAATCGTTCAAAAAAAAAAAAAAAAAAAAAAAAAAATTCTTGAACTGAATCACCAACTAGTGAATGGCAAATCAAATTAAAATGCCAAAGATTCACAGCTCTAAAACACTCAAACACACACACACACACACACGCACGCATGCACACACTCTACCTACCATGAAAAGTACACCTGCACATGAGCGCACCTCATCCCATTTTCAGTAAGAGGTACTGTGGGCTCTTTTTGTACAAGGACACAAAAGCATTTCATAGGTTTCATACAACCCGCAGACTGATCGAACAATTTCATTCAAATCTGAGAAGGCATTTTTTTTCTTTTGTGTCAAACCCATGTCTTATCTTATATGACTCAGTACGACACCACAGTCTTTGATCTGCGAACCCTTATGTCATTGCCTCCTTATTTTTAGTGAGCGAACCTCATCAACAACAGGCCCACATCTTGGCCCCAAAATAAAATCAAAAAGAGGCATTGAGTAAGTCGGTCCTCAGAATTGGGTTTCTATGATATTTAGCCCTCTATTTTTAATACTGCTTTTGAGTCATCCAGTGGCGGCGAGAGATGGAGTTGTGAACGGGGATACACTAACCAATCTGAGGCTGTCCACGGGCTGATCCATCCCAGAATCACTGACATTAAGATCACATTGGGCTACATAATGTAATTTACCTGTCTCATCAGCTAATGCAGCACAAATCCATTTTCGCCTAAACAGGAAGGGCCGTATACATTAACTTGATGACCATGCAGAGTCAAGGGGGAACGGCTAATGAGACTAAATGTAATTACCGTCCACCTCTGATTTGAAAACAAAATAAACCTCCGGCGCGCCTCCTGTGGGGCGCTGAGCACTGGGATAGGAGTAAACCTGGAGCGAGGGCAACAGCTTTACGACGGGCTTTCCTGTCACTGTTTAGATTCGTGTTTATACTCTTTATTAGGATCCCCATTAGCTGATGCCTCCGAGACCGCCGGTCTTCCCGGCATCCACAGGCTGATTAAAAAAAGGAGAGAATTACAGGAGGTGTTGAGTCATTGACATTCTAACAGTATCTCGCAGAAACTTTCCAGTCAATATGAGAATTGCTCAGTCTAAGGGAGATCTGAACCAAACAAGATAAATGCCCCCCAGACCCCCTCCATCCCTTCAGCCCTGTTCACTGCAAAACAATGTACTTTGTTTTCTGAAGTTTAAGTGAACTGGCAACAGAAAACACCACCTCTGTCTCTACTTATTCCTCTCTTTCTCTCTCCCCTTCGGTTTGTCTCCTTTCTGCATTCTGCTCATACAAGGTGACTCTGCCTATAATGCGCCGCACAGGCTGGAGGGAGGGAAGTGTAAGAGTAGTTTGCTCTATATTTTCTCCCTCCCTTCCTCTCTCTCTTGCCCTCTGCCTCTCTCCATCTCCGTCTCTCTTTCTCTCCTAGGTTTTAAGACCGATACTGTAATGCAAACCAGTGGTCAGATGAATTGTTGTCGGAGGCCAGCCGAGTGATGCTGCTGCGTTATGTCCCACGCAATACGAAGGAGAGTGTGAGTCCACTGATATGGAAGATGTCAGTAAGGAGGTTGAGATCCCAAAATTAATTGACATGCAAAACTTACTCTCATTCTCAGACCCACAAGACAAGAGTCTAATTTCCAGGGAGAGAAGTTTACCCTCTAGCTTTTCAGTGAGAATGTTTATCCCGTGGACTTATTTATTTATTTATGTCTTTCCTCATTAAATGTATTGAGAAAGAGAAAGTGGGGTTGGTGATAGTGTGGGGGTATGAATAATTAAAACGAAATAAACAAATAAAATAACAAAAAAACTGTAAATAATCTTATCGTATCCAACAGCTGCGTAGATACCCCACCTCCCAACACCCCCACACCCTTCCCTGGTAAAAAGCCCCTGTCCATGCCGTTAAGCTGCTTATAAATATTTGTAATTAAAAATGGAGGGGGAAAGCAGGGAGAGTGGCATCTTTATCACTGGAGACACTGCTGCTGCAGGTGCCTTTGATGCCCAAAAAGGCGTTTTGATCTGACAGTTCAGGAGCGCAGAGACTCCAATCGGCTTGTCCCACTCAGCATCTCCCTCCCCGCTCGAGCCTCCCCTCCCTTCTCCCTACACCCTCACATGTTTAGGAGTTCATTACCCATTTGTTTTGCATTTTCATCTGTTTCTACCAGACCTTTGAAATCTCCTCAGCCAAGCCCTTAAATTATTTATCAACCCTTAAAAAACTAAGCACTCCTCTATTTTGGAGCTGTAAAAACTTCATTTTGCAGAGACGAGAAGAGCACTGTGTCCAGTTTTGTTCGGTTTCGCTCGTGTTCGAATTTCAGGCATCATACCATATTTACACATGAGTCTTATGTCCCGAGAAGATGGGCTGTCAGTCAATAGCAGCTACATAGCAGCTACATAGCACCTGCTTCAGCAGCACTAGATATACGAGTCTTTCAAAATAAAAACAGAGCTGTATACAGCAGTGTACACAACAAATCCAGCTCAATTTGTTTTGCTCGCTGGTTCTTACTCTAAAGAATTTGTTTTGTTGAATAAAAAAATCATTTCTAATTCTAAGTAACAGAGAGTAGAGTCTATGTATGTATGTATGTATGCATGCATGTTGTATGTATCTATCTATCTCTATGCTTTGGTAATGCTGACAAAACACTCAAGTTGTGCTCCTCCTGGGCCAAGAAGCTTTCATTCCAGGTAAGGGCTGCCGTGTTGCACCACATAGCCTGGTGCACTGAGGAAAAAAGCAGAGCAGGGGAAGGTAAATGGAGAAAGGGCGAGGGAAAGGGGAGAGTGTGGGTGAGCCGAGGGAGAGAGGGTTGGTGATCACAATATCATAGTTTCATCTTTGACTCACGCACCATAATCCACTGTGACTGCATTTACACACACATTTGTGAAACGGTAACTGTGAGTGTTTGTGGTTTGTGCGAGCTCATCTCTCTCATGTCATTCTTTGGGGTGTGAGCTGTATGTACACGCCTGTCTCTTTCAAACATTATGTTCCTGCTGTTATTGTGGAATACACGGCATCCGCCCGCTCTTTGTCTAGCGATGGTTTTTCCTGCTTATTTTAAAGGGGAAATGAGTTCTGACATCATTGCAAATTTGTTAAATGGGTCCATTACACAAAAAGCCATTTTATGGCTGCAATGTGCATGGCCACAGATGTTTGTGCTGCTTGCTTATAATGATTTGATCAGTGCAAATATGTCATGAATCGAGGAAACCTCTAATCCAATGGTAATACACACAGAGACATTAGCAAGGTTGTGGCACACAGTATTTATATTTATATTTTAACTGTGCATCACAGTTTAGACACAAAAGCAAAATTCGACTGCTTGCATGGATGGCATACAATGGCAGGTTTTTTTTCCTGTGAGGATTACCGTGGAAATTAATTGTTAATTAATAATTAATAAATCATCAATCATTTTAAAACAGTGCAATGACATACATGGGCACAGTGGGTAAAATCAGCAAAGCAAGTGGGTAAGTATTGTATAGTACCTAAATCAGAGAGAGGGAGAGAGAGAGAGAGAGAGACAGACAGACAGACAGAGAAAGAGAGAGAGAGAGAGAGAGAGAGAGAGAGAGACAGACAGACAGACAGACAGAGAGAGAGAGAGAGAGAGAGAGAGAGAGAGAGAGAGAGAGAGAGAGAGAGAGAGAGAGAGAGAGAGAGAGAGGCATAAATATCACTGCCCCAGAGTGCAATACCCAGTGCTGCTCCTGCATTTCACTTGTTATAACCTTCTTTTTTTTGAATGAGTGAGTCATGCCTGAGCTAGGCTAGCCATTCCTATGTTTGGACATAATAGCAGACTAGCCCCTGTTTACGTCTTTTGCTTGGCTGGATTTTTCTCCTTGGTACAGCGGAATAAGCCCCTCTTCTTTTTTTCCTTCAGGGTTAGAAAATATGACCTGGTAGGCAGACTGCAATGTGAAATATACAATGATTTTTCCATCCCCTAGATGGCTATCCAGCAAAAACAGCACAGAAAACCCCTCTCATTTTAAACATATCAGTTCATCAGTGTGAAGTGATCAAGAAACCTCACTGTGCATGACATGACTGTATTCATATTATTGCCGGTGTCGTACATTATGCTTGTAGGCGGGCTCTACATTCGGAAACGCTGCAGTCAACAGGAAAGCCTTGCTGCTTGTCAACCATGATTAATGCGAAGTCCCTCAAAAACAAGGGAAATACATCAGAGAAACTTCGGCGAGAAAGGTTGCCGAAATACAACTACAGTGAATGAGGGCACTGCTGAATTTCATACAGCTTTCTCCATCTGTCCCCAATCATCCCAGACGCTTTGTCTCACAAGAATTATGAGACCTTTCTCTCATGAGGAAATTGCTTTTACAGCGATCTCATCCTGCTCTTTGGACTCCTTAGCAGGCATACATGCAGTGTGTGTGTGTGTGTGTGTGTGTGTGCATGTGGAATAGGAATGCTGACACAACCAAAATACAATGCCACTCCACCAGGACCTAACACAAGGTGATAGCACGTCCTAACATACATTCCTCCTCGTCTGACTTGTTTGTGTCGTCCCTGCGCACTTGATCATGTCATTTCATGTTTGGCCGCACAGAGGGAGTGAGAGATGGAAGTGCAAGTTCCCTATTAGTCTTATCTCATAAGGTTGTTATTAACATCGGTGCTGCCACCCGCTTCAGCTGGATGTAGCCCTGGTGTGATTGATAATGCGTCTGGCCAGGCAAGCAAACTTTCCCAGCTCCAACTGAATGGGTGACTCCCAAAATAAAGGAAATGGAAGATGAAAATCAGGGCCCATTATGATGGGGGACATTAGTAGAACAGCGCAGAGCTGCCATCTCTCTGTGAAGTGACCTTTTAGGAAAAATGTGGTTAGCGTCTATCATTAACCCCCATCTCTCCCCCTCTCTCTCCCTCTCCCTCTCTCTTTCTCGTGTTTTTCCTTTTCCTTCCCCTCTTGCTGTCTGCTGTTCTTTTGTTCGTTTTTTTCTCACTCAGTCATTCTCTGACTTTCCTGCTTTCTGATTTCTTTTTACTGGAAGCTGAAATCTGGTGCCGTAATGTTCTTTGTGTGGACAACTCGGGGGCATGACCCTGCGGGGGAATGATTGAGAGACTGTCACTTGTCTGGATGAGATGGGGAAATCAAATAAAAACCTGAGCTGTCTACATGCCCAGGGAGCAAGCTAGGAGACGGCCGGATCTGAGGCCGCATAAAAGGAGGAACATTAGTGCAATGAGCGGAAGGATGCAACAGTGAAATAATGCTGTGTGGTGGTAAAAACGATTAGCAAGGAGGATTAGAAATATCATGGTGCTAGTTGGAGGCTCATTTTTTCTGTCTTTATTTTTATTGTTTTCTGCAGAAGGCCTAATTCCAGAGATAAGGGAGGTGGGAATCGACTTGCCATCCGCTTACAGTTTGCCGGCCTTCTCTGTAAACATCTAAAATCCATTGGCCTTCCTTGTGTTAATCAAACACTGATGCTGAAGCAGCTTCTGATGCCGTCCTGTAGTTTGTCACTGCTCGTGTTTGACAAGGAGCAGTCACTGGTTTGAGTTAGAGAGAAGGTGAGTGCATGTGGCCACTTGTGGGTTGTAGTGCAGAAGTGGGGAGGCTGTGGATTCTGCTGCAGTAAGAGAGAGAGAGAGAGAGAGAGAGAGAGAGAGAGAGAGAGAGGAAGAGAGAGAGAAAGGGCTGGCCACAGGCATAGCAATCGACCGGTCTCGTCAAGGTTCAGGGATATAGATGAGTAACAAAACCACCATTAATTACAAATCTCTTCTGCCATGAAAGTCAATTAGACCAGAAAGACGGAAAAAGTCCCTCTCAAACAACGGTAGTGATACAGCATGCACATTTCTCATTCCGGGATAGCTTTGGCTTGGCAATTCTGCTAACTCTGCCATTCATCCACTGCATTTTCACGTTCTTACATGCCTTAATCAAAGGCATTTTTCCCCATGCGATTATTTGTCCGTTCACTCGTCAGTAATTAGGTGTATGTACAAATTAATGCAGATGCATGTTTTATTCATATTCAATGAGCATGTTCTACTGTCTTATCACTGAGCATATAATCAATAACCTGGGGCACATGATGAGTTATAATCCATAATGGTGCATATATTCAGCATGTGTTTAACCGTATGCTAATGTGAATATAAAACGATGGGGCATCGTGATACAGTCATGAGCAGGTGCAGGGTTTACGATGATCCACAGGCAGGTTCACAGACGGTCCCTGTCAGCGCCACTTGAGACAGTCCCTGCTGTCTCAGACAGGTTGCAGAGTAGTTGTGCTTTGCATTAAAATTGCAAACACACTCCACACAATCTCTCCTCTGCACTCTCTCTAAAAGGCAAAATAAAGGCTTGTTCTAACTTTAAACTAAATATCACTTTCACTTTTATTTCTGCAATTCTCACCTAGCATCTCTGTCTTGCTTTCTTTCTCACTCTGCCCTCCTTGCTCTGTCTTCCAGCACAGCCCTCCACCTGTCCCTCATCCACCACCATTTTTTTTTTCTTTTTCTGGAAAGAGCAGTGTCTGTGATTAATGTTTGGTGTGTAGCTGTGTATATAAGCAATCACAATTCATCCATGAAGTCAGCTTTTCCTGGGTCTGACAGGCATGCCTGGGCACACAGAGCTCTGCACTGTCTTCAACTCCACAAAGATGATTTCAAATACAGCCATTTCAGAAGAGGTGCATCGCGGCGGCATGTGAGGCAAGCAGGCTAAACACATCAACATCTCTCTCTCCCTCACTCTCTCTCCGCCTTGTACTTTCTGAGCCTCCACTTGCATTCCCTCTGTTTTATTGTGACAAGACACACCAAGTCATGGCTTGAATACCAACGCGATAATTTCTTGACAGTCTCTCTTTATTTGTCTGCTATCGCCCTGATAAGATGATTTTCACTCTCTGGGTTTGTTTTGTCTTGGCACAGATGGCCTGAATGAGTTAGCTCATCCACTCTCTCGCCTTCTCTCTCTCTCTTTCTCTCTCCCTCTCTCTCTCTCTCAAACACACACACACTCTCTCTCCCTCCATCAGTGGTGGTTCTGCTATCTTCCAGACCACTCTGCACACACACTGCTATGTGTATGAGAGAATCTGAGAGCATAAGATGATTATGGGAAGATGCTACTCAGAGGAGAAATGTGTCCAGTCAAGCTCAGATAGAAGAGAGTATTAAGAGAGAATGGAATGCGAATGCTTCGATACATTTGTGGAGATGTGATATTTCATCATACAATAAGAAACACTGAACATTTGCTTTCCTATTAACCCACTACCAAGAGACATCTGGAGGCTGTTATTTTGTTGTGCTCTTGTCTCGTCACTTGTGGAATATGAAACAATTATTTGTGCACTATAGACAATTAGACGAGGCCAGACTCTGCGCCAACATTAACATGCAACAACTAGCAAGTGGTGTTCACAGTGTGAGGTAGAAACCCAAAGGTGGGCCACAGAAAGAATCAAATGCCTCATCAAATTTTTCCGCATATCCCTATAACATTATTTATCGTATACGCTATTTTGCCAAAGCCACCACAAGTCTCTGCAATGTGCGGTGAGCTGAATAAAATACTGCAACAGGTTAGTGGCCTGAAAAAATTTCGCTCGATAAGCCTGCACAATAGTCCATTAAATCAGTGTGGGTCACAAAACAAACGGGTTTCCAGAGAAGTTTGAAAGCCTCTCCATTAGGGTGGATAGAAATCTGAAGCCCACTTGACAACAGTGCCAGACGCATTACACAGCGCTGCAGAACGCCACTGTGAACGGATATTTTGGCGCATAAACCAGTACTCCAAACAAAGGCTATATATCCACAGAATTAGCTTTCTACCCATGTCTCCTCCAAGGGCTAGAATGGGAGTTAATTGTCCTCATGATGGCGTCAGGTGGCAGAATTGATCAACGTTAAAGGATCATTCTCCATGACATTCCCCCTTGAGAAGAAGGGACAAGCCGTGAGAGAAAAGGCACTCTGTTTATGTGACATGTGACAAGGTAAAAAAGATGCCCTTCGATTGCTTTGCCCTGTTGGAATCACAAAATCAATAGACCAGCAACACTCATATACTGATCAGCCTTCCCATTAAATTTTATGTAATTTGATATTAGATAAACTACTACAACTTAAAAGCACCTCTGATGTCCCCTGGTTGTTGTATTTCATAGGAGCACATTCTATAAACACCAGGTACTGTAATGAATCAATAACTTGTGCCTGCAGGGGGGAAAAAAAATGTCTTCGAAATATGTGCCTCCTGATCTGGTTACTGTAGCGATGAAAACAAGATGAGACATTGTCACTACCCTACCAAGATACAGTGCTGTACCTGAGCGAGATCAAAGACGAGCTATGGCGTGTATGCACACTCCACAGGTTGGTCAGGCTGTAACAAGAGACATATAATATTTTCACACAGAGGTCAGAAGTAAATGCATAAAGCTTACACATAATGTGATCATCCAGTGGTGTGAAATCTGAGGCAAAGTTTGCAGATGTTGCCATCTGCTGCAGTTCACCCTGGTTTCAAGAGAGTGCTGGGGATTGAGAGGAAAATGGTGCATTAAGTATTAATTTTAGACACACGTTGCTGGAAGAAAACTCATGCTGCAGTGACCTCCTGTGATCCGAACGTTGTATGAATTTCAAGAAACAGGTGGCTAGAATAATTCAGCGATTTAAAGTAATTATGTATGTGATTTACTTAATGTATTGTGTATACATGTGGTGTGTGTAGAGAAGGAAAACATAGTGTGGATAATAGCTTTTAGAAACATAGGTTGGGTATGAGAGCTTGGCTGAGGCTATGTTTAAATATGCACCAGAACAACTCTCATATATAAAAGAGGACTATCTTTTTGAAATTTTGAGAATTTTGTCATAACAGATCAAATGGCTATATCATCCCTGACTTGCACTCCAGACTGCGTGGGTTTGAGATTCTACATCTGCAATTACAATGTGCATCCCTTGCCTGCTCTTTCAGATTCCTCTCTCTACTTTTTTTTTATGGTCAATACAGAATAAATGAAAAGAAATGCTCTGATGCAAGACTGCCCACATTCAGTAATGTGAGACAAAAATGTTTTACATCAGCCATGCCTTTAGTCTAAACTAGGATTACATTCATCATTCACTACTGTGCAGAATGAGTCCAAGGAGAGACTGGAGCAACATTTTACGCATATGCTATCCTATAAAAATAGCAAGCGTCCTGACCTGTGTAATAACAATGTAGCCTCATTTATGGTTATAGGCATATTGACTGAGATACGCTCATCCTCTCCCAAAACACAATGAAGGAAACAATACTGCAGAGTGAGGACTTGGCATTGCAGAATGAATGCTTGGCATCCCTCGTTCATCATGTTGATTGGAAAGATCAATTCACATTTGTGCTTTCCTTGGCTTCCCCTCAGGCACATTTCAGGGCTGTGTTGTGTGGCAAATGCTCAAGTTTGCCATTTCAAAACATGCATACCATGCAGACAGTGAAATCTACTGGTCTACAGTGCTTACATAGAATGATGCTTGCTTTCATTGCATGTACATTTTTGGAATACACAAAAGGGGGACATTGTCAAAGCCAGAGTGCTTCATTACTGACCAAATTGATGGTGCAGTACCTCTAAGACCTTTTAGAGGGCAGCGTAGCTCTATGAAAGAACCAGGCTCCACCAATGGGGAAAAAGAGAGATTGGTTTCTCTGAATTCTATCCCTCATTAGGTTCCATGCAGTGCCTGAATTACTCGCTGCATCTATCCATTAAAGTCCCTCTTTTTGTATACTGCTCACATTAAACACAGGTACGGTGCCTTGCAGGATGAATACAGGGTGAAATCGGATTTCATTCCACATTCCATTTTGCTTGGACTCATTGCTATGGAGGCATTGTCTGGTTGTTTTTGTGCCGCTGGAATGGTGTAGTCATAGGTTGCAAATGCCCATGTGCAAAAGATTGACAGAGTGGACACACCCCGCCCCTTCCCCGCCGAGCCCCCATCCTCCCGAGAGTGGTAAATCTGGGTGTTGTCTGCATTCGGAATCCAAATCTCCTGATATTCACTTGCTAATGTTGTGACAGCTTGTTTGCTGATTCATTCTGCAGGAGGCTATGGAAGTTGACAGAGTGAGCTGAAGTTCATGTCTCAAGGCTCTATCCTTGTCCACTTGGCTCTCTGCTTTGTCAAGGAGACTTAATTGAAAGCGATGAGCAATCATTGGAGGGGTTAAAGCATAACAAGTGCTCTGACCTTTCCTGTGACCTTTGCCACTGAGATTTCTCTAACCTATAACCCTGAACCCAACCCCTGGATGCTCGTTCCCCTTATCAGTTACGCCACTTCTGTATTGATGCTGAATGATTATTTCCAGTGCTTTTTTTTTTTTTTTTTTTTTTTTTTTTTTTAAATGTCACTATTATAATAAAAGCAAAAGTCATGTATTCAAAGTAAAAGTATAGAAGTATTAGCAGTAAAATGAACAAAAAGAGCTCATTCTGAAAATTAGTTCCTTTCAGAGTCTTACATTACTGATGCATTACCCTGTAAGAGGTACTTACAGGGTCTTAATGTAGCAATGTCAAGCTAATGCATATAGTGATAAGTACTTTAAACTTTAACACATCATACATCACACATATTTTATAAACTTATTGTATGCTTTGTTGTGCACTAAATAAAGCCATCAGATAAACAAAGTGCAACCATAAAGGCTCACTAAATGTAAATAAGCAGCTAAAGTGCCACGACCTCAAAAAACTGTACTTGACTACAGCATTATTTTACATCTCTTATTACCCCCTCCCTTTAAATATTTAAATGTAGTTAATCTTGCAAAGAAATACTACTCTAGTGAATATCTATTGCTAAAATGCCCATGTGTCATGGAGTTAAACAGACATACCCTCAGCACACACATGTTGACTAACAGTTATAGCGGTGCAAAAGATGAGCGCGGATCTGCAAACAGAAGGAAGAGTGAAGACGCAGTAAACAAGAGTGTCACCGAGAGAGACGAAGCAGGTAATCATACTTGGCACCACGCACATTTCTCTGTATTTGGACCACTACTGTCTCCTTTTCATTGAATGGTTTAGATAACAGCTGGGCTCAACCATAAACTTAACTCTCACTGATGTATTGGGATTTTAATTGTGGCGAGTTATTTTGCTGGCAGTCCTCCTTCAGTGTAGAGGGAACAAAAGGCCGGTCTGTCGTACCTCTTTGCCTCCCTCACGGTTAATAATCAATGGAGGGACAGAGCTGCCAGCTATTGACTGAGGAGAGATGAATGACACAGCTCCCAAAGGGTCCATTTGAATTTTGACAGGCAGGACTCAGAAGTCCTCGCCCTCCTTTGATGGTGCCAGGAAGAAGGCATTTCACTGCACTGCACAACACATTCAGGTTAATACTAAATGCTGATACCGGGATATATAAGGGTGGAAATACACGATGCTATGGACAGTGGGTAAATCGACAGCAGGCAAAGCAAAACAGTGTATGCTATACACGATGAATGAAGCCTTTTCAGACAGAGCGCATTCATTTTACAAGGTACTGTAGCTTGAATGGATGGCCACAAGTCCCCATTTGAACTTGCAGCGCCCTGGTAAGCTCATGGAATGAATGTCAACAATGGGAAAAAGGACTGTGTTTTCTCTCACCTGCCCTCTAGTTGGGTGCCAAACACCCTTTGTACGACTGTCTTTCTCTTTTCTTCTCGCCTATTCTTCCCTTGTCTCCCCTCTCTCTCTCTATCTCGCTCTCTCTCAATCACTCTCTCATTCTCCCTTTGCCCTCCCTCAAAACTCCTCCATCCCTTTTGACAATGTGAGTCATCTCCAAATGTCTGCCGCCCTCAACCCAAATGGACAAACATTTTCCCCCTTTTCAATGCAGGCTGGCTTCTGTACAAATGGAGATGCAAGCTTTGAAAAGCATATGTTTTCACAAGTGCAACAGCCTCAGCAATGATGTCGTGTCCATGTGTACACAGAAAGAGGTGGATGTATATCTGCCTGAAGCAGCAGCCCTCTCTTTCCCTTGTGTCTGATGATCTATGTTTGGCTCCCAGGTGAGGATCTTGTTAATGCTGTAGCAAGCTGGAGACTGGCATATACACCTGCTTGTCATGGATGATCACCCTATTCTGGGCAAACAAACTAAGCCTCCTGTAGACCCAATAATCCAGTGATATTACATATTAATAAGACTCCACACCATGGCACCCTGGTTAGGATTAAAATGATTTTTTTCCCCTTTACTGCATATTTTCTCATTAAGTACACAGCAAACAGAATGACTATGTGATGTCACGTTCACATCACAGGCATTAAAAAAGCCATTTTACTTAGTCTGATAAAATCAGTGGAACATGGTGGCTTTTCTTTGTTGAGCATACATTAAACAGAAGCTCCAACCCTCATTATATTGGAAAGTCAAAAAGTAATCTTGCTAATAGCTTCTGTGAAAATGGCAAATCATAAGAGCCTCTTGTTTTGTTTTCCCAGTACAAGTGCAGGCTGGAAATCTGTGTTAGAAAGCTGTCATGGAGGATAGCAAAACACTGAAATATTCTCATTTCTACACTGGTACTTCCACTACCACACATATTGAAGTGTACAGTGCAGTGTGCACTGTATGCTGTGTGAGGTCTCGCTCCTGGTAATTAATAATAAACTGGCTGAACTGGAAATGACATCATTCAAAAGATCAGCTCAAGGGGCTGGCAAGATGTGATTTCACATGTTCACATATGAAAAAAAAAAAAAAAAGGTGAGATAAATGTCTGAGCTCAGTAATGTCTGTGTAATCCTCATGTGATAAACATCCTTACAAATCCTTACAGCCCTATACTCCCACTGATCCTGCTGGGATATTCTCTCGACCCCAGAGATGATCCACAGTAAAACCTGAATACACTCGAGTTGCATTACAGCTAGAATCGATGAAGAATCGATAAACAAATTTAATTAAGCATGTGCAACAAAGCACTGCTCTGGTGCGGTTCTGGCTCCACAACTGGTACAGACTTGGCAAAAAGGAACACTTACTGTTTGTGGGGCTATGTTAAATCAGACACTATTTGCCAGCCAGTTGCAACCAGCTAAGGGGAGCAATTAGTTTTAATGGTCCTCTTAGTTAGAAGAGATTCCTGTAGTTTCAGTATGGCTCCCTACCTTGTTCTGAGCTTGCTCGATCTTAAAGTAGCACCGATTCTGTCCGTGTTATTGTGCATTAAAGTCCGATTCAAAATTGAATCAACATTTTTCAGCAACAGTCAACAGATTTACAGAGCTATGCTACTTTTATGCTACTGAGATGTGTGTGTGTGTGTGTCTATGCAAGAGAGAGAGCGTGACAGGGAGGGAGGGAGCGAGGGAGAGAGAGAAACCAGATTTGTGTCATAGTGCTGTGTTTTTTGCCAGTCAATCATACAACAGATGTATTGTTATATTATTTTTCGTACAGGTTCAGAGTATTCACATTTATATTTTATTTATTCACCCAGCCAGGAATACTACATTCTTTGGACTGGTGTGGGATTTATGGGAATCTCAAGCAGAACGGCGCAGGCAGAAATGTTTTCCCAGTAAAGAGATGATTACATTCAGCTGCGGTGAGCCACACCTCTGCACCTTGTTGCAAATGAATTACAGATAGAACATTTATTTGGCTTCTCAGCCTCACCATGGGATTCATGTTAGAGGTCCTTCAACATAATTCAGCACACAACACAACACCTAGGCTGGGTAATAATGCTTATCAAGCATATGTAATTGCAAGCCTAAACCAAATTTCTCTAGGTGATCCTAATTGGTTTTGTCACTTGAGCGATAGCTGACTAATGTTGTGCCTTCACGACTGACAGTGTCACTCTCACCTACCGTAAGACATGTTGCTGTGCTTAGCAGTGCAAAAACAATACTCAGAAGGCAAGATACCAAAGGAAGAGGTCTCCAATGTATTTTCAAAGAAAACAATATCTTAGTATGCATATTTCTTCCCTCAAGCAATGTGTGTCCTCTGCTTGTTGTTTTGGTGACAGTTTGTAAAAATGTGAGAGGCGTAATCATGCTGCAGTGTGTGCTATTTTTCAAGGTTGGATGAGTAAGAATTCTGAGGTTTTGCCAGATACTTAGTTCCAAATCCCCAAACTCAGTAAAACAAAACCATTCGGGATAGACTAGGTCTCCAATCCTTTTACAAGAAATACGCTGCCCTCTCTTTCTTTTTAACTGCAGGAGGCAAATAACCATTAATCATAGGTCACAGTGTCTCACTGCATTGCATCATACTGAAAGGGCTGTAGAAAGCATGCATCCATGAAATAGGTTTTAATCTTACGTGTGAGGTTTGCATGCCCGAGAGTATACAGGTGTGCGTGTGTCTTTACTGGCACTGCATCAATAACAGATACAGAGACACAGATACAGACCTACAGGTAAAAAGAAATATATGCAGAGGGAGGTATAAAAAATGAGAAAGAGAATTTAAAAAGTATGCATGGGCATCTAGAGCACAGGAACGTTCACAGCAGTTCATCACTTCACACAGCAGTAATTTTTGTCATGAACCATTTCAAGGGAAATAATTATGCAGCTAATGCAATTTAATCCCTGTCCTTGCATCCTCCTCTGAGAAAAAAGGCACATGCAAGCCCACATGAAGCTGATGCTGTTGCCTCATTATGTGCAAAATGCATAGCATTAATTGGGTTAGAGGATCAGAGATCTATACCTAGCAGCAAAGAAGGAAAATTTAGGGCATGTTAGATCCAGAGCTACTGAGGTTATCGACGAGAAAACCTCCACAGATTAACAGAAAGCACAGATGGATTCTGAGTGTGCTGTGTCTGTCTGCTCATGAGCTATGCAAAGAAACCATTTTTGCTCAGTAAGTCTATAAAATAATTTCTGCTGTAATTTCTGTCTTAGGCATTTGGTGGCTCAGTGGTTATTTCCTTTTTTGTGTCCAGGAAATCTACATAATAACTTCCACATTTAATTTCTGTTTTAGAAGTGTTTGTTAGCCCAGTGGTTAGGGCTATTTCTCCCCACAGCAAGAAAGTTAAAGACATTTGCATGATCTTCCCGGTGTTTATGTGGATTTATGAAGCTCCAAATGCCTCCTACATTCCAAAAACATGCAAGTCAGATGGATTGCAGGGTCTAATTTGCTCATAGGTGTGAATGGGAGTGTGAGTGATTGTCTCTCTAACTGTGCTGGTACTGTGATGGACTGGCAACCTGGCCAAGGTTTCTCTGGCTTCCCCTAAATGCATGCTGGAATTGTTTTCCAGCCCACCTCCACCTGAGAACAGATTAAGTGGGTAGTGAAAATACAGGAATGAACAAATTTCTGTCTTTACTGTTGTGTATTTTTTTATTGAAGGGAATTTACCTCTAGATACATTTAACATGTTTTAAAACACTTTATTTCTTTGGATGAAAAGCCCCACTTTTCAAAATTTAAACTTCAATAGCTGTAGCGCACAATATAGTGAGCTTCACTTCCCGACTCTTATTTCTCGGCATGATTCACCCGTCTCTTTGAAATGTATTTACTTCAAGTCTCGAACTGTTTATCCATTCCTTCATACTCTCTCCCATTTATCCATTTCAGCCTCTGATCAAAACTGCTCCCATTTCTGGCTCTAATATCGCCCTCCAACCCCTCCATGCAAAACGAGTGCCATTATGCAACTTTGGAATATCATGGGTAATTGCTTTTTGAAAGCTCCCCCCTATTTTCTTTCTGTTGTTGATAAACATGTAATGGGCTTATTTTTTTTTTTTTTTTTTTACCACGTGACCTAAGCTGTGTGACCTTCAGCTGCAGCTTTGCATAGCTGACTACAGAGGGCAGAGATATCCCTGTGGACCCCCTTTTGGCCTCCAGAGTGCCAGCTGCACGCTGGCAAAGAGCCGCCCGAATCAGGCCTACCACAAAGCCCGAGCTGTGCTGCTACAGCCAAGGTAGTGGTTGTGGTAATGTTTGCTCTGCCTTTGTGTTTGAGTGTGTGTCCACGCATGCATGCATTGAGGGATGGTGGTTAGAACAGAAGTAGTGAGCGTTGCTGGGCTGCTAATGTTATTCCCATCCCAATTTGCTGCTTTTGCACGTTCATTACCACTGCAATTATACTGTTGGTGTGTATAGGAAGCATGAGTAAATGAATTAGGCAGGAGCATGTTTTCAAGTGGGGGTGGATACGGGAAAGTGAAGGGGTCTCTAAACCTTTTAATGAGGGAGAAATTTTGCTGAAGACAGGGTTCTGGTAATGTCTGTTAATGGAATTTGGACTTGATTATAGGATAGCAGACACACGCTCAGTAGAGGCCCTGTCATCCTCTGAATCCTGACATTATCAATTATGTTTATGTATCATCAAGGCATGGGCCGTAGCTGGCACCATCTGTATGAGCTTATGGGCTTCATTATGTGACATCACAGATGATACTTTTAACTAATCCTTTACATTATTTCAGAATTTGTCTGTTACACGAAACAATAAAACACACATGCTTCCAATGTGCCGTGTCAGACCTGTTGATAGTTTGAACATTAACCAAAACATTTGCAGGCTTTAAGAATATTTTGATGGGGCCCTTCATAAATAATGGAGAGAGAGAGAGAGAGAGAGAGAGAGAGAGAGAGAGAGAGAGAGAGAGAGAGAGAGGCTTTTTGATTGAAAGATTCCAACAGGGAGAGGAGGCTCTTATGTGAAATTAAATCAGCCACATGAGTGGGAGGAAAAGCAATTAATGACCTTTTTGTTTTTGAAGTTAAAAGTTAGAGTGAGGTTAAAAGTTTGAGTGTTATCTCAGTTAATTACTGTGTCGATGGACAGACTTTGAATTCAAGTGTTTTATCATTACACAGGCTGTAACGTAATTCACATTGTATAACCGATTGTTTCCACCAAGCAGTCTGGCCAGTCAAAGATGTATACCAGACATGTATGTAATTCAAATTAAACACAAACAGAACATACACATGCACATACACTGGTGCTCAGTCCAGGAAAGGATGATCCATAGGGTTATGTAGAAAGACTGTATGTGCTCCTGATCTTATTTATTAGTTACATATGGAATATAAAAATACAACTTTCTGAATTGTGACAGGTGCTTTATCAGGCAATCTCTGGGGAGAGCTGAACCTTATAGTTCAAATTAACCATGCTATATTTATTTATTACTTGAATAGATGTGTTGGCAATAGTATAAAGAAACATTGACTTGACCTTGTGTTTAGCTGCATTGCTGCCGTGCACAGTCACCATAAAGAATGACCTCTGAGGAATTGTTGCGATTATGCATCTGCTGTACACACTGTTTAATTCAATGCATCAAAGAAAAATGGATTAATTTGATAAGGACAGATCAAATCCCTGTCCATTGATGGATCCTAAACAAATCCCCTCGGGAACATTTCAGCCTGCAAATTTTTGTGAAATGAGCACGATGTCTGAAGATACGTGCTCTGTGCACAAAAGGTGAGAGAAATGCCTTCCCCCTCCATGCACAAAGGGATTATTTGTATAGGGGACATGACTGGAAACCGGCAGCAGTTTGACATTGAACTTGCATGGTGGAAAATAAGACTGGAGGATGGTGTTGCGCATATACATACATTTGCCATTGTGTGCACCAATCTGGATTCAATTCCCAGCTCATGTCATGTTTTCAACAGTGAGTGGTTTAAGGTCACAGTAAGGTTTTGGTTGTATTTAAATAAGAATAACTTAAGTGAAGACTGAAACTTCACCTTGTTTTAGTTGCCCGCCAAAGTTTGCTAAACCCAACTATAATTTTAACCAGTGACGCTGACCTGCCTCAAACACAACTAATTCATAAGAAAATGTGGTGCCTAATTTGTGCCATTATTACATTGCCACAATTCATGTTGAAAGAATGTAATATTCAAACTATTCCTTTCACAAAATAATAAACAAAATACAATCTGTGCTTCAGAGTTTGTGTTCGTTTCACAAAATTGTATGAGACTGGATTGTGTATATATTAGAGGGGTGCTAATTACTACCATGTGCAGTAAGGTGCACAACTTTCTCCAGTTTAGTGCCGGATTTATTTCGGTCACTTGTGCAAAGTCAGGCACAGTATTGCAATGCAATACCTGAGGTAAAGTATAATTATTGCATCTAGCATGGTGAAACATGTATGACATGCTCTTTTAACATCAACCACTGTAACTGAACCAGATGCACAAGATGCACAACTGCCAGAAGTTTTTTTTTTTTTTTTTTCTCATCAAGTTATAATACAATGCTAATTATATTACTACATCCACTGCTACCAGTACTGATGGTGATAATAATAATAAACATTGACCTAACTGAGAATTTTATGCAGGACTGGAGTCTTAGCTTTTCATAAAAACATACAGGGCAGGTGCACTGGTACACAACGAAAATTAAATTAGCAGAACTCTAGAGGCCTGAAATGATTTAGACAAGTTAAATTAGACTAATTCAAGTAAAGGGTAGCTGTAATCATAAACTTTGATGGGCTACAAGACAAGCAAAATCATGGTGCTTGCTGTGGCAGCCACTTTTCAATTCCAGACTCTACTGTTTTCTAGTATCAGGATGGTCAAACTGAATTATTATTATTTTTTTTTAGAAGGATCATGTTTTCATAGTTTGTAATGGCGCACAATTGAAATGAGTGGCTTCTTCAATTTTTGATCTGCAAACACTGGAAGTCAAATAAATGGTTCTGTGAGCTAATGTGGATGCTCTGGTCAAATTTGGGTATAAGGCAGGTCAATGCAATGTCCACAGCTTGTGGGCTCACACTCGCATTATTAATCTCAACAGGGCACAAAACCTGAGATGTGAAATTCCTGTTAATTCATTAAAAAAAGTTGCTTCATCCCCGTATCCTAATTAATGAAGTGACGCATTCATTAAATCTCCAAAAGCCCATGGCTGCTGATGGAGAGAGAAACCAAATGATACTCTGTTTAAAGTTATCTCGATCATGTATTGTGGTTGTGTTCGTCCATCAAAGGTTATCTTACCTGTTCCCACATTGTTCACAGTTAATAGCTAAGATAAATACAGGGGGGAAAAAATTAACTAAATCCCTTAAAAATTAATTATGAATATTTCTGTTTCCTGCCTAGAAAATTTAGGTAGAGGCTTATTTGAGATTGCTTTTTTTTAATGAAATAGTTATGCACACATTAGATGAATACATTATGTTCTTAAGAGGACCTCAGTGGAGATAAGTTGTTGTGTTGTTGTTGAAGTGTATGTGCTGGGCTTCATCTGGAGCAAAATGTGCATGTATTTACTTTAACTTTCAAATAAATCCAATACAATCCAGGCTCAAATAGCTAAGCACACACCTTTTTTTTTTTTTTTTTCTAAATCTGTGTTGCCTTTATTGGTATTTTTTGCCCGTCAAAGTTTGAGAGAAAGGGAGAAAGAGAGAGAGAGAGAGAGAGAGAGGGAGGGAGGGAGGGAGAAAGAGACGTGTGAAGTGATGCTATACAGTATGTGAATGCCGACATGCTCTGCCATTCTATCTTAAGTGGCAATTTCCATGTTTTTCTCCATGGGTTCCTTTCCAGCAGGGTTACCACAGTGTCACTGTCAAAATGAAATGGACTGTCACAAGCCACTCTCAGAGATATTGTACAGGTTAATTTGGGTCCAGGACAATATCTCTGGCTCTCACAGGTAGGGTTTCGTGACGCAGTCGCTGTCACCTTTCCACCATTAGATGAATGCACTGATGTTCTCTGTCATGTCAGTGTGTTTTGTTTGTTGTCGTGCGGCGTATGATTCATCGTGGCGTGATTTTGTATGTGCTCTGGCTCGTGCTGAATGTGAAAAATAATTTCCTTTCTGGGGACAATAAACTATCTACCCAGGAATGTAACTAGTAACTATGCTGTGAAATGTGGAAGTGTTTTTTTTTCCCCCCATGGGAAGCTGATTATAACTAATTTGCTGTGTTTTCACACAATCTCACATGACTCATCAGGTTAGACCATCTAAGTGGCAGAAATATGATATCCACTGTGTGTTGACGTAAATGGATGCTGATTTTTGACTTTGTAACTTGGTAACTTTTTGACTTGGTATTTTTATTGTCCTTATGTGCCCCATCCATTTTTGCCATTGTCTTTGTATTTACAATTGCTGGACTTGGATAAATCCCAAACGAAATAAGCAATGCATATATGGACAGCACTGGGTACGAAGCTCATTGTCCTTGTAATAAAATTAACTGTAAAGAGGCAAAAAAAATTAAAGACTTGGACAGCTCATAGATCCCATGCTACATTGTGCTAAAAGTGGAAAGACAAAAGCAGAAAGGCGGTGGCGTATGTGCTGCCTGGAAACATGTTGTGGATACTTATTTGTTATAACAGCTTAAGATGGCTGTTATTGTTTTACCTCTGAATGGGGGGAAAAATACAGAGCTTACCTTCACTGTCACTTTTGTAATGTTTTAAAGGCTTTATCCTATTACAGGGGTTTTCAATTCAGCCCTCAGGGACCCCCCACATATCTGTTCAATTCTTGGGTAGCACAACTGATTGAGTTAGTCAAGGCCTCGCAAAGTGTGCTATAGCCCAGGAACTGAACAAATGTGGAATATGTGGGGGTCCCTGAGGGGGAGGAAAGCCCCTGTCCTATTACGTTTTCACAGTAAAGCGTAGCCATATAAGTATTCAGTGCTGACATAACTATGAGACAACTGTTCACATTTGTACATTACTCTACTTAGTCTCTGGCACAAAACACAGAACAAGTGCCAAAAAAAGTAAGGGGCACAAAAAAAAAAAAAAAAAAAACTTTCAGAAGTGGTGAGCGGTACACAAACCCCGTCCTGTCCTTAGTGGAGATTACACCCATCTGTCTGTCTGTCTGTCTGTCTGCTTCTCTGTTTGTCTGTCTACCCAGTGGCGTAAATATAGAAAGTGAAGGCAGTGTGGCTGTACTGGGGCCCATGAAGCAATTTCAGAAATACCTGTGTTCAAAGAAGAACTCACATTAAATTAAAAATTGTGCCGTTTGCGATAAACTGTGTACCTTTGAAAAGACAAACCCATCTCTGTCATGGTTTTCCTTTTCTCTGGGGGGTAAAATTATCTTTAGCAATGTATTATAACATTATATGCCCGATCTCTCGGTCTGACCATGACGATATGCTGCAGCTAGTTTAGGTGCAAAATCTGAATGTCTGAAGACTTACAAACTCAGCACATCAGTGGCCAAAGAAACTCATTTGACTGTAAAATCCAGCGCTTTGGTAAAATACATATATGCCTAATACTGTGTGTGTGTGCGTACTTCATAACTAGTAAGCAGCATTCACTAGAGCCCATCATAATAACATGCACTGGGGCCCGTCTTAACTACCTTATGCCACTGTGTCCTTCTATTTATGTCTACTGGTTCCCACTTCCACACAAAAAACATTCTTCTGCCAGCATAAGCACATACTCACATCATCCACAGAGCTCTCTCACCTGGAGTGTTTGAGTGTTCTGAAATTGGTGCACATAACTGTGCAGCGGTGGCGCTTGTACGTTGATTCATTTCCAGAATGTGTATATTATCTATATTAATTTTCAAAAGCTGTCAATAAACAGGAAGCCTTGCTTTAGAATGCACTGAAATAGCCTCAGGGTAATTGTGATTAATGCATCCCAGTTGACTATGACACATCCACATGTTTTTTTTTTTTTTTTTTTTTTTTTTTTTTAAGACAGCCATTGCATTGTTCAAATTCAGGTGTCTTCTTTTATAAATATATCATGTAAGCATATTATTACAAATCCATTATAGGCACTGTGGGACCACAGCAGCCCTTTTGAGCTGGGATTAATTTGAACATAAATACAAACCCAAGAAAACTGGCAGTCTAACAAATTGGGTGGGGTGCTGGTAGGGACAATAGGGGTGGGATGAAGCACTTCTCCTATGAGTTTGATGGCATGCAACATTGAAGATGACAAAATGTAAAAATTGTTTAGAGGACCCCATTAAATATGTATGAAACAGGGTTTTCAAGGAGGGCATAGACAGGGAAATCCATCATCACATTGTAAAATGCGGAAATACTATTAGAGTATGAATATTTAGTATTGTTTCTTGGATGCTGTGCAGAGTGGTACAGACATGCAGGAACATTGAGAACATGACTTTAATATTACATGTGACTCACAAGCACAGTTATTTCTCTTTGGGTTCGAATACATTAATTATGAGCAAGGTGGCTAGTGGTTCACTGATCTGAGGTGTTTTGTACTTCATGTTACACCTCGTGACGCCAAATTACTTCTAGATAAATAGGAGATTCTCTTCATGCCGACTCTCAAGGTGCCTACACTTGAATTCACTTGATTCTGTGCAAATGGTCTGTGTATTGTGCAAGAACTTGTCCGCAAACATGAGCAAATTGACATTGGAACAGAGTGGGAACATTTGTGTTTACAAGTACTCAATTAGAGAGATTAGTCAACCTCTCCAAGGTCACCAAAACAAAGGCTGTTTCATGTACCATAATCCCTCTAAGTCAACTATTAATTACCTTATGAATGTCTGAGGACTAAAGGGCATTGTCACGGGCCATGGCTCATCGAAATGTCATCAGAGTTGCGAGGAAAAGTTTCCAAACCTTTCATTCTCAGCTTTACCAGATCAAGACTCGGAAGCCACACTATGCAGGGTTATGGCAGCGGCTTCGGCACTTATCCTGTTTGCTTTCTCACTCTGATTTCTTATTTAGTTCATTTTTTATTGGCTTCTTAATGTATTCTGCGGATGACATGCAAATTGTGCCTTGTTCCCCACTTATAAATGCCTCACTACAACAACCAGCTTCAGGCCTTGTAATCAAAGCCTCACAGCAACAAACTTACATCTCCTGGCACAAGGATACTACGGTGAAGTACAACTATAGTACCTCTCTGTTGTTAGCCTGCCAGCATGCTGTGTTGTTGTGAGAGAGGAGTCCATACTGCTGTGCAGTCAGGCTTTCTTTGGGTGATGTGAGTGGGTATGGGGGCGTGTTTGCAGAGAAGAAGCAAGAAAATGAGAGATAGGAGCCATAGCCAGAGAGCTGTCCCTGAGTGATGCTGCTCTGCTCCCAGCAGCACCCTGTCAACTCCAAATGAAAAATTTCAGACTTCCAGTGAGGTAGCTCTTGAAAGTGGAAATGTTTTTCCACCACTGCTGTGTCCTTTTTTGGACAATAACTTTAAAACTTTGCTGGCTGACCTTCAGAGTGGAGGAAAGATAATGGATTCCATTCATCTCAAGGCATGTGTTAAGTTGATTGGTAGATGAAACACTGTGAAAATGCATGCGGTTTCAAGATGAAATACGGTGGGTTGGCAACCTGTCACTTGACTTATGTGCATTTTCTTTTAAGTGTGGTCTGTATGACTTTTAAGAACTGATATCTAGCATTTGTTAATCTTGAAAGATACATATGGATACATCTGGGATCATGGAGCAGCAATGTCAATTTAAATAATATGGACATAGTAAACATCAAAGCGTCTCTGTGGATGATGGCTTCTGTTCTTGTCAGAGTAGAACTCCATGGCTAACCACTTGAATGAATGAATGCGTGTGTGTGTGTGTGTGTGTGTGTGTGTGTGTGTCCAGCCCTTAAACATAGTTAATCATGGTACAGTCTCAAGCAATTTCACAATGTCCTCATTATGAAACAATAAATGAAAAAGACAACCCCTGGGTTAGCCAGCTATCACACCGAGAAACGTCACTACAGGCGTGGCTGTTTGAGAAATGCCTGGGCAAACTGTGTCTGGCAAAACAGCTTGGAGCGCCTGTGAAGCACGGCTGTGTGTGCAACCGGGCAATTAAATGTGATGAATTAAAAAAAAGTTCAAAGTATTCAATCAGATGCCAAGCTTTCCATTGCTCAAGTTTTGGAGGAAGAAGGTCAGTTTGTGGAATATTGGAAAAATGTTAATGGTAACATGAATGCCGCCATCTCTTCTGCAAATTCAGTCTGGGTGAATAATGGAGTGGCTTTGAGCAATATCATTCTTCAAAAGTTAAGATGAGATTTTGACCAATATTGGATATTGTTTTTAGCACAGCAAAAATCAAAAAAGGAAGGAAGTGGCACACAAATAAAGCCCACCTTTTGCTCCATTAGTTGGGCTGCCTGGCTAAAGTGTGACATCGACAACGCTGTGACTCTGCGCCTTGAGCCAAGAAGTTGAAAATATTTTAAATTGCCAGGAAAATATGAAATGCCTTTCACAAGAGGAGTGCAAAGGTATGTTGTACCTCAGAAAAAAGAATGGTTTTGTCTCTAGTGATGCTTCCTTGTGTGATTACCACTTAAACCTGCAAAAAGAGAAGCTGCCTCAAATGAATATATTAGGGAAAAATGGAAAAATGATGAGAAGGGCATCACAGAGACGGACTCCCCTCCAGGATGGCCAGGCATACAATATGTGCTGAAAGTAGGAAGACAAAGAGTAAATACTGATGATTTTATAGAAAGTAAACAAAATATATACACAGAATAAACACAGTGACAACATTTGAACGTCCAGATTTGTTGCTGGGCATGAAGTTCAAATTGGTCACCACCAACGTCAAGGTCATGGTCAAGGTCAAGGCCATGGACACAATACCCACTGCAGGGATGTCACCACCATCTGTGAAAAACAGCAACCACCAGAGGCGAACTGGGAGGCAGTTTGGGACCAGAAAGGGCACTGGTACCTGCCCAGCCGTAACCACAACCTGAAATAAAAAGAAAAATGGGATGCTTCCATACACAGGAGATGAATTTATTTGCTTGCTCTCAGCCAGACAGACACACACACACACCAGCTTCAATGAACAGGTACACGTGTCGCAGGCAAAAAGGACACACAAACTAAATTCCCATCGGCAGGAACTTGAACTAGTGCTAATTAACTAGCTTAACCTTAAACTACAAGGAGACTGAGTCACTCAGTAATTGTGCAAGGCTAAGGCTGGTCAAATGATAATGAAAGTAAACAGTTTATCAGCTGGAAATTTACAGATACCAACAGGCTTTGATTCTGTAATTGCAACGAGGAAAAAAAAAAAAGACTATGATAAGAAAAAGCTCTGCTGCCTGATATTTATTTTGGAATAAATAATATCCCAGCATTTTGTGATAAGCGGGCATGTCGTGGTACATATGGTGCAGTGAGATCAATAAATACAATGGGGCAATGTGTTAATATATATTAGCAGACGCATTAGGGAATCATAAATGGCATGAAGTGGGAGACAGGGTGAGGGCTGCAGGCAGGGTGAACTGGTAACAAAAATCGTCCTGGGAATTTTACATCAGAGCAACCCCAGTGATGACAACCATTAAGACACAAGTAAGTTATCCTAGCTGTTAATTATAACTTGCCCAGGGCTATAGTGATTGTTGATGAGGTGGGTATACTATTAAGTAGATGGCTGGATCACTAAGGAAGGGAATATACTCTCTCCTGCATATTTCAGTGGCTTTTTGGGGTATACTGTAAAGTGCCAGAAAAAAAGCTGGGTATACTCTGTATCCCTATCACTATGAGCTTCCTTCATATTACCTACAGAATGCACCAAATGCAGAACTGCATGTTGCGCTGTAACTTGGCATGCCAGCTTGCTAGCCTGATGGGTTACATTTGCCACAGAGCCTGGCTAGCAGATGTTTTTGTATGTGGGTACATTAAACATTCAGCTCGCCTGATAGCTTGTGAACTCATGGTAACTTGTTCAAAGATCGTTTAATGTATGATGTGAGAGCAGATTTGAACACAAATGTATCATGTATTATATGTAGGATGTCTGTACGCATATTCCTCGTGCTCTGCGCGTCCTTGTCCAAGCATCTCTCTCACTCTCAAGTCAAATAAGTCCATTATGTTTAGAACATGCATTAGACTTAGCTTTTTCATGCTTTTGAACACCAACTTTTTTTTTCCCAAAGTGACTTACAGTACATACACTTTGCCAACAATTGTCAAACCAAGTGTCTATCAGTCTTCAGCAGCTAAGCCTTCAATAGGAAGCCCTCTGAGATTTTTCTCTCTATATTGTGGCAAAAAACAAACAAACAAACAAACAAACAAACAAACAAACAAACAACCTGTGTGATCATGGCTGCAAGATAACAATCATGTTCAGGAAAAATCAAAAATTAAAGCATGGCAAGTTGGGATCGGGGGAGAGTCACACCATAAGTAAACAAATGATATTAACAAAACTGAGTACCTAGCTTCTGCTTGTGAGAAAAAATAACTGTTAAGACAAAAATAAACTAACAAACAAACAAATAAATAAATACAATTCTAAAAACAAATTTAAAAAAGGAGGTGGAAAGACAGAAGCAGAAAAATTATGCATGGCACACATATTAAAAACACACAAACATGTGGAAGTGGGGACTTGGTTAGCAGCACCCGCTCTGCTATTGACGTTCCAAAGTGGTGCAGAAACTGCAGGGAGATAGCAGTTTACAGATGCCATAGTACTTGATGCAGACATTTATTGGCTCTGGAAGTTATCTTGTGAGTGATTATGCAAATAATGTCAAGACCCTTGCAGCCACAGAGTCTGAAACAGCCAAGCACAAGTGCACGATAAAAAAGAGAAAATAAATGAGCCAGAAATTGCTAAGTGGGTTAACATTAGCCACCAGGGTACCATGCCAGTTCAAAGTGCATTGCAAAGTAGTGGCTTCACCAAAACAGCTTGGATTACCTTAACAATTAACACAGTGATTAACAATAGCTAGGTAAGCCCTTTGCCAATAATAATAAAAAGTTTTGGATAAAAACATTATAGGCTGAATGAAATATTTATGGAGGAAAGTAATTTGAGCAGAATGGGCTGGATGACAGAAAGGCTTAATTAATTCAAGAAATGATGCAAGACATATTATTACGTTGTAAAAATAAACATGTTTATTACAAAGTAAACCCATATTTCATCTGACACATTTCACTGTAAGTGTATAAAGCATTATCGGGTGAGCAAGAATCCCAAAACGGACTCAGAATCCTAAAAGCAGGGGATGTTAAAATGTGAGGGTTGTAATATTTGGCTTATTTTCAATACAAGGTGTGGCTGTCTTTAGGTATAAGGCTTGGTAATCAATACAAGCCAAAAATGAGACCATGTAAACCTTAAATTACACACAATGCTTACTTATGTGTAAGTATGTGTAGTATGTGTAAAAATTCCTTCATTTTATGGGTATGGCACTGCACTTTTATTTATAATATGAGAGGTAGGTATAGATATAAACATATGGTACTATAGGTGTAAATAGTTAGACTAAAGCAGTAACCGCACTGGAGTGATACCGATCACACACATGCATGTAGCTGCTGTATTAATGTGCATGGTTGAGAAAAACAAACACTTCTTTGTGTCATTCCAAAAATGGAGTGAGTAAACTGAAAAAGCTGTTATAGCCACTTACTTAATCACATGAATAGAATTCAGCTTGATGGATCCACAAGAGCCTCAGGTTTACAACCATGTCCAATAATTTGCTGCTCCAAAACTGCTGAGAGGTCCCAGCAGGCTATGCAGAAAGGGGGCAACCATTATTCTAAAAACAGTGGAAATCATTGCCATTCCCATCTTTGTAAAATCCTGCTTGGTCTAAGCTCTAAGCTGCAATGGGCTGCCATGAAATGGACATTGTTGCTGTGGGTGCAGTAACAGCTGTAGCTACAAGCGAAAAAACTGGATAACATTAGCTGCCAAGTCATTGCTTAGTATTTTCATAGACGGCTCAATGTGTGAATGATCTCACACTGAAAAGCTGAAAATGTTTCACACTGAGTTCACAATAAATCTCCGTAAAGTCCTCTTCTGTTGAAAATCAAGTTTTTGACCTTGTTAACATGTCCATGTGGTGTTTTTCATATGTTACAAAACTTACTAGGAGTGAAATAAGCAGTGAGTGCAGTGACAATGTCAAAAATCAGGATTCAGAGAGGCATAATTTATGATGTCAAGGAACCAGTCCCGTCAACTGATGGGGTGGCATTTTCCATTTCATTAGCAACCGGCCTGCAGCAACAAGACCAACTCGAAATGGCTGCCTCACATAAACAGTATTAGTAACCCTAAGAGATTTGCTGAAAAAATTTACTTTAAATGGATAGATTATCAAATATTATGCAAATTAGAAGCAGGCAGAGAGGTGGGTGGGGAGTATTTGCATATTCATAAATCTGCGCATTCTTAATGAGGTCAAGGTGTAGAGAGTTACATCCAAGTTGTTTTAAGGCATTAAAAGAAAAGCCAAAAAAAAAAAAAAAAAAAAAAAAAAAATCCAATATTGATAAACAGAGATGACTTTTTTTAGGGGTTTAATAAATGGTTGGTGGGTGACCCAAAAAAAAAAAAAAAAAAAAAATCACCCACACCACCTACATGCACAATAAACATGAGTGGGGCACACACCATATATGCTAGTTATTAGGGAGGAGTTGAGGATATGATTAGGATATGATCTAACAAACTCATCTGTCTTTTTCTTACTGAAACTGATATGTTAGCTCAGCTTGGCTAGTCTGATTCCCTAAACAGTTCACAAACTGGCAGCAGTGAATCACAGTTTACAACAAACACAGCAGTCTGCCAGAGCCGCTGACTGCCACTCATGAATACATTGTGGCTTCAAGCACTACAAGAGCACAACTTTTTGTTCATGTGGGCCAAGCAGGGCCAGAGAAAGACAATGTGCATGTCTTATGGGCTCGGAAGAAGGATGTTTGGTATATGTGCTGGCTGAGCAGCTTGGTGTGAACGGATCGCGATTCTTTATTCTCCATCCAGAGATGAATAAATCCACGTCAATGCAGTGCATGCATGTATATCGGTAAATCATGGCATCAGATTGGTAGAACAGTCTTTTCTTGTAATTGGCAGAATATAGCGTGGAAGCATGGTGGTGTTTAACTCAGCGGCAAAATGATGAAATTAGTAATTCATTAATAGAAGGGTAGGAATGTTAAGCAGACTCCAGCAGGTGCAGCAGGCAACAGTGGTACCATTTGTATGTGGAAAGGCTGATGATAAAGCTGGTGTGTGGGAGGAGACAACAGCACTGCACTGATACCTTGGATTGAGGGTACCACTGTGATGGGTTGATTCAAGAAAAAAAAAATGAGCAAAAGCAAATCTATCAAGTGCCAGAAAAGCCTTGCTGACAGAATCAGGAGTGTTGGTTAAGTGATTGTTGCAGTCACCAATGATAATAATGTTATCAGCACAAGTGTGAGATGAAATCAGAGAATTCATCCAAGAAAAGAGAATGGGGCCTCGGTAGGTGGCTGTAAGTACAGCTAAATAAAATAACAGTGAGAAAAGATTAGCATGACTGGAGTTCAACCACATGTTGGGCAAAATTTATTGGATTAGAATGACAATGCAGTTGTAAGTGTCAGCAATTAACGGATTGCTTTCATGTGCTTCTTGTGCACCCACTGATTACACTACCACTAATCAGTGAGCATACCAAATATGCAATACAGTACACAAAAACAGATGCAAGCAAGTAGGTGGGGTGCTGGTAGGTGAGCAAGCAGCTAAGCACGTACATCCATTAACAGAAATTTAATAAGCAACAGCATAGCAGTAAGCAGAGCAGACAGGTAGGTTTTCCCAATCTCTCGTCCTCTGAGTCTGCGATGCTGTCAGTGGTGTATGGCAATACACACTGAGAATAACCATCGGCTGGCTGTCAGTAAAAGTTTCCCAGCTCATTTATTCTCAGTTATGAAAGAATCTAAATCAAGGACATCAAATTATGCAAAATTACTGTCAGTGCTGGAATTAACATTTTGAATAAAGTAGAATAAGGTAACACCCCCACCTTTATTTGCAGTATACCAGTGTTCTCTTAGCTAAAGCAGTTTGATGGAGAGGCTTTGGTGAGAGGTAGGAAAACATTACACTTTAAACAGGTTTCACATAGGCCCATCATGTCAAGACTATGGGCCCTATCTTGTGCCACCCGCTATCCGCTGCCACTACCCGCTACCCGCAAATTGCGGATTTAGGAACTTCCGCTATCCCTAAACGGTATCTTGCGCCACCCGCTACCCACTATCCGTTATGCCGACTCCGTCATTTGCGCCTGGAGGTGTGTCCGTGGGCGTGTTTCATGCGCTATCCCTAAAGTTGCTATCTTGCGCACCACCCGCTATCCGCTTTCCCTAAAGTTTGGGCTGTTACGAGAGCGCGCCCAGGCGGCTTCAATGCGCGCCCCGACGGAGCCTCGCCACGCACACGGTCGGACTGATACCGGGACGCCGCCAGAATGGACTGAGTAGCCTATATTACTCATATAGAGTGTTTAGAGGAAAGACTGTTTTAATTGGACACTTACGCCAGCACGTTTTATTGTTTTATCATAAGCCAGCAGCTGTGCTATATTTTTATTTTTAATATTTTATTTGCCCAATCTACCTTGTCAATAAATTAGTTTACACATAGTTCCACCTCTGCCTCTTGTGTGTGTGTGTGTGGTGTGACCCGGGGATTTTACTCAATCAGTACAACCTGGTGACACGTCCACTTGGACACATGTGGCTCCACCTCCCGAATTAACTCGCCTATACTATAATATATAATATGTATATAAAGCCAACTTGCTTTTGCCTCAGTAGAAGCCCTGAGAAAATCTACCTCCCTCTCTCCATCACGGGTTTAGGATTTAGGATTTAGGATAGCGCAGCCTGCCCTTAAAGGCAATGGCACCTGGCACACTGATTGGTTTAACTGGCGTAACGCCCAAAACACGCCTATGCATAATATAGCGGGTAGCGCAGGTGTTTTGCGGATAGCGGGAGGTGCACAAGATAGCAACTTTTACGGGGGAACGCCTCTTCCTAAATCCTAAATCCGCATATAGCGGGTTTAGGGAGTCTGGCGCAAGATAGGGCCCTATAAGGGCATTCATCAGCTTTGTTTAAGTAAAGAGTGTTTCAATATTGATGAAGCCAACCTTCAGACAGTAATTACTGCTGGAGTTACTTGCTGGTATTGTGTACATGTTGCTGGAAGTTACTATAATTACTTATAAGGGAGTGCATAATTTGACAGCAAGTGACACAGTTTTAATTAGACATATTTCACTACAGTTATGAATTACTGCTACCAGAGTGAGCAATATGCTAAGGGAGGGACACAGTTTCATATGCGATTCAGTCAAAGGGTGGACCACTTACCTAAGAAGACTAGTCCCAGCTCTTCACTACACTCGGTCAGCCAGCAGTTCTTGAGGACTTATCTGCTATTCCATTTCCTTTAGACGTGCTTTCCAAATTGCATGCTAAACTTTACGTAGAGCTTTTCTCAGTTCTCGGCCCAACAATGCTAAACATTACCTTCTTAGCTTTTCCCTCTGCTTTTAAACTGTGCATGATCAGCCTGCTATTTAAAAAACCTTACCTACTGTAATTATAGGCTGATCTCTAATCACCCATTTCTCCCAAAAATTCTTTAAAAAATCAGCTTATGTGTGTCATATGTCACCATATGTTTTCCAATAATCTCTTTGAAGCATTTCATTCAGGCTTCAGATGTTTCCATTCCACTAGAATGAAAAATGATCTCTTATTACCCATGGACACTGGTGCTACGTCTATTCTTATCATACTTGATCTGATTGCAGCATTTGACACAGTCGATCACATCATATTGTTAAAACGCTTGGAAAAACAAATTGGTATTTGTGGCCTGGGATTCTCTGGGTTTAAATACTGTCTCTCAGTGAGAAAGCAGGGTGTCTACTTCAATAATGTGACTTCTGGGTACCGAGAGCTTAACTATGGTGTTCCTCATGGGTTGGTCCTCGGCCCCCTCTGATTCTCTATCTTCATGCTCCCTCAGGGTGATATTATTTGTAGTTATAAAATTAGCCTCCATTTTTATGCTGATGATGCTCAGATCTTGATATCTATCAAGCACAATGACCGCTAAACATTGACCAACATTGAGGGGTGTCTGTGTGCTAACAACTGCATGATCCCTCAAAACTAAAAAATTTGGTGTGATTTTTGTCTCAGTCATATCAAAAACACCACCCAAGCTGCTTTTTATCACCTCCATAATACGGCTAGAATTAGGCCCATGCTAAGCACAGCTGATGCAGAGACTATTAGTGATGCATTTATCACATTAATTTTTCCAATACTGTCGTGTTCTGCGATCTGCCTGCCTCTAGCACCAAAAGTCATCAGCTGGTCCAGAATGGTCCAGAAATATGCGTTTTCTTTAACTTATGGATAGATTTGACCTTTGAGGTAGGCTCTCTGGCTGTAGCCTCACCTGTCATTGTTTGGTTTAGTTTCTGCCAGTTTAGAAGTCTCTCACAGTTTCTCTCCTTTTGTCTCTCATCTCTAGATTCAGTCTCAACCATGTTGTTTTCTCTGTAACCCTCATCTTTAGGTCTGGCACTTTAGGACAATCTTGAGTTGTAGCGCTTTGACTCTATGCGCTGCTGCTCCCCCTTCATGCCCCTGCTACTCTTGCGCCTTCCACAGCCATTAGCTTTGTTGCATTAATGCATTTATGTACTATATTCTTTATTTGCTTAAGGTCCTGGTACCCCACCAATGCTCCTCTGTGTGTGTTTGTGCATCTCATATATGTATGAGTAAAAATGCCTTGTTTGAGTGTGGCTATCCTCCTCCCAGGTGTGAGGGAGGCAACCTCCCAGGTGTGAGGAGGTTGTGAGGTTGATAGATTATGCAGTAAGTGGACAGATACAAGTAGTCACACAAATAATACAATAAACAAAACTGCATACATAGCCTACACACACACACACACACACACACACACGCACACACCTCAACAGTATGATCAATAAAATCCTCCTACAGCATAGTATGCAGTTTCATCCCAGTATGCTTCTCTACCCTAATCCTATTGCATATTTCTATCCTCCTATACTGCACATCTTGACATTATGGAAGAATCACCTCAGTAACTATAATTTAATATATTAATAGAAGTAGGTACAAATGGGTTTTTAAAAAGGATTAGCTCACTGTTGGAGACATTGTATTATTAGCAGATGGAAGAAGCTCATACTCCGAGTGAAGGATATGAGTTGGGTCATTTTTTTTTTTAAGTAAATAATTTTGATTGGTGTTATTCAAAATTTCTTTAATGACAATGACATGACTGAAAAACAATCTTTTTCAGATTTAGGGAACCAAGCCAATTGTAGACATATATAACAGGTCCAGCACAATGGTAAGTTTTGTTTGTAACTGAGAAAGTTCTGTTTATGAGAATATTTTTGAATGCAGTAACTTGCTAAATTGCTCATATCATTTATTGGAACAAATTTGTTTGTGCAAGTCGTTCTTGCATGAGTGTGTGTGCTTTGTGTGTGCTTGCATGCACATGTGTGGCTGAACGTAAAGGACTATACCAGTGATTTGGCATGTTTAGCATAATATCTACAACATGTGTAACACCAATGAAATGTTACTCAGTCTTAAAATTTGATTCCCGGCCACACCAACACAATGAGAAGCACAGATGTGTGTTTAAATAAATGTATTATTCCTAGAAGACAATATATAAAAACAATGCAATTGCTTTACTTGATAAATCTTAAAATCTCAGTCCAATAAAGAGTTCCAATGAAGCTGTCACTTCAACAAGTTCGGGGTAGGGGAGAGTGGGGTAAATAGTGCCAATTTTTACTTAAAGTGCCTTTAAAGCGAGGGGATTACAGTAATGCCTCCAACTAAAATATGCACATATAGTTTAGGATGTTGTGCATCCCTGGGAACAATCACTTTGGATCTTATATAAACTGTTTGAGAAATACAGCTTTCGAAAAAAAAGTGGTTTTGTGGCACAACTTGCCCCCGGTACGGGGTAAATTGTGCCATTAGAGAGAATACACTGGGGTAAATTGTGCCATTGATAATTGAAGTAAAACAGATCATTTTAATCTCACAAATGATAATGCTATATAAAAGCAAAACAAATTCAATACAAAATTATTTATTTAACATTTATTTATTATTTTAACAGGATCACAGGCCACTTTTCTATAACAAGGCCTAGCGCCACATGAACACATACCCAGAACAAAATAAAACTTCCAAAATGAGCACCTCCAAATCATCTTCATCTGAATCTGAATAGTGAAGTTTTAATGATCAAAGGTAAGAAGACAATGTACAATAACAATAAAATACAATAAAGTAATATATAGTATATAATCACAAGTTGCCACTGGCACAACTTACCCCAGGCCCTTTGGCACAAATTACCCCAAGCCCACCATTTTGAAAAAAATGCATCCCCCAGCTGTTTTGAGCTAACATCATGCTAACTGTATAGACTCATGGTGTAGCTTACTAAAGTACTAAAACCTGTGTGAACTGTTTTCAAAGTTTTCTGTAATTGTTCAAACACAGCAATCAAAAAACCTTGATCATGGAAATTTTACTTTGGAGGGCAAAAAAATGTTTTTTGAACTTAAATGTGCTTACCTCTCAAGCCATGTGTCTCCCTTCTTTGCAGGATGAGTGAAATGGATGCCTCTTCAAAAATATGTGGTCACATGACCAACTTCTTCTATGGTTTTCTAGATAACAGGGGTGGCACTACTTGCCCCTTGGCACAAATTACCCCACCCTCCCCTACCAGTCAGTCTAGTCCTGTGCTGCGCTCCGGGTTCTCCTTGTGCCCAGATGCCAGTCGGTGGGTGCCACAGCCGGCTCTCCACGCTGCCGTCCGATGCGTGGTTCCGGCGCCAGGGACTGCGCTCCGCCGTCGGCCGTCTTATCACGCTGCCACCGCCGCTGCCTGCCGCCCGATGCGCGGTTCCGGTGCCGGGGACTCCGCTCCGCCGTCGGCCGTCTTATCACGCCGCCACCACCGCTGCCTGCCGTCTCCCAGGTCGGACACCCTCGACACACAGAAAGAAAGTGCACTCAACGCCCACTCTGCTCATGCAGGGGGACTCTCAGACACACAAACAAGAGAGGCAAAATGGACACTTCCCTTTCTGTGCAGAAATAGCGAGCGTTGACACTCAGAGTCTGGAGGTCAGCCCGCCAAGCCAGAGGGTCCGCACCGAGGGGGGAAAGTGGGGAGCCCGTCGAGACCCGAGGAAACAGCAGCCACAGCAGGAGGAAACACCAACAACCCGTCTGCACGGTCCAGCACACCGCAGGTATCTGGCGTCTTGGTTATATGGAGTGGGAGGAACAACTCGTGATTGTAATCACTGATGAGGTTCAGGTGTGTCTGTCTGCAGCAACGGGTGCCTCTGTTTAACAGTCACGTCACAGGTAAACCAGTCCACAAATTCCACAGCACACCATAATCATAGCACACTGCAATAATAAAATCTTGTCCATTGCTTGTAGCGCACAGCAATACAAACAACCATATAACACAATGTGGGCAATAAAATAAACAAACCATTTACAAAATATGAGGTTACCCGATCATACTATTAAACCCAAAAGGCAGTGTTTTTGCATCCTATGACACATGTATATGCATAACTTTTTTCCTAATCTTTTCCTGAAGATAGCAAACATATCTTAGAACTTCCATAACATTTTTCCTACATCTTATCCAGCCATTGTTTTCCATTCATTCCACTATGATATGAAAATGAACTTCAAACTTTCTTCACACCAGTATTTCATCGCCATAAGATTTCGTTTTCCTAAAAGCTGTAGCACTGTTGTGTATGTTGTTGATGACTTGAAATTGGCAGGTTTACAAGCAGGACCAAAAGTCAGCCCAACCTATTCCTGACATTTCCTTTTATAACCTGCCTACACCTGCTTGCTCTTGTTCTGCCATGCCCAGAATGCAGACTGCTCTTATAGTTTATGTCTAAGGTTAAGCACTCTAATATCATCTTGACACTGAAGCCCTCTACTTACCTCCATTTGTGTCCAAGTGCCTATACATCATATTTCTCTCAGTCCATCCTTTGTCAACCTTTTCAACTGCAAATCCTTTGAATAAATTCCCCCATGCAATGCAATCATCAAGGCCCCAGAAACTGCCAGAGAACCTCTCTGCCATACCAGAAACTCAGCTGGAAAGCCATTCCCATGCCAGTGCTCCTCAGAAAGATGTGCAACTTTAACTCAGCTGCCCCATCTGTCAGTCATTTCCATCTCAACCAGCCCTTCTCCTGTTTCCCACCAAAGCTTTGAATCATCCCTCCTGATGAGTCCTCTACATTCCAAGGTTACTCCTGCAGACAATGGAATAATCATGAAACAGCTCCCGACTTCTGTCTTTACACTTTTCCAACTTTAGTGTCCTGGGCGTCACTAAGATGTGGAGACATCAGGGGCTTTCCCAGTGAATCACTGGGTATTGCCAACCGCCTTGTGTTGCAATACGTGACACAATACAGCGGCCATGATATGGTAGGCATCACAATACAGTGGTCCCTCGCTCTAACGCGGTTCACCTTTCACGGCCTCGCAGTTTCGCGGATTTTTTTTAGTGCAATTTTGCATGCTTTTTTTTTTTTTTTTTTTTAACAGCGCATTGTGTTCTGCGTCCTGATTGGCTAAGGGAGAGCCCACGCATTGTGTTCTGCATCCTGATTGGCTAAGGGACTGTAGACCATTGTCAATCAATCTCCTCCGTGCCGTGTCTCCTGTACAGTACAGAATGTGTTCATTCTATAATACTGGACTTATTTTTCTACGAAGGTTTGAACTTTGACTATTGCAGGTTATTTTTAGAACATAACCCCGCGATAAATGAGGGACCACTGTACACATACACACAATACACAGACTTTAGTCCAAAAGACATTTATTAAAAACTGTCTTTTGGACTAAAATATGAAAACATGTATGCATAATTTATTCAATCTACAAATTGTTCATTCTGCTAGAAAAATAATTGCTATGATTATAATGCATAATAATTCTTATTTTATAAAATCATAATGTATATTAATTGCTATAAAATTACTACATGGATTTCCTTTTTGAAAACTAAACCATTCTATTTTATTCAAATTTCATACCTTTATAATCAAACAAGATGTGTGAAAATTGGTGAGAGATAAAGTGAGTTATTGCCAAATTTATTAGGGGAGGTCTGTAACTGTAATAGACAGGCGTTGGTTCACAGCTGTTTCTTGACTGTTGTACTCTGCAAGGCTTATCACAGCAAATAGAAACATCGGCAATGAGGCATATGGCTCTATCAGAAGCAGAATATTATTTACTAAAAGGCTTTGAATGGACACACACACGCACAAACAAACAAGGAGATGTGTGTGTGTGTGTGTGTGTGTGTGTGTGTGTACTGTGTAAAGAGAGAGAGATATGAAGAAGAACCTTCCCTTTCCAGGAAGTTAGTTTAGGTTGTGCTCCCTAGCTTTTAATATATTCACACGATTAACACACTATTAACCTGTTGCTATTTACATGTTGTGGGAAGAGGCACCAATGTAGGGTTGGCATGTATGAGGGAGGGTGCCCTGGTTCATCGTATCTGAATTTTGATATATTTTAAGGACAGAGAGAAAATGTTATTGTGCGAATACACAGATTACTGCTGCTTACTTGCTCTACTCCAACAAAGCTGCCCAACCCAGTCATAATCTTAGAGGCCTGCTGTGATGGCTCTTGCATTCAACTTCACCACTAGTATAAGTCTAATTATTTAACAACACTGTGAATGTGTGTGCCCATCTTCTATTATTTTTTTTCCTGAAAAAGCTGGAGATGTCCCCACTTTGGCCCTTTCTTTTAATATTCTCTCAGGCTCAGATTCAAGATATAAACGGATTTGTAGGATCAAGTCAAGACATTTGACTACACTGCAGGGTTGCATCACTAATGAGCTCACAAATTATTGCTGTTTTAGGACATGCAAGACAGCCGTTCTCTCCTGGCTCTCTCCCTGCAAAAGCCGCAAAAGAATGGACTTTCATAACCATTTTTAAATTCGGATGAAACTGTTTTCAACTGGTGCTTGTTTGTTTGTTTGTTTGTTTTTACTGTTTACGGGAATGAAATTGGACTGAGAGCCTTCCTTGTTGTGACAGACTGCTCTCGTTCTCTCCCAACAGCAACAGCGAGCAGATAACAGCAGATATCAACACTTTGACAAGAAACTATCCAGTTCTCTTGCTAACTATTTTTGTCACCACAGTCAAGAACATACTAGTTTTCAACCATAAAAACTTCAGTCCTTTGTAGGATCCAGGTTTCCAGGCTTGGAGACAGACACCATCAAATGGCACGCCTGCCGTTTGACCGCAGCAACCTTTGCCAGTTTAGGGTAATAAAGGCATCCTGTTTCTCACCCTGACCAACTGGAGCAACATATGAATAAACATTGTGGTCTCACCTCCTCAAGGACTAATCACTGGACCACATGCTTCTCCCCTATAAGGACTTCTTTCTGGATCAATGACGTGATCAGTCATTGGTTTACATGTGACTGGGTCACATGTAATTCAGCATCCTCCTGATAACGAACCGTCTGTCTCAGGAATGTGGTCTTCAAAGCCCCTTTGTTGTCACACCACGAACATTCATTTACCCTAATGACTGGAGTTGGGGGGGGGGCCTTGAAACCATACAACACATCTGAACAACACATCCTGAGTCTCATAGGACGTTGGTGGCACCTGAGAAAAGTGAACTTTAATGCACCAAAATGGACTGTAGGCAATAAGGGTTGCCAAACATGCATTTAATATCAATGACAAAGGTCAAGCTTGTTACAGGAGTTAAGTTTTATCAACTTGAGTGTACAAGCAAAGATAGATGTGACCCCGTTGTGATTTGTCATGTCATGTTTGGTGTCATTTTGCTGCATAGGGTATAAGGAAATCAATTCTCAGGTGATTTTCAGAATTCCTCTGACAGATTGCATGATATGAAATCAAGTAGAGGAATATTTCATCTAATTCTGGTCTTTCGACTCTTCTCAAGGCGGTCTCCCCCTTTGGCCAGGAAGTGAGACAAGGGGGTTTGCCCTTTGAAACTTATGACCGTCGGTAACCGTGATTGGCCAAAGACCACCGCCTGGGGAGGGGCTGAAAGGTTAAAACCAGTGTATTCCCAAGAGAGAGTGAGAGCTTTTACCATCACAGCTTCTCACCGAGAGCTTACTCCGGGAGAGCTTACACCATGACATGAGAGCTTAGACCATCAGAACTCCGAGCGTCTCATCGCCAAGCCTCCGCAGGGAGAGCTTCTAAGACCCACGCACCCGCAGAGTTTTTCCTGCGCGACTCCATTCCAGCGAGCGTCCGTTCCATCCCGAGCCTTAGCTCCAGCTCCGCACGCCGCTGTCTTCTCCTGCCTTCTGCTGCAACCAGCTGGTCCGCTCCGTCGTCAACACCGCCGACTTCAAAACTCCGGCAAGACCTGCTTCCAGGCTCAAGCAAGTAACCTCACCCTCTAGTTGCTTAGACTCTGGTGCGGTCTTTTTAACTTTTATTGGCTTACACGCCGCATGTCCAAATTGGCGATAGAAACAGTCAGGGCTCACTCTCTGGGTACACATTGGTTCATTTTGCACCGATGCGAAATCTGTTTTGTGCCATATTTTAGCCGCCGTCTGTTTTACCCATCTCATGTTTCCTTACCATTTTGTCCATTCATTACATGCCTCATCGTTTGTTTGTCTGTTTGTGTTGTTTGCTGTAACTATGTATATATATTTCATCTACCATAGTTAGTTGTGCATAATCAGTAGCCTAGTTGTAGTAATAAAGTGTGTTAAATTCACGTTCGTTGTTGAGTGGTTTTTATGAGTGGAATTCTTGATCCCTATTCGGAAAAGATCCGACTGCCCTTTTTATTTTAATTTGATTATTTCCAGGCATAGACTATCATTTCAAGGAGTAATATTCTCGATATAAACTGCTTTTCTGCCTGATCACCAGAAACGCAGTTTCATCGGTCCTTGTTACATCTTTTCTCCGGCCAAGTTGCCATGATAAACTAATCATCACTTTCAAAGTGTTGAATAGTTTATTCCTCTAACTTCCCCATTGTTTTATGATAGTCAAACCAAGCGAGTAATCCTACACCTTTTTGAAAGTGGAAAACTCACCATATAGTCCCATCATTCTTGAATTTATCCGCTGTCTCGGTATGAGTTTCCTGCACTGCTGACTGGCTACTGCTACACATAGCTGTTACATCATCATGCTGATTTCACTTGCACTCAGACAGTGTAGGTGAGTTCACTATCATTGGAGTTTCAGTGAATGAACTTGACCAACTACCTGAAATATCACAGGTGGCCATGGCCACCCCGATATCACTCTCTGTAACTTCTAATGTCACGTTAATCACTTTTTGAATTCACAGTGTTAACTGGTCAAACTACTTGGCTACATCTACTTTTCTTCTTAAAAAAGTTGAGAAGACTTGCTTGTTTTTCATCTTTCCTCAGATCTTTGAGCTACTGTGCCAGTGGGAGTTCAAGTTCAAGTTCAAGTTCACTCGTAATTCTCTTTTGTGCACCACTTTATTACAGCCCCCTCACAGCGCTCAAGTAACGTTCCACTCTGGTACATTAAAATTCCAACTTTTTCCAAATGAAAGAAACATTCTGGCCTTGCATTAAAACATCTGAGGCTGAAGCCCTGGATGCCGAGGCCCAATGAAACCACTGGCATTTTTAAGATACTGGAATCCATGTTTCTGTCATAAGATGACAGAAACAATCGGCCTTATGCATGAATTGTTTTGTGAATTAGGCATGTGGCATGCTCTGTTTTTTTGTGTCTTTCACATGTGGGTGCAGTGGTATGGTTTCTCTAAACAGATATGCCTCAAGCGGAAGAACCTGAGGGCGGGCCCATACAGGGATGCGGAAGGCCTCCCATGCAAAAATGCAGGTAACTTAACTGAACCAACCTTGCAATTTTGCTCTCCCTATTTTGGGATGTATGGAATGGGTAGCTCAGATGATAGCTGAAACTCTCAAGTGAATTACATACCTGAGCCACTCTTAATCTTAGAAAATAGCCTTGTTGGTTCCTGCTTCTGTTTCCACTACCACTTTAAAATCTGGAATTTGCCCAAGTCTTTTGTTGGGTTACTCATTTCATGTCAGAGCTGCCCCAACAGATTCTCAATGTGGAGTCCCAGAACACCTAGTCCAACTCATAGGCTGCTGATAATCCCAAGCCTACCATTTTAACATTCATTCAGATCTGCTGCAGAAGCATTCAGATCAGATCCACATACTGCACAGCTCTCTGGAAGTTTTTTGGGGTCCAATCCATAATGCCAGGTGGTACAGAGAACCAACTCTTTCTCCTCTCTTTCTCCAAATTGCAGTTAGCAATTTACAAATGTAAATGCTTGTGAATTGGTGCTATTATTGCCCAGGTGACCCCTCATGTTTGTCTCTCCCTTTCATTTATCCTTAGGTAACCTCCGTGAGATAAGAACCAAAGACTCAAGACATTAATCTGGAATGGCATTCCCATGTACAGCCTAGAGCTTCTCCATTTTGCAATTAATTTGCAGACTGTTTTTTCCTCAAACACGTAAAATATTTTTCTGAACTTTCACATCCATAATGGCTTTTGTTCATAACTATACTATCATTGTGGCCCCTTGATCTGCTAAGATAAAAATACCATAAAATCCTTCAGAGGCAAGGAACTTTCCCCCACTAGCAATGTTGCTGACTGTTGCCATGCTGTTTCTCCGAATCCTTCTGCCTCAGTTGGTAGCATAATCAAATCTGACTACAGAAGCATGGCGGAAAGTCATCACCATTTGACTTGGGCAGCTTCTATCATGACCAGGTCAAATGATAGCTGGAAAAAAAAAAACATGGCTTGTCACTTAGATTAAAACAGATGTAAACTGAACACCTGCTTTACAAAACCCCATTTCTCACAGTTCTCACATACTTGTTAGAGTCATGGACTGTCTGAATGCCTTGGCCACTAATGGCATCTGAAGAATCCTTAGAAAAATCCTCAGTGAATCCTTAAAAAAAACAAACAAAAAAAAAAAAAAAACACATTTAACGCCACTAGATTTTGGGAAATTATTTTACTAACCCATTATTTAGTCAGATGTATTTTGGACATCTCATTTTTGGCCTTACTTGAGACTACAGCCTCAACAGGTGAACAGAACAATATAATGGGCACATGCAATTCCTAGGATTCAAAAGGCAGAATAGGTAGAATAGGTGAGGAGCCATTCACCATCTACAGTTCCTGGAAGAGTTCTTTCTTTATGTAAGAACAAAGAACTGTAATAACTGTGATAACTGTGAGTATAGTTACAGTTATTATAGTTAATGTTAATGTTACATCTGTGGTTTGCTGGTCTAATGCCTATTCTGAACTGCTGAGCAGGCTGTTTCAAGCCACAGAGGTCAGCTGTCCCATTATTAACTGCTGAGTGGGCTATTTCAAGTCAGATTTTCTGTCATGGCACAAGCGTACTGTTGAGACTGGTGATGAGAGCGGATTTACAGAGTGAGATAAACCAAAGAGTAGACTTAAAAATGTATTGTCTCAGGAGCCAAATTCAATGAAACTTTGTAGGGTTGGGTGACATCACCATCACAAGTCTAATGGCACGTCAGTTGTTATGCTCTTTACCCTTCCCTTTCTCCCTGTCTCACACTCACCCATCCCATTCACACACACACACACACACACACACACACGCTGATGGCAGAGGCTACCATGCAAGGTGCCAAGCTGCCCATCAGGTTCGGTCAGGATAGGTAATAATAAACATCAGGACATGAAATTTAAATTTGAATGCATGTGAAAATGTATTAGTTAATGGACAATCACAGAACCTGCTAATATCATTTTGGATTCAAATTCGACTTAGCGCAATACCCTGTTATTTTCTTTGTAAAATTAAAAATGCATTCATTCTTTCTTGGATCTTAGGACGCAATAATGTATAAAAACATAACCAAACCAGTCAATCTGATGGTCACAGGAAAAGAATAGGAAAAATGGCTAAACTGCA